>NC_090927.1:740956795-741296080 GCF_040938575.1 Ambystoma mexicanum | reverse complement strand
CATGCTGCTGTAGGCCTTCATGATGTGGGATGGGCTATTTCTGGGCATCGGAGGAATGGTCAGTAGGAGACTTTGTTCTGGATTCGACTTCATTATAACTATAGCTTACCCTAAACTGGCACATCCCTGGTTATGACCACTCATATCCAGGCTAAGAAGCTACAGTCGGGAACCACAAACACTGAACATCTTTGTACTTGCCCTAAACAGCCAAAATGTAGGTCGGAGCAATGTGCAAGTGCATACTCATAGGATGGGAGTCTCTAAGGTAAGAAGACCAAAAGTGGGGTCCCTGCTTATATTATTCCTGGATGCGGGACCTAAAACCTGTTACAGAGGCTGAGGTTTGCATCAAGCAAGACGCCTGAACACCTGCCAACCCCCATCCAAGGGGAAGTGTCCCTTTAAAGGCACTCAGCTGCTTCACATCCACATCTCTAGCAGACAAGATAGATCATATATGTCCAGAAACACACTGCTTGTTAGTCATTATTCACTTTCTCTCGGGGACTATGTCACAGTTATCTGATGGCTGATGAAACCCACAACTGGGCACAGTTTACTGCAGAGATCACATCTCTCCGAAATCACTTTGATGGTTAGGCACATGACTCAACACCGCTAAATATCTGCCTTCCACACACCCATTGCGTTTTAGGGCCTCAGCACCGTATAAATAATGTAAGCATAAATGCTAACTAGCATCGCCTGTGAACTCTCTTCCACCAGTCCCAAAGAATTTGACAGAAAGCTTTGCATATGTTTTTCTTTACTCTTAACAAAACATATGTTATATTTTAGATTTTTGTTAAGTTTTCTTGGAAAGAGAAATCGCACCCGAACTCTCCTTTTCCCTCTGACCATGTCTCAGTAGGTGCTCCAGTCCTTGCTTAATTCTTTGAATTCGGAGACCTGCAGTTACACCTTTTCCATTTTAAAATCAGGACTACAAAACCCAGAATGCAAAGGCAAACCAGCACGGAAGGACCTACTCACGCATGGAATGGGAAAACCGGAGAGCTCTGCCTTAGAGGGGTTAGGTTCACTTGCTACGTTCGCTCGAACTGTGTAATATGATGCCACTTTTTAAACACATTTCCAGAATCACTTTTAATTCCCAATTAAACCCTGGTAATGAGGGCATGTTCAAAGAAGTCCCGACAACCATGTGCCATAGCTAGTTTGGCAAGAAAATGGCTAGTCAGGTATTGGCACAGAACAACCTTGCTCTAAAGAGGAAATCAACAAGGACCAAGGGCTCAGAGGGTAGGATTTCATAGGAAACTACCCACAGAACATGCTTTCTAGTTGAGATGTTACTGCAGACCTAAATAAAGAATTCAGGGGGTCTCCATATGTGCATCAGCATATACAGCAAACTAGGGGTCGGGCCAAGCAACACATTGCAGCAGACAGATAAAGGATCAGAGTAGGTTACCATCCAGAATAGAAGCTTGATCAAGTCTGATGCTTGGTCCATTTATCTGGCTGGAGAGGGGTTGAGATGTGTGTTCTAGTGGCAGTGAAGAAAGACTTTGAGCGAGTGAACGGGCCTGATGCCTATGACCTAAAGTGGAGATGTATCCATAATTCCACAGGTCATCTTCCTATCAACGACCCATTTGGTTTAGTGAGTGGGCACCATAAGCGACTGTGTCTGGGGGCACGAGGACTGTACCAAATCAGGGCGCGGAGGGGAAAAACTGGGGGGATACAAATCGTTAAAATTGAATAGCACGTATTTGCTAAAAATCCTAAAAGGTGTATTATTTATAGCTATTAGTAATTACCTCTACTCAGCTCACTCAGGTTCCACTATCCTGCCCTCTTATAACTCACTTTTGTATTACTTGAAGAACCAAGAAACAATGCAAATGGCATTGAGTGCATTATATCAAGAACCCAGAGGATAATATAATATAACATAAGGAATAGTCCAAAAAAGATAAAGCACATAACACCTCATTAAAAAGTGAAAGCACCCTTAATTAATGAAATAGTAAAACAAACGTGATTAACATGCACAAATTATATATATATATATATATATATATATATATTCAGTAAAAATACTTTGTTAAAGGGACGTTATGGTTAAGTTGCGCTACTAAAAACCTATGAAATTCAGTAAAAAAAACTTTGTTAAAGGGACATTTTGGTTCCAAGTAAAACCGAAAAGCCCCTGAAATTCGCTAGTTATGGTAAGCTAAGCAACCATAACTTGCGCCACCACCATGCACTGCTAAGACTAACACCCAGGACATCAAAGACATCGCGCCTGTACGTAACTGTCTGTCTCACTTGTGTCGCACTTTTAATTAGTTTCAGGACTCGAACACTGTCCGCAGAACACCCGCGCGCATGTGCACGACCTCTCCTGCACATTTACTGTCCTAAGGACACCCGTTTCCTTCGCGGCCATGTTCCCGACATCATCATGTGACCGCACCCACGCTGAGCATGTGTCCTAATTTGCGGACTCTGTCCGGATGCCCAACATTTTAAAAGAACTTATTCAGACAATCCAAATTATTTTACAGTAAAAAATCACCATTTCACATGTCCCAGACAAAGGCCCTGGCTTTCCACGTATTTTTTGTAACTTTTTGAACGCTTTTGAGTGTTCAATATAAAAGCCGCACCCCAGAGCTGATCTTCATTGTACTTCTGGCTATTGCAGATTGACGTTTGCTGCCTTTAGTGCTCTAGATGAGATTACCTCACCAACCCTAATAGCATCCATGGCTGCTGTTGCTACATCAGCCTCAGTACCACCCACAAACCCTCTACCACCACCACCTCCCCAAGGGCCTGCAGAGGGGACTACGCGTGAGCATGTAGAGAACGAGAATGAAGAGGATGAGGAGAATGAGGTTGAGGAACTCCCTACTACCAGCACTCGTCGGGAGTCTTGGGTGTGGTGGTTGTTTACTGTTCATGGTAACGTACCGAAAGCACGTGCAAACAAGGTCACCTGTAACCAGTGCAAATTGGTGCTGAGTCGTGGGAGATGTGGATCGTTCAGCTTTGGTATGACATCCATGAAGCGACACCTAACTTCGTTCCACGCTGCAGACATTCACAAGGTTGCACCTTGTAAAGAATGTAGTAGGTTGAGTTCCTCCACAGCATCCTCCGTTTCCGATCCTCTCACCACAAGAGACACTCCTGTGGGAGAGCGCATCCCTCCAGCTGCTTCACAGGCCATTCCCGATGCTGTTGACCCTTACCTTTCGAGGGTCACAATATTGTGTATGTACTGTGACGCAGTTCTCTGCAGGGGGGAGAGTATTCGAAGTGCTTTCGAGACTATGGTCATGTACCACCAGAAGACCTGCTACCTACCTAAATAAGGCCCACCCTACATCTTCCTCTCACCACCTGCCCTTTCTTATCCCCGTGGTTGGTGTCCCTTCCTTACCCTCCTTTCCCCTCCTCTCCTAGTGTGTCGGGTGTAAAAAAGCCAAAAAAATATAAAACAACAAAAAGTCCAAAGAAAAAAGGCTCTTTTCAGAGCCGCCTTTCTCAGTTTAAAAATAGAACTATCAAGTAAACGTTGCAGGTCCCAGCGCATTTTTTAAAAGTCCGCAGACGGTCCTAGGACAGTTAAAATATTGGGGTGCAACCCTAGCAAAACCAATGCACTTTTCTCTGGGAGTAAGTGGTGGCTCTGAAAAGAGCCTTTTGGTGGTGTTTTGTGTGTTCGAAAAACTTGGATTCGTCAACATGTGATGCAAAATAGATGACTATACTTCCAAAAAAGGTTATAATGCATTTTGTAAATTTTGAAGAAAAATCAGATTGCAAGCATATGTAAGATGGACTCCATCTCTGCGAAAAAAATGAATGTGCTACGAAACATAATATTTTCATTATTGAAAGAGGACATGCCAACATCTCTTAGAAAGGCACAAACAGCCTTATTGAAATTGCGCCTCGCTTTCTCCATTTGTGGACCAAATGAAGAAGAACGCAGCCATATTTGTCTTTGCGCAATACGAGAAAAAATTACTTGGGAATTTGGAAACATGTCCATGACCTTCTCAAGTCCTTCTTTCATTGCAAATTGCAAAGAAATTCCAGACACATGTCCTAATCTGTTCCCTCCACAATGAATAATAATTATGTCAGGATGACGCTCTGTCTGTAAAGTAGCACAGAGAGGTACCAAGTCCAGCCACTTCATTCCACGCACTGCATGCCAGTACACTTCCACATGAGGGAATCCAAGATCTGCAGATATACCACAACGTTCTGCATGCACCTCCAACCAATGTATCCATGAGTCTCCCAAAATCCAGATAATTTGTTTTTGAGAATACACAGCCGTAGCTATATGTTCTTCTCTCAGGAAAAAGACGTCCTCACTAAATCTCTCCGTACACAACACACCCACTAAATTTTACTGACCAATCCCAAGCTCCGCTCATTCTCATTTGCATGCCTCTCCACCCCAGAATCCCTGTATGTAATACGCGCTGTCCGCAGACTACCGCAATGTCCACGGACATGTAGAAGATCTGAGCGTGGCGAATGTACATTTAAATAGTGTTCCCCATTTCCCCTTTAAGGTGGGCTCTGAAAAGAGCCGTGTTTTTTGTTTTTTTTGCAGGTGCCTGACAGACACCTGTTATTTTGTATTTTTTGGGAGGGGGTGTCTTCTTATTTCACAACTAAAATCTTCACATAACCTGTTCCAAAGCAACCCTAGCATTCCAAAAGAACATGGCATTTCCCAAAAAAGATAAAGAAACACCATCTTCTTTAAAATAAACCGCATTACTCAAAACAATATTCTCGTTGCTACAGAAAAACATACCAGCTCTTAGCATGAAAGCATGCATGCCTCGATTGATTGCACACCTAGCAATGTTTTGCTGTGGACAGAAAACAGAACTGTTGTCCCATATTGCTCCAGGTAGTAATCCAGAAAAAATTACTTTCGCATTTGGAAGGATGTTGATTACTGCTTGAACCAACTGTTCCAAATCTGCCAACAAAGTAGGGGAACTCACGTAGCCCAAATGGAAAGCACCATAGTGCAAAAGTACCACATGGGGACTGTTCATCCTACGCATATCTCTACAAACTTGGAGAATTGCCTCTACATTGCAGTCAGTCACAGCGCTCCACCTCCACTCCTCTAACATCAAAATTGTTTGCCACATGCCTGCATTGAGAATACTGCTGTAAATCATGGACAAACATATCTCCGAGCACCAACACCCTGACTTTCTCCAACTCTGCCATCTTCACTACACACACTCTCTTTCTACACAAATCAACAACGTCAACATCTGATTGGCTGATCCCTACAGTCCCCTTTCCATGCTGGATTTGCAAGAAAACCCCGTATGTGGCATGCCCTACCCGCAGATAGCCGCAGTGTCAGCGCGGCATGTAACTCTTAGCTAGCCCTTCTACACTTTCCACATCACTCTCGATTCCATTCCCTCATTGGATACAGCTAAGCACTCACACAACCATCCACCAATCACATCCAAGGCCTCTACATCTAACTCCATCATCAGAGTTCCGCACTTCAAATGTACTGTTGATCACTCTGAATACAAGTCTCATATCATTGGAAAGCACCTACTACAAAAACTACTGTACAAGTCTCGAAGATTTCTACTTACAGCTCCATACATATCCACATGCATGATTACAAAGTACAGGTATGCATATTTTATTCAGAGTACATGTACAACTCTTATGATTCCATATAAACAGAGTAATGCCCCTATATCTGCATAGCCAGTACATACATGCCAACACTCCCGATTTAAGCGCGAGACTCATGATTTTTAATTGAAAAATCGCACTATTTTTTACTGTCTCCCGCATAACCTATACATACATGCCAACCCTCCCGATTTACATGCGAGACTCGATTTTTCATTGAAAAATGTCACAATTTTTTACTGTCTCCCGCCTAAATTAATGCTAATCCCAATGCAATCGTATGAGAAAAATAAATGTTCCCGATTGCTGTGGTGAAATCTCCCTCTCAGGTGCTCCCGATTGTTGGCATGTCTAGTTACAATATAAAATTATTCAAATTTTTCCCATCTACTATAATGAACTATCACTTCCAAACCTCTCTGCTATCTACAACACAGCTGTAAAAAACAAGTGAATTTCATGAACGTAAAATTCTACTCATTTGCGAAGCATGTTGAACTAACATACTGTAAATGACATATAAAGGCTGCACATAGTCAAATGAAATGCATGCATACACTATGTTCAGATATCAAACACGAATACTACCACAAAAACATAAAAATCAACGTGTACATTGACATCAGTGCTATAAACACACAAAATTACTAACTTCTTCCTTTTACAATTGCAGTGAAGACCACTCTCCTGAAAATCAGCAGCATCTAAACTACAAACAACATATCCAAAGAAACCTGCTCATTCCACAAAAAAAGTAAGTACAATACTACCTTTATATTCTTACTGTTCCTCAAACACACTGTGTTTCATTCATGTAATTTGTGCACCAAAAAAAACATTGATTTCTGAACCATTCTGCCCACAAATCCCCATTTATTAAACAGAGATTAGCAGGCAGAATGGCACAGAAATCCCTGTTTTTTTGGAACACAAATAACATACTCAACCCTTAGAATGTTAGTACTACAAAACAAAGTACTGTTTCAATTTTATACCATTACGTTTACTATTAATGGTTCTCCTCACCACTTGCTTAATTTCTACTCTCATCTGAACCGCAGTGTAGTAACATACAAACAGAAGAATAGCCTTCCCAACTCATTGTAACTGCCCAATGCACATTCACACACGACCACATACATCTTCCCCATCAAACTCATACATGCATGCACACAGCACACATACATTGCAAAACAGACCAACCCATGCCTTCTTTTTTTTCAACAGACCCGAAAGAGTGCCTACCAAAAAGCAAGTCCATAGAAAGCAACGCAGAAATAGAGCAAATGAAAATAAAAGTGTGCAAAATAAGCATCCATCTCTACCAGAGTTTGTACAAAACGTTCAAACAAAACAGCTAATGCAGTCATTTAGTGAAACAAAAGAAGCTTTTAGTACAGAAACTTTGCCTCCTCTATCAAAATGTAAAACGAAACAGAACATGCTTAACACGAATTCAGCTACCACTACTGCTAAAACTGCTCCTATAAATCTTCATATACTAGCAAGTAACCATACTAAAAAAAGTATTTGAGCAAAAATGTTCTGCCACAGAGTCCTTCAGAATCTTATAAAAACAGGAGCGAAATCATGCACAACCCTTAAAAACTACGGTAGAAAAATAATCCTAGAAGCTCTCGTAGACAGTGCAATCCTTCTCAAAAGGAAGTTATTTATTTTAGTTTTAAACAGGATGAAACCACTAACAAAACTAAGTACTAATCTACAAAAAAAACTTCTCAATAAACGGAATGTCAACAAAAATAACTTCTTAAATATCTGTGGAGGTGAATGGAGTCAGACCACGACCACAGAACCATATTTTAATGAAGAAGCATTCAAACAAAACCAAACAAACACAATTGCCATCCATAGCAGTGGATGAGGTTATGAAAAAATTAATAATACCATCATGGAACAAGAAACACTGCTTACAAAAATATCCCCAGAAAACTCAGAATTACCTCTCCATTCAACTGAACCAGAACGTCCAGTATACAAATGGCCATGCACGTCAATGTGTAACATTCCCAACAAATCTTTCAAATCTTTACGCCAGTTCCTCAATCAGTATGTGAAAGGTAAAGACAAAATTAAAATGAAAGTGCTGCAAAATATGGATACCTGTCCAGTGCGCAAATACACAGGACTACAAGGACATTCATTAGCCCGCATTTCAGGATCTATTTGCAAAAGCACCTTCCATGATATCAAAATGATATCAACACATCATTCAAATGTAAGAAATCTAGTGTATAAACTGTACTATGCTAAAATTCCTGCTTTAGAACTAGTCAATTTAAATAACACTCTTCTACATGGAACACCCAAATACCTACAAGAAGAAATCGACCGTATCCAAAGAAAATATTTTGGAAGTGAAAGCCACTTACAAAATGCAATAGCTTTAGAACAGACCAGCAACAATTGTGCACATGGCAACCTTCTACTACACAATACAAAAAAGAAATACAAACATTTAAAAGTACATCCGCTGAAATACCAAACCATGTGTGTGTGTGTGTTGCCGCAGAACTTTTTACAAAAGTAACACAAAAACTATAGACGTAACATACAAAATAGAAGACAATGAAGATTCCAAATGGTTTGAATTAGCTCTCTACCTTTTAGCAGAAAACAAATACGACATAAGTGACCCCTTAATAGTTTGCAGTTACTGCACTACAAAACTTGACAACAACCAAACTTCTTCACGTGCTATCACAAATAACTTGGAAATATTCCCACTACCAAAACCCCTGCAACAACTCAATTTGTATGAGAGCATCATAACTCAAACAGTACACCCATTTCAAGCAATACTACGCCTTCAACCAAAAACAGCAAAATTACCTCCCTCTGAATTGGTGAAAGGCATTCATGGCAAAGTAGTTTATTTACCATTAGATCTGACAGAAAATGTACACACTCTAGGAGTGCAACATCCAATAGAGCAATCTTTAATTGTCTTAGTAAATGGTGTACCAACAAAAAACAAAAAAAATTGGCAACAACTCGTGGACTTATATAAAGTTAGACAAGACTTGCAATATCTAAAAGACAATAATGAATACTATAAAGAAATAAATATTGAAGAAAACCTAAGGGAAACAACTGAAATAATTAATTGAAGAATCACCAGAAACTGGTTAATTTGAACTTCTGCATCCTGCTGCACTATCCAATATTTTAGACCATTATACAATTCATCCATTGCACTGTAATGACAGCATAGATGATGCACTAGAAATGTACCAAATGCGACAAACCAAAGGTTCACCAATGAGCATATGGGGAAAAAAGTATAGAAGCACGTGCTTTTCCTCTACTATTTCCTACTGGCAAAGGAGGAAGGTACGATGATAGACCCACTCAGATAACAGCATCAGAATACCCCTCATTACGAATGTATTCGGAAGATTCCAGATTTAGACAAAATGTGGAGTACACATTCCACCTACTCTTTGAAAGTGAAGTAGCAGCTCTATGTTACGAAGTTGCACACATATTGAAATCGGGAACCCACTTTCAAAATATGTCAGCTACGCAATTAATACAAAAAGTGCAAGAAAAAGATGAGGTTTTACAAACAAGCATAACAAATCTGTTTGCAAACATGCGTAGTACGAAAGAATACTGGTTCCGACATCACAGAGATGTACGTTGTATGATCAGAAACCTTGGACCACTCACTTGGTTTGTTACATTAAGTTGTGCAGAATATGAATGGGAAGATTTACATGATTTCCTACGCATATCAAACAAAAACAAAACAAACATAGATATACTAACACCTGGAGAACTTTGCTCTCTAAATCCTGTTAATGTTTCAAGATATTTCCACCATCGTTTCATTGCTATGCTACACTTTATTTGTAATAAAACTGTTCCTCCCCTCGGAGAAGTGCAATACTTCTTTTGGAGAAAAGAATACCAAGCCAGAGGTGCACCACATATCCACATGCTTTTATGGATTAAAGATGCTCCTAAATTTGGTCAGGACACTGAGGCCACTGTTTTGCAGTTCATCCAAAAATATGTCACTTGTGAAATCCCTTCGCAAATGAGACATAGTGACCTTCACGCACAAATTGTACAATTTCAAAGACACAAATGTGGCAAATATTGTCGTCGTAAATACAAAAAGGGAAATACTACACCAAATGCTGCTTTGGTTTCCCTAGACCAGTTACAGAAACAGGTGAAGTGAACAACTTCATGTCTTCAGTTAGGCATAGTGTTAAAGGTAATTCACCTAAGAACACGTATTACATAAAAAGAACAGAAGAAAAAAAATACATCAATGATTACAATGCAATCATTGCCCTCTTATGGAATGCAAACATAGATGTGCAGTACATTGCAGGCAAGTCCACTGCAGTGCACAATATGTTACAGCCTACTAAACAAAAGCAGAAAAAACAGCGCTTCAAGACCTCTGGAATGACCTATCATCAGACAAAACACTATCTCAGAAATTATACAATTTAGGCATAAAAATGCTCTCGCATAGAGAATGTGGCGCCTATGAGGCTGCATATCGTTTAACCGGTACTGCTTTGTATGGAAAATCTAAAAATATAGTATGGCTAAGTCTTGGTCCTGCTAAATCTAGAAAAAGAGTTCTAAAATCATATGAGGACATAGAAACAGTAGCCAAAAATGATCCCAATAGCCAAGACATTTTGAAAAACAATTTACTAGACACATACTACCCGAACAGGAGTAGCACTTTGGAAATTTGTCTATACCACATAGCCCAAAACTTTGCATACAAAACTAATATAAAACCAGATGAAAACAAAGGTAGATATAGAGTGACAGATTGTGAAGGCAGCTTAGTGAAACTTACCAAACGAAGCTTAATTAATCATATCAAATTGTTCTTAAAAACTCCTCAACAAAAAGAACTATATTACATGTCCCTGCTACAACTTTTAAACCATGGAGAAAAGAAGAGATACTAGATAACTATGACTGCTATGAAGACGCTTTCAAAGCAAATGAAAGCACTATCACCAATATGAACTTTACGCAGTACAAAACAATGTTGCACAATGAACAGAAACACGAAGAAGAACTCCAGGCCCAACTAGATAAGGACACTTCCGACAGTAGTCAACCTTCTGTAACAGGAAGCCAAAAACCACTGGGACAGCCACTAATAGCAAATGAGGCAGAATTAGCTATGACAGAAGTAGAAAACACCATGTGTCACTATGAAGAAGATACAGAAGACTTAACTGTACTACAACCAAATCTTAACAAAGACCAGCGCACCATTTTTGAAGAAGTAACACAAGAAATTGCACATGGTGTACAACATGAAAGTAAAGAATGTACCTGCCAAAATTACAAACCTATATTGCTGTACGTCAGTGGTGAAGCTGGTTCAGGCAAAACATTCCTAATCATAATCATCAGCAAGTTCCTTCAACAATTGACAAACAACAAACTGTGAGCTGTTGTAACTGCCCCCACAGGTTTAGCTGCCTACAACATAGGTAGTGTCACTTTACACCGATTACTGCTCCTTCCAGTAGAACACCAAAACAAATTAGACTATTACAAACTTTCTACAGAAGCTGCAATGGAACTACGCAGAGTATTAAAACAAATGAAAATGCTACTAATAGATGAAGTGAGCATGGTCTCCAACCTAATGTTGGCTTTGATACACCTCAGATTACAAGAAGTACTCAAAACAAACTACGAGGAACTCTTTGGAGGAAAACACATTATTGTTTTCAGAGATCTTCTTGAATTGACACCAGTGAAAGGTGAACCTATTTTTAAAACCTTAGGACACAAACTCTGCCGTAAAACTGTTGGCAGCATAGGAAATGCCAACCTTTGGCAACATTTCCAATACAGAGAATTAACAGAAAACATGCGCCAATCTGCAGACCTCATTTACGCCAACATTTTAAAAAGTATTAGAGTTGGTGTACTATCTCAAGAAACACAAGCAATATTAAAAACCCAGCACATCCATGCACTTTATGGTAATAAGTCATGTGCTACTGATGTTATGGAACAATTAGCGCACAAAAATGTCAATTGTATGGCCTTAATGCCAACTCTTGCAAGCTGTTCCAAATTCAATTAAACAATGTTTTAAAAAGAAATGCAACCAATAATTGAAATTTGCTCCACAGACAAACTGGACGTACATGGTATGACACTACCCATGTGTCAACAAACCACAACAAGAATAAATACCTTAGAAACTTCTATCTCCAACACAGCTGGGTTGGAGAAAATATTAAAATCATCCGTAAACTGTAGAGTAATGCTTAAACGTAACCTTGACGTGGAGCAAGGCCTAGTTAATGGAGCACTGGGTACAGTTGTTGGCTTTCAAACATACCCACGTGACAACAACATTCAGTTTGTCAATATTCTCTTTGACAAACTTTCAGAAGTAAAAAGGATAGGGCACTCAACAGCTCGATTCCTTCTCTTCAAAGACATGTATGTACGCAGAGAACAATTTTCTCTAAGTCTTGCATATGCAATCACCATTCATAAATCCCAAGGTCTTACCCTAGACAAAACATTGATAGATATTGGTAACAGTCTTTAAAGAAGGCATGAGCTATGTAGCATTATCACGCTTACGTACACTTGAGGGTCTATTTCTAATCAACTTTGATGCAAGTTGTATGTACCGAAAGGAACTTTTTGTTTACTATTTTGAAACTCATCAGAACCTTGGAGACAAGAGACTTTTTGTAGAAAACATACTAAACCACCAAAGGCCCTGATTGCTGAGAGCGGAACTGTTGGCCTCGTGCTGGGAAAGCTTGAGCGTGCTGTGCTCCAGAATTCTACCTTATTCCATGCTTAAAACGTGGGGAAGGGAGACCCAGACTACCTGACTTATTATGTGTGAACACTTCCTTCTTTCTTATGAGCATTATCCCACACTTCTTTTGTATTTAGTGTAAGGATTGGCAATAGGTTTTTCTTAGTATAGGCCCTTTTTATTTGACAAGATGCCACTAGGACTGCCTTATTATTGTTTGATGATCGAAGCTTGCTCCCATCTTAGATCTAGGTTTAGTTTGGACATTTTTCCAACTTTCCTATACAATTTAATAACACCCTTGAACTGTGATCACTTGTGTCTCTTTACTTTTTGCACCATGAGTTCCTTACGCTGGCGCTTGTCAACCGTGTCTGGCTTCAGCAGGTGCCCGTTGTGCCATGGTTCCTTCCCCACACGCTTTGCCTCCGGTGCCTCAGCGAGGACCACGGATGGGAAGGCTGCCCAGCGTGCAACACCCTCACACACCAATGCCTCAGAAACAGGCTGGCGTGGTGGAGAGAGTTGTTCTCCAGGACACCACCGAGAGAATTAAGGAATACGCATGCAGGAAGACCAAGAAGGGAAGCGTACTCATTTTGAAAGCACCCCGAAGGGGCTTCTCCTACCTGGGGAAGCCTACCAATGGGAGGGGTCAGTCAGATCCTCACACTGGCAGCAAGAACACTGAGCCTCTTGTAGCTACCGGCCTAATGGCTGAGGAGTCAAAGGGCCCTACCGGTTCCACTGTCGAGGGGCCTACAAGTAAACGCTGATATTCCTTGCATTTTAGAATACAATAGACTACGTTCACTATACACCCCCCATCCAAAAATCATATCCTGTTCCACAAAAAGGAAAACACTGTAAAAGAAAAGTAATTCCAACTGAAATGCAACAGGATCTGACTGCAAATCCTCCAAAGAGAGTAAAAGAAGCTAATACTTCATCAATTACCACAACCAAAGAAGAACCTATTAGTTAAAGTAACTCAGGTACTTCTTCAAAGAAGCAACACACACTCCGAAAAAATGACTTGGACACAGAACTATCTGGTCCATTCAAATTTTCAAATGTAACTGGTGTAAATTGCTACGCAAATGTAGCAATGAATATTCTATTTCAATTGCCACCAATTGTTGACAACATTTACTTACACAGTACAGACCAATTGTGTTTGCAAATGTTAGTCCTTCATAGAAACGAAACAAACAATCCTGGCAACACGTATAGTGTTTATGGAATACGACAAGAATAGGACTACTGTGCTGGAATGGTGAAATTCACTATAAACTCACAAGAAGATCCACAAGAATTTCTAATGTACTTACTACAAGTACTGGAAACCAAAAACATACCTATAAATGAAATCTTCCAGATTTCATACATGTGGAAACATAAATGCACTCTCTGCAACAATGTGACACAGGAACAAATCCCTAATGAGCGCTTTGTGAATGTATCCATACCTAATTGCGAATCCATTCCATTTCAGCAACTTCTACAAAATGCAAACCATGGCAGATTATGTACTACCTGCAATTCAGATAATCGCTCCACTTTACTAATACAAACACATAGTAACTACGTAATACTAATGCTTCTATGTTACAATGCAGATGGTACCAAAAACAACTGCAAGCTGACTGGATTCACACACGGTCAAGTATCACTTGGTAAGAAAACCTTCACAACAATAGGTATAATCTACCACGCAGGAGCCACAACCAATGCAGGTCACTATACTGAATATATTAAAAAGAAATGTGGATGGTTCGAATGTAATGATAGTACCATTACTCTAAAGCAGAGATTACCATCAAATCTTACAAACGCTTATCTAATCTTCGGCCTACGGCCTACGGCCATGCACCCAAGACTCTAGGCCCTAGCCACAACCACCTCAGCATATCACAACCATGGTGGCTTATAACTCATTATCACACCCATAGAATCAAACATTTTAACTGCAGCATATACTCAATTTGCACCCAAGACTCTAGGCCCTGCCCACAACCACCAGATAGATATTCGATTCTATGGGTGTGATCTATGGGTGTAATATGCTGTGGTGGTTGTGGCCAGGGACTAGAGTCTTGGGTGTATGGCCTGCGGCCTATGTCCTGCGGCCATGCACCCAAGACTCTAGACTCTAGCCACAACCACCACAGCATTTCACACTCATGGTGGCTTATAACTCAGTATCACACCCATAGATAGAAAAATTGTAACTGCGGCATATACTCAATTTTAAAGTCCGCTGACACCACGCGTGTCCTTAGAACAGTTTCAACTTGCCTGCGCACAGCACGGGCGGGAATACATCCCTCATTTTCAGTAATTACGAACATCCCGGATAGCGCAGGCATGGCTAATACATCAGTAGCACCTGCCACCTAAACAAATACAGTATTTCACCCATCTCTACCTCCCTAAACCTCCCGAAGCACTCTTGCACAGCAAAACACTCCCCAAAACTGCATTTAGCCTCTGTTTGCCACCGCGCTGTCACCGGATCCAAGATGGCGGGCGCATCGGAGCAATCTGATGCACATCACGCCTCACTCTAGCCAATCGGCGGACTCGTCGCGTGACCGCGGACATGACGCGAGGCCATTAGCCAATCAGTGTCCTGCCCGCGGAGCGAACAGGGAAGTGTCTCCACGGAGCGGACATAGATATCACTCATTTTTTTATACCTACTTTTTGGTCGTTTTAAAGAAAACTACTGGATGGATTATCACCAAATTTACAAAAGCACGCTTTTGGGACCAAGCCCCTGCTCCTGCCGCACATTTGGTGAAAATCCGTCCAGCGGTTTGGGCTGTAGGCACGCGCAAAGTTTTTCCCCCATTCAGCTTATGGGAAAAAAAGAAGTTTTGGGACCCCTCTATAACTTTTCCCCCCTGGACCAAACCTCACCAAACTTTGCAAAAACATTCAGAGTGGGCCATATACTTTCTTTGTAAAGTGTGGTGAGGATTCATCCAGGGGGAGCGGAATTATAAGCCGCCCAAAAAGTGCTCTTCCTATTGAAACAGCAACTTAACCATACTACACAGCCACTAGTGTGGCTGTGTTTTATATATATATATAAACCACAGCCACAGTAGTGGCTGCGTAGTATGGTTAAGTTGCTGTTATGTATTTATATATATATGTATATGTATATATATATATACACATACACACACACACACACAGAAACTTTAGTTGCAGGAACTTTAAGGTGAGAACCTAAAACAAACCCCTAAAATTCAGCTAGAGCCACCTTAGGTTTGTGCCCCCTGTTGTGCAGCCTATAACCACAATGATTACTTCACAGCTAACATCCCTGATGACATCACTGAAAACATCACTGGTGACATCACTAATTACATCATCTATGACATCACTCTTGGAATCTCTGATTAGATTACAACACTAACCGTCTATGGCGAGTGCCCACAGCCTTAGGCCATACCCACTGTATAGTTTAACACATTAAAGGGCCACTAGCCATGGTCTTTGGCCATGGTCAGTGTCCACAGCTTTCAGCTGCATCCACTGTATATTTTACAGCAGTAACATTACACTAGTCTTGGCCGAATGCCCACTGTATATTTTACCACATTAAGGGGCCACTAGCTTGGCCTTCATCCATGGCCAGTGGCCATGGCAATCGACCATGCCCACTGCATATTTCACAAAACTAACCAGCTACTAGCCATGGCCAGTAGCCACGCCCTTCGGCCATCCCCCTGTGTATTATAACACATTAAGGGGCTGTAGCCATGTGTCCACGGCTTTCGGACGTGCTCACTGTATATTTTCCAGCACTAACGGACCCGCCACGGCCTTCGGCCATGCCCACTATATATTTTACAACACTCACCAGCCACTAGCCATGGCCTTCACACATGCCCACTGTATATTGTAACACATTAAGGGACCGCTATCTATGGCCTACGGCCCTTCGCACTGTCTATTTTACAACACTAACCGGCCACTAGCCATGGCCTTCAGCCATGCAAAGTGTCCACAGCCTTGGCCATGGCAAAGACCATGGCCTAAATTGTTATTTAGTTAGTCAGAGCTTTTATTAGCAAAGTCATAAATGATATGTCTGATGCCATCACAGATTTAATCAGTGGTGTTATATAAGATGGCTATATGAAGGGCTAGATGTTAAAATCTCCAAACAATCCGCCCAAATAGAACAAGTACTCCTTTCACTTGAAGCATTTGCTTTGCGCTGAAAGCCTCAATCACACGATGACACAAATGAAAGCTGTGCACCCATGAACAAGATCTCAATAATTACAATAGGTTCTCCTTTGATTCAACAACCTTCCTACGCTCCTGCTTTACCTCAATTCAAAGCAATCATCACTTTAGAGGTGGAGGGTGATGATGTTGCCCATGTTCCGCAACCTCATGACTCTTGGATTAGCATTCCTAACACGCCAATTACCATCGAGCTCTCTTCATCTATTCCTCTCCCGCCCCCCGTAACTACAAACATGGATGTGGTTCCACCTGTGCATCCAAATGCTAGAGCTAAAAAAGGTACGAAGGTGTCTCATCCTATGAGCAAGAAAAACAAAAACCACACAAATATGACAACCTAAAAGAACTGTGAAGTAATTTTTTCACACTTTAAAATCAAGTTCGCAAAAAAACAAGTCCACAGAAGAAGTGGTCCCCGTAACCCAAACTTTAAATAAAGAAGTACTGCCTACTGTACCACCCGGGACAGGTCCGATACAGTCGACCGTACCCCTCCAAGGTCCTGCGGTGAGTCAAGAAATTGTACCCACCTTACCCGTGGCATATCCACCTCTAGATCCCCTAATTCGAGAGCTAGACCAAACAGAGTCATGTCAATCTGTCAGACACTTCGAAAACCCAACTGTGCCGACCCTCCAAAGTAACAATCCTGCTGTTTCCCCTATGACGAGCACAAAGGGGCTCCCTGATCTTACACTCGATCAACTACACAAGGCGGTAGACACCTATTTAGCTCCACAAAGCCAGCTGGTTATAGCTGCTCCCGTTCAAGCCCCGACTGGGCTTGACCCACAACTACATCAATGGCTTCTCCCAAGTGCTGGCCAATTGAATGTGCTTAAACCTCAGCAATCATTACCAACCTCCGGAGTTAGTTGTCCTCCTGTACCTTTTTACTCGAATGACATTCATTCTTTTCGAAGATCTGACAACTTAACTCACAATCCTAATCCACAAGGTGTGCCTGCGACTGTGTCTCGACATCATACTTTAAACACTTTGAATTGCCACTCTCTAATCTTAAAATGTCGAGAAGGCAGTTCCAGCACTTATGATATTAATAGACACAGTGTGCTTAACATCTTCTCGGAGTTAGTTGAATTAGAAGACATCTCCTCCCATGACATTGAACAGATCGAATTCATCTCTGATAACACATGTTCTGTGGTGAGGCTTTGGATTCCTTCGGGGGTTGTATTGAATAAAATCTGCAAGGCCAAAATGCAGCTTTTCAACATGGGCTTCTTGGTGGCTCAAGATCCGGCCTGTATGAATATAAGAAATGACCCAAAACAGATATCTTCCAACATACATAAGAGTGGTGTAAATATGACTACAACCAATTCTGATGACCCCAATATGTCATAACCATTAGTAGAACCGCCATGTTCCATTTCCAATTTTCCAACGGAATATGATGTTATAGCATTACAGGAATCTTGGCTCATAACAACGCCGGCCTGGAATAATTATGAAATTGCATTGTTACCAGCTATCGCAGGAACTAAAGGTCGACCTTCCTCGGGCCTCTTAGTGGGTGTCAACATGAATAAGGGTCTTTCTGTTGTGCTTTGGGACTCTGTCACTGCCTATATACAGCTTGTGAAAATTACATGCCAACCCCTTACGATTGCATTAATTAACATCTATCGTAATCCTCTTGGGTTGACAGATGCAGCGTTTCATGCAGGTATGACTAGACTTCTTGACCTTGTAACAATCACTCCCGACATCACAGCCGCAATTATTGTTGGAGACCTCAATCTTGATTGTTTACATCCCAAAGGTAAAAACAATTTTGTTAAAGTCAATCGTTGGTCTACCTTTATGTTAGAAAGAAATTTTCATATGGTCAATGGTTCTATACAAGGCGACATACCAGCACTATTGACTATATCTATACTCACACCAACTTGAGTGGCCTAATACAATCATTCGAAGTCATCTCTCAATTGCATACCGATCATAATCTGCTAGCACTAAAAATGTATTGTACCTGCGAACCATCTAATAAAACAAGGCTATCTAAAGATTTAATAGTCAATAATGCAAAAACCTGTTTTCGTTGGTCACATACAAACCTAATAGCCTTATCCAATATGGTTAACTGTAATAATAAGACCCCTATACCGACACACTACATCAACCTATTAATCCCGTTCAGAAATCCAACTAAATCTTCAAGTCGCTCGAGGTCCTCACATTGCCATACATTTAATCCTGAAGTCAAAGCTAAGAAAACTAAATATCAATGAGAAAAGAACTCCATCCGTATGTCAAATCAGCCATCTCAGATAAAACAGCTGAAAACGGCCAAATTTAGGTATCACAACTGGTTGCGTCAACACCTAGCCCAGATTCTTCAAAATGATAGTGAAAACATTCTAAGACTAATTGCAAGTAAAAATACAGCTGAGATATGGGCCGTTTTTAATCAGTGTGTTCAGCAGACCCAACCCTCAATGCAGTCTCATAATGTAACCGAGGCACAATGGATCCAACATTATTCCAAACTATACGCAGATCCTAATTTTTCATATTCTGCCTATCGATCCGAGTGTCATGAAAGGTGGATATTAGATTGCTCTCCTACCATCATAGAAGAGTACATCAAGAACATCAGTCCCTCAAGGGCCATGGGCCCTGTCGGACTTAGTAATTTCATGTTCAAATCCAACCCTTCTATATGGGCTAGAATTCTGAATTATTTATTTCAGCAGATTATCACATCGCGTTCCATTCCTCCCTCATGTTAAACCTCCATGATTGTCCCTATCCACAAAAAAGGTGATCGGAGTGTTCCTCACAACTACAGACATATTGCGCTCCTAGATGCTCCCGGAAAGCTTTTTGCTAAATTGATCCTTCGTGATTTTGTGGACAAAGATTACCAATAGAAGGGATCCATTTCAGGCAGGGTTCTTAGCGGGCATGGGCACTAACATAAATTTGCTCTGCCTTAATGCTATTAAATCTCAGTCACAAGCATCAAAACAGGCAACATATTTTGCCTTTGTCGATCTTCATAGGGCCTTCGAAGCCATTTCTCGCCCTCTCTTGATTTCTAAACTGAAAAGAGACAGCTGCCCTCATACATTATTCCAAATGATTAATTTACTTCATTCTGACACGTCTATTCGTATCAGATTAACCTTAGAAGGTTTGTTGTCCACAGCAATTCCAACTGCTCGTGGCCTCAAACAAGGATGTCTACTTGCATCTGCGATTTTTAACTATTTTTTGCATGATGTACGACAAGTCTTTGAGGCAATACTGTCAGATTCTCCAAAATTGAATAATATCCCTATTCAGACCCTCATGTATGCTGATGATCTGGTTCTCATCTCAAAAACCCCAAGCGGTCTACAAAAACTACTTGAGGTGTTTAATATCTACATAGAGGAGAATGAATTGCAAATCAATACCACCAAAACAAAAATTGTTGTCTATGGACCCAAGAATTCCAATACAAACAAATTCATATGGACAATTAATCAAACCAATTTGGTGTTAGTGCCAAATTACACATATTTGGGAATGATATTTGATGGTAATGTCTCAATTTCTGGCCACCTTGACATCATGAACCAGAAATTGGACACAACCATCTCACAAACCAAGATTATATTACATCGTTTCGGTACTTTTACTCTCAAACCAGCTGTAATCTATTGGAAACAAAAAGCTATCCCTTGCATTTTATATGGTCTAGAAGCCCAACTACCTTGGTCTACAAAAATCTTAGACAATTTGGAGGCTAAATTTTGGAAAGCGGTACTCCACCTTCCTCAATGTATTCCAGGGTCCTGGTTACGCTATGAACTAGGTTTAACCTCTTTACATGCGCAATATCATTGGAGGATTTGTGCCCTATTTCGCAAATGTCTAATGTCCACCAACGAGAATAACATCTTGAAGTACTTATCTGATTATGTGTTTAAGACTAATCATAACTTTGTTAAATGTTGGTTGCATGATATCTATACCATTATGGCACGAGTTGAAGTAACCATTGATGTTTTAGTTTCCAATCCTGACAAAGCTAAAAGTTTGATCTATCGTCATGATTAGATTAATACTAGATTTGAATGTCTGCGATACAAAACTGCCTCTCTTGACAGATTGAAACATGAAAGTGTTGGCTCCTTGAAACCGTACCTTCTTAAATTTCCCTCCAAAAAAATACGCACAGGTATTCTACGGCTGCGCTTTAATTTGTGGCACACCCGTGAGATACTATTGAGGCGTAATCTCATCCAAATGGATTCGAATTTTTGTCGGTTTTGTTTAAACACTGAGATTAGTGAAACTTTTGAACATATAGTATCTTTGTGCCCATCATTGATTTATGAACGTTTGACATTTTTCTCTCATCATTGTAACCATTTAGGAATGTTAGATACTGCACAAAGATGGTCCACACTGTTATGCACTTCTACTGTGTCCTTACAAATAGCGATTGTAAATTTCCTTTTTGCTGTGAATCTAACTTTTTAAGTTCATGTTTTTAGTTATGTCATACTGCTTGTCATTTCTCTTTGGTTGTTTTTAATGTAAAGATTTGTATTTTGAAAAGTTGATTTAATTCAGCTATATCAATAAAACAAAAAAAAATAAATAAATAAGATGGCACCAGTGATGTCACAGATGATGTAATTAGTGAGGTCATCAGTGATGTCATCAGGGATTTCATAATTGTGGTCCTAGGCTGCACAACAGGGGGTGGCGAAGTTAAGGTGGCTTTAGCTGAATTTCAGGGGGTTTGTGTAATAAACTGCGACACTAATAGAGGTAAGAAGGAGCTTTATTTTACGGCCCCCGGAGGTTGGAGCAGCCAGGGAGGGAATGACCAAAACGTTCCGTGGTGGAACGGGGGGGAATGAGCATTCTCCGTTCTGGTAGGAACGGAATGCAAGGAAGCATCAACAATATACATATAACATCTCCTTATCTAAGGAAAAAAATAAAACGGGGAAGATGGGAGGGAGGGGAAAACAGGGGAAGGTGCGGGGAGGACGGGTGAACAGATATAGATCAATAGTAGACAAAATCATTCTTGAAATTCTGGATGATGGTGCGGTTCCTTCTCGACAGACTTCTGGTGGAGGATCCCTCATCATTGTGACGGTGCTCGCTGTGACAGTTTGTGCCGACGTGTGGGTCTGTGGAAGTACTGGGTCTGTAAGTGTCGGTGGTTGTTCTTTTCACACCTTCTCTTGACCGGGTATCAATGTGGTTGTTTTTGGAAGTGCTCGCTCTGTGGTTGTCATTCGTTATTTTCACGAGATCGTCGTGGGACCATCTCTTTCCATCCTCTAAAGTGACTGACTTTCCGTGGCAGCGCGTGACCTTTTGTGGGGATCTAAATTTCGATTCGGCCTTGAGTGTCTTTTTGGGTTCTCTGACACAGACCCAGTCACCTTCCTGTAGTGTCAATTCTCTTGTTCCATTCTTCTGGTCGTAGTAGTCTTTGTACTTCCCTTGTTTCTCTTTTATGTTTCTATGGATTTGTTCCATGTCCACCTTCCGTTCTGTGTTTATTCTTGCTTCGCCAGTATCTAGGAAAATCCATGCTGGTCTCAGTTGGTTGGTTGCTGTTCCACGCATCAAGGTGAAGGGTTCTGAGTTGGTGGTGGAATGCGGCGTTGTTCTGTATGCGAGCAGGGACTCCTTGAGGGTTTCTCTCCATGGCATGCCATTGGCTGTGGCTAGTTGGATGACGCTTTTTATTAGTCTGTTCATTCTTTCCACCAATCCATTGGACATTGGGTGGTAGAGCGATGTGGTGATGTGGTTGATGGATTTCTTTGCAAGAAATTCGTGGAATTCCAACGAGGTGAACTGGGACCCGTTGTCTGACACTATGTCTCTGGGTCACCTTCCAGCTCCGTATGGGCACACTCAGTATGGGGACATCTTCTCCGGGATGGATTCTCACTTGGAGAGCCGCCTGTTCTTCCCATCCTACTACGGAGGATCCGTTCTTGGCTACAAACAACTTGCAGTATGTTTGTCTGTCCCGAAATTTGAGCTTGACCCAGATGTATCCCATGATGTCAATGGGTGTCTTTCCATATCCAGTGGCTCTCACTTAGGAGCTTCGTAAGTCATGAATTTTGCCAGAAAGTACCTTTACAAAGGTTTCGACATCCACCATGGTATATGGGGATCCGGTGTCTACCATCACTCTCAAGGGTATGTCATTGACGCACATGTTAACCCATGGACCATTCGCCTCTTGGAAAGAAGTGACTGTGAGGATCTGCACCTGCGGGTGCGTTTGATTGACGGATAGCATACTGTCTGACATTTGCTCATAGTCTACTGTTTTCACTGATCCATATCTGTTGATGGTTTGTCTGCTGCCTTTGCCAGGTCCACGTGGTCTCCCGGTCAGACTCAATATTGTGTCCAGGAGTTTTTTCTTTGGACGGATGCCTCTGGCATCGATGGAATGGCCAAGATAGGAGACTTGATTGCATTTTATGTTGCATTTCTCTAACTTGAGGGTGAGTCCACTCCTTTGGATTATCCGTAGCACGCCCATCAGTTTGGCATCGTGATCTTCCTCGGTTCTGGCTGATATGAGAATATCGTCTTGGAAGCATCGTACTCCGTCAAGACCTCCAAAGAGATGTGACATGAGTCTCTGGAACACTCCTGCAGCCGAAGCAAGCCCGAACGGCATTCTGTTGAACATGTAAGCTCCCAAAGGTGTGACAAAAGAAGTGAGGGCCTTCGAATTGTCATCTAAGGCAATTTGGTGGTATGCCGAGGAGAGATCCAAAGTGCTAAAAAAACTTGCCAGTTCCATGGTTGAAAGAAGTTCTGTTATATTGGGAAGTGGATGCCTGTCGACCCATATGTTTTTGTTTAGGTCTCTTAGGTCAACGCACATGCATATGGAATTGTCGGGTTTCTTTACAAGGACGATGGGGGCTAGCCATTCAGAACTCTCTATGGGTTGTATAATGTTCTCATTGCATAGGCGTGCGAGTTCGTCTTTGAGTGCTGCCTTGGTCCCAAAGGGCACTCCACGCACCCGATGGACCACAAGGACAGCACCTTTTTTTAATATTATTCTGTGCTGGAAGCCTTTGAGTAATACGATCTTATCGCGGAACACTTTGGGAAATTGTTCGGCCAAGTTGCCTTTGATATCGGTATCGTTTTTTAGCACACTCAGTATGGGGACATCTTCTCCGGGATGGATTCTCACTTGGAGAGCCGCCTGTTCTTCCCATCCTACTACGGAGGATCCGTTCTTGGCTACAAACAACTTGCAGTATGTTTGTCTGTCCCGAAATTTGAGCTTGACCCAGGTGTATCCCATGATGTCAATGGGTGTCTTTCCATATCCAGTGGCTCTCACTGAGGAGCTTCGTAAATCATGAATTTTGCCAGAAAGTACCTTTACAAAGGTTTCGACATCCACCATGGTATATGGGGATCCGGTGTCTACCATCACTCTCAAGGGTATGTCATTGACGCACATGTTAACCCATGGACCATTCGCCTCTTGGAAAGAAGTGACTGTGAGGATCTGCACCTGCGGGTGCGTTTGATTGACGGATAGCATACTGTCTGACATTTGCTCATAGTCTACTGTTTTCACTGATCCATATCTGTTGATGGTTTGTCTGCTGCCTTTGCCAGGTCCACGTGGTCTCCCGCGGGTGTTTCGGCAGAGTTTAGCAAAGTGGCCTAACTGACCACACTTATAGCACTCGACATTATTGGCCGGGCACATCCTCCCAGGAATATGGCGTTTATACCATCCACACTTTTGACAACTCGTGGGATTTTGATTATCGTAGACTGATGTTCCCCCCCTCCTAGAACTTCTCCTGATACTTTGGGTGGGATTTTTTACCGCTGCTACTAATGCCCCATCATGGTCGTAGTCAGAACTGCCTTCCACGTATTTCACTTCCACTCCAGCACCCTCCTTCAGAACCTGCCTCTCTTTCATACAACGGTCCCCAAATTCCATGCTTCTCACTATCTCAGTGGCTTGGTCCAGCGAGGGATTCTTTGTTTGCCATAGTTTTTGCTGTATGCGAGGGTCTGCTACATTGAGGACTAGCTGGTCTCTCAAGTACTCATCACTGACACCTGTAAATTCGCACGTAGACATGAGTACTCTGAGGGAAGCTAAGTATGCGTCGACAGGTTCACCTTTAGTTTGTTTCCGAGAAAAGAATTTATATCTTTCTAGTACTACATTTATCTTGCTGCCGAAGTGCTTGGTGAGCTTTATTAATGCCGTGTCGAACTTCCGGGTGCCATCTCCAATTGCGCCGTCTGGCTCTGGGAGCGCCCTGAATATCCTGAGGCCTTCGGTTCCTAAACAGTTTAGGAGGGTCACTTCCTTAAGGTCGTCATTAAATTTACTTCCGCCAATTGCCCTGAGGTATATTTGGAAGCTGTCCAGCCATTGCTCCCAGGGGCAGGTTGGGGTTCCGGGGCAAGGAAGAAATTTGGTGGGGTGCGGCACGTTTTGCATGTTTGAGGTGATGAGTGTATCTAGGGCACAATGTTTTGCACAGTTTGTAATAGAGTACGATGTTTTGCACTTAGCTGAGTGTGAGGTTCACTGCTTTTTGAGATTGGGGGCGTTTAGGTGCGTGGACTTTTTGTGGTTGCCGAAAACATCTTGAGGCGGTGACTGGGAACAGCTGATAAGTTTATGTAGTGCCTCCTGCGGCCTGCGGGGGCGTTGTGATGTGCGGCCTTGTGGCGGTCGCCGGGACACGAAAAACTGCGGCTGGCCTAGACAAAATGGCCGCACGCAGGGCACGTCGCGAGGTCCTTTCCTCGAACGGCCGTTGGATAGTGCTGAAAAAATGCACTACAACGCTGGTAGCATACGTCGATTTATGTAACAAAGAATTTGAAATGGTACCTTTTTCTGACGATCCGGTACCTGGTGTCAGCCGGGTGGCCTGCTGGATGGGCCCCCTCCCCACAGATGGCAAGAATGGGATTGGGGAGGCGGCGGCGGGACAGGAAAAGAACCGCTGGGCCGTCGCTGTCGCCAGAGGAAGGCTGGGGCACCGGCAGTGGAGCTCCGGGGGCCGGGTGTCAAAGAAGGGGAATCCTCGTCGCCAATTGTAATAAACTGCGACACTAATAGAGGTAAGAAGGAGCTTTATTTTACGGCCCCCGGAGGTTGGAGCAGCCAGGGAGGGAATGACCAAAACGTTCCGTGGTGGAACGGGGGGGAATGAGCATTCTCCGTTCTGGTAGGAACGGAATGTAAGGAAGCATCAACAATATACATATAACAGTTTGTTGCATTTAGTTCTCACCTTAACGTCCCTGCAACTAAAGTTTTTTCCCTGAATTTCAAGGGTTTTGTTCTTCCAT
The DNA here is from genome assembly GCF_040938575.1 of Ambystoma mexicanum. Lineage (NCBI taxonomy): Eukaryota > Metazoa > Chordata > Amphibia > Caudata > Ambystomatidae > Ambystoma > Ambystoma mexicanum. The sequence goes on along the minus strand of NC_090927.1, from coordinate 741,269,949 downwards.
AGATATTTTCTGCATCACTGGCCATGGCCGTGGCCACGGCTTTGACCGTGACCACTGTATATTTTAGAACACTACCAAACCACTAGCCATGGCCACTAGCAATTTACCTGCAGTATAGCTATCTTTTTGGGAGAATTGGTACCCCCTTTTCCCTTAAATATTATAACAACTACTGGACGGAAATAACCCCAAACCACAAAAAGGGCCGCCAATCAACGCTTTGTGACCAAGTTGTTTCGCAACTGATCTAAATCCGTTTAGCAAATTGGGCTGTGTGATTCAGCAAAAATGTACCTTTATTGTCTATGGGAAAATGAATGTGGACTAGGCCACAAGTTCTTTTTTTTGGTTTTCTTTTAATAAACATTTTATCTTTTAACAAATCATTCCCAAAATGTGCAGTCTGGGCGGGTGCAGGCGTACCTAATTATCTTCAAAATTTCGACCTAATCCGTCCCGAGAGTCAAAGGTTATTAGCAATTCCTTGTTACGGGTTTCCCATGGGAGTCCGACTCACCTTAACTATAGGGCGGCGACCGCTGACTTATAATATATATATATATATATATATATATATATTTATTTTTTCTTCTGAACTAGGATACCAAGAAAATGTTCCTCTTTGACCCAGGCTTAGGACCCAACAATAGTAAATAGTATAGAACACATTTTGAATGAAAAAACACTATTTTCTACAGAAGCAAATATCTAAAATGTGTGTGCTTAGGAAATCAAACTTACTAGTCACCACCTCAGCAATATGACTGGATGTGAGCTGGATCATCTCATCTTGCGAAAATGATGTATGAAAAGACTCGCCCTTAGATTCTCCAGACCACCAGCTTGTGACCTCGCTGACCCTTATGATGGCATTGGCAACTTGCTTTAAGGCATCTTGTGCGACTTCCAATGGCGGGTCCATCACAATATTTGGGATCTTAAACCTCATTGTTAATTGGAACCTGGGATGGAAAAAAAAGATTTATAACTAGATGACTTGCAAAGACGAAACACACAATGATGTCAATTAAAATAGAATATTTGTTTCACTACTGCATTTATGGAAGTACCGACATCTTGCCATTTCCAATATGGCTGACTGCGCAGATGTTCTGACAGCCTTCAAACTGGCTCGGCTCCGGCTAGTACAGCTAACATTTCAATTTGTATTTTTCAATTGTTGTTTTGGGAGACACAGTACATATAATTTTTGTACACAAAAAAGAAAACCAAACAGTTTATAGATTTAACTAGATCAGCCAATACAACATTTAGTTTGTCAAAAAAAGCTTAAAAATATGTTATATTCTCCAAATCTCTGATTTCTTCTCACTGCGATCAGTATCTCCTGTGGCGTGCAGGAGTAAGGAGTCAGACAAAGGGGTGGCATCTCTTATACAACAATCTTTATTTAAATAATAATGAAAAAAGCCTATCGTCCCCTATTGCTAAAGGGTTTTCCCTACCTAACTAAAGAAGACCTTGGGTGCTCGTCGTCAGGGTGGTTGTCAAACTCTGAATGCTTGTCCTCTGTCCAAACTAAGCTACTCTAGGCCTACCACTAACAAAAGACATTAACAAACGGCTCCAGGAGAGAGACTCCCTTTTCCTGGTCCCATTGTTCAACAACTGTTATCTCCTCCTGGTCAACTTGGTAAGGCTCCAAGCTGCTGTTTAGTAACCCCTTTGCCTTCGTTTCTGATTCAGCAATTTAGGTGAAGGAACCCGGAGAATTATTCCTTTCTCCTGGTTCAGCCATTGGCTAACTTTAGATATTTTCCTGCAACACTTTTTTACCAACCCTTGCACTTCTTTCCAGGCTTCTTTTAGGGCTTGTTTAAAAGTCAAACACTCCTGTTGTTTCCAAAACATAGTAATTTATTGTCTTTCTTTCACCCCCTCTTGTCAGTGAAAACAAGGGAAACTGTTCCTGTAGTGTCCTTGTTTCGTCTAATACTCCAACGCAGGAAATTGTTCTTGTGGAACTCTCTAGCCTGAATTTCCCTTTTGATGATAGAGTGGTGAGGGAGAGTACTCCCGACATGTTCTTCTCATTCAGTCTCTTTGTCACAACTGAGACAAGGAAAATCACTAATAATGTAATCTTCACACTTGATGCTTCCATCCCAACTCTGGAGACGAAGGAGATTACTCTTGAGGATTTCTTTCCTTTCAATACTCTTGATACAATTACTGAGATGAGGGAGATTACTCCCGATATCTTCTTCCTATGTGGTACTTCTGGCAAAAGTACTGAGACCAGGTACATTACTCCCAATGCCTTCTTTACCTTCCGTACTTTTGAGGAAATTACTGAGAAGAGGGAGGTTTCTCCCGAGACTTTCCGCTCCCCACTGCCGTACTTTGGCCCTGCGGGGTCCCCGGCCAGATGGTCTCAGTGCAGTGAATGGACCGCTCAGCCTACCTCCTCGAGGTCACGCCACAATCGGTCGATTTCCAGCTTGAAGTCAGGCCTGCTCTGGGTCGGACTGCAAAGACTCCTGCAGTGCGCTGCCAGCGTCCTCACGACTGGAGGTTTGCTTCCCAGGCGTAGCTTATTGCTACCAGGTTTGAACTTCCCAAGTCTGCTAGGCTTCATGCCTGCTTTTCCTCTCCTTGGGTCCTTTCTCTATTTTTATTCTATTCAGCTTGTTCCTCCCCAGCAGAGTGTCACAGACCTTTGTTTGTGTCCATTGGGTATTCTTCATGAGCCCACCTCTTCCCAGTAACTTTTGTACTTTCCAAAGGAGTAGTTTGTATAACTCCATCAATCTTCTTCATCACAGTACTCCTGATAGATGACTTGAGAGCAGACTGTATGTCCATTTAAGTATTCCTGATCTTGGTGGTGTCAATATTTACAGGAAGAAAGGAAGGAGTATTGCACAAGCATACAGTAGTGCTTTCAGATTGTTTCTCAGCAGACTTTATGGTTTCATAGACTCATGGGCAAGAGGGTTATGGAGTTTCATCACAGAACAGTAGTCGGTAGTCCTCGTCTCTCCTTGTGAGGTCCCGCTTTCCACCACCCCTAACGGGAATGCTGTGTAGCGGGCTCACCTCCCTAGCCTCACAGGGAAGGCCTTTTCCCTGGGGAGAAGTGACATGATCCCAGGTATCGTCATACTCCAAACTGCACTCGGTGTAGGGCTTCGCCTTGAAGGTCTTTATTCACTGGTGGTCAAGCCTGTAATTAGTTCAGCACTACCTTGAGCCAAACAGAGGTAATGTCAGTGTTACCTTGAGTACAACACACAGATGTGATGCCAGTCTTTCTTACTCCCATGTAGGCAGAAAGTACTTTAGGTATAGGGAATTCCTTGTGGAAATGGGAGTCCTGGTCCCCCATCGAGGTCTGGCCTTCCCAAATCCCTAGTGAGGATTTTGATGAGCCGGCTCACCTCCATAGCCTCAAAGGGGGTGGCTCTCCCTAGAGAAGAAGGGACAAATTCCTGAGATTTGTCACAATGTATAAACAAGGATGTCATCACTTAAATTAATGACCCCCCTGGGATGCCTACCAACCCACTCCTCACTATGTGCTGAAAAACCTTTGCCACAGACGAAATGCCAAAAAGTTGTCGTTTGCATTGGTAGAGTCTTTTGTGCAGAGTGAACGTACTGATGTACCACTAGTTACAGTACAGCACCACTTGACATCTAGCCTTCAGATCAAGCTTTGAGAAGCAAGCTGCACCCTGGAGGTCAGCTGTGCTTCCACCATCTAGTATTGGATAATGTCCTGCATTGTTGCAGATGATTTCTTCAAGCTTTATTGACTGAATGCCTGCTGCTAGGGCCTCAGGAGAAGAAGACTGCAAGCAGAGGACCTGTCCACTGAATTTTAGGAGATGATACGCAGTTATAGAACACTTGCCTACATTCTGTACTGCCACAAAGTTTCAAGCCTGTCAACTTGCAGACCTTCCTACCAGCTTGGTTTGGGAAGGAAGAGTTTAATGTGACACTTCACCTTCACTCTAACCATTCCAAAGTACCCAAACAATTAGCTAGAACTAATGCCACTGAATTAATGCTATTGAAGGGAAAAACAACCACCCACCTTGTGAACCCCAGCTGAGTACCCAGGAGCAATGATTGAGTGAAGTGAACTTTGAAAATCAGTTCTTTCAACGCGTCTTTCATCCCTGGAAGGAGAGGGTCTTGTCTGGCATAGGCATGGCAGACATCTCGGAAGCTGAGGGCTAGGGGGGTGGAGCTGAAACACCCACAGCCAGTAGCAAGTAAATTAAGAGGTGTGTCCCCTACTACTAGAAAAATACACCAAAGTTTACTTTTGATCACATGTCATCTAGAGAGGCATATTGTTTCTAAAAGTGCCCTAAGCTGCAAGCAACTGTCTAACCCAACCCTCTTGAGACACTTTCACCCATAACATACTAGGCCATGTCTTGCCTAAAAATATACAGATCCAGGATAGTCCAGTCAAATGCTGACTAAAAACATGCATGCTTGCATGGCATGACCGCTGTCTGCAAACCCCAAAAATATGCAACTTTTGATATGAAAGATGTGAGTAAACAGTACAAAACATGATGTGGACAGTGATTTGCATTGATAGCTCTAGAATCATAGCATTCTGCTGAATCCTCTTAGGACGCAGAGCCTCAATGATCAAAATTGTACACCTGCCTCCCAAAGAGATCAGAGAAAAATGAACCAAATCAATTGACAGGTGAAGCTAGCACCAAAATGGCAGCTATGGTGAGGACAATGTGCTGAACCCACCAGTAATGCAAAGGACATAGAGCATGATTGTCCGATGTTGGCCATGCAAACCAGACATGTAGGCCAAATTGTTCAACTTCAAATTCTAACTAAAATGCCTCAAAATGCCAAGTATATCAGGCATAGTCAGGACCATATATGTGCATCCCCTAAATGTATGACATTGTATTACCAAAAGGTGTGGCCAGCTCCAGTGACAATAACAGTGGCAGGTGTGAGAAACCTGAAGGTGTCTCCCTGGCTAAACCCTGGGGATCTGTCATCCAGGTGGCCAGGACACGGCCATCGCTATTGGATCCAGTTCCTGGGGGTGGACTAGTGAGGTAGGATCACCTGGATGGGGGTGGGAGTTCCTCAGTGAGTGGGAGTGGGACACCAACGGGTGAGACACGGTATCCCCCTTCTTTGAACACCTTTTCCCCATCCTGCCACATAGGACTTCAAAACGACTGCCCCCCCTTTTCCGACACAAAAGCCTTTGCACGACAGACCAGCGAACGGACCAACAACAGTGCCGTTTACCTGACATGTCCCAATACAAGGGTCAAGCAAAGTCAGGCAATTGATCAGAATCACACACACCTGACGGCCCTTTCCCTTCCCCACAGGGATAAAAGGTGGAGCAAGAGAGCACAGTACGAGCAAGGCAAACCGCACAACGAGACAGCTATTCAGACCCTGCAGTTCAAGAGGAGGAGGTTAAAAGCGGCAAACATCGAGAGGCTGATGAGTAGAGACATGACCTTGCCCCAGAACCCTCCGCTGAAAGAATCGTAAGGCCGAGGTCAATAGCCCAAGTGTGCTGCAGCAGATGTCAACGGTACACGGAGCGTATCGACGCTGATAAGCTGGAGCAAGGGAGAGTCCTGCTTCCGTGGTACTGGCCTTGACTCCAGTTAGGAGTCACAACAATCACACAGCCGGTGAGTCAAAGGGAGAGCCGATAAGAACCGGGCTGTGGTGAATTAAAGTCGCAAAGTGGCAAAGTGAGAAAAGCTTAAAGAACAGTAACATTGTAAAGGGAAGACCATCTGCAAAAGGGGGCCGGCACCACGTGGGTGCTGCTCCAAGAAACTCTGGTTAATCACAGTCTGAATGAAACTACAGATACCAGAAGGCCGTAGGAGTGCCGCCAAGATAGGTGAAAGTGGTCATACAGGAGGTCAAGCAAAATTCTCGTACAGTTGAAAGCCTTTGACCTAAGAACTGTGAGAAAGCCAGGGAAGTGAATCTGTGAACATTGAAAGTAGATGTGAACGTGAAGTTGGCAAGAGTGAACCCGTTAGAGGGAGGCTGAAAGTAAGAGAAGGGTCAGCGCCCGGAAGAGGGAGACCCATGGGTGAATCCATCACCCGAGAAAAGCCATAGTGAACCCGGTGGAGGGAGACTGAAAGCAAAGAGGGGTTTGCACCCAGATGAGGGGGAACCAGGGGTGAATCCATCACCTGAGAAATACATAGAACAGAAGATTGTGTTTGTTTGTTGTTTTTCTTGGTAAACCTATCAGGCCCTTGGAACCGGGAAACCACAACCACCGAAGGCCTTAATATTGAGAGGAACTGTTTTAGGATCCAGCCCGGAAGAGGGGGACCCAGGGCTGAGGAATCCTCACCCTAAATAAAACATCAGGCCCTCGAAGGCAAGAGACTTTCAAGAGAAACGAGACTCAGCCTTCGAGGCTCCTGACAAACTGGAACAGAACTCTCATCTCGTGCTGGGGAAGCCCATGAGTGTGCTGTGCTCCAAGATCCCACCTTACCATGCTCAAAACGTGGGAAAGGAAGACTGTGAAGACTCAGGCTACCACATCCTGACATATTATTTGTGAACACTTCTTTTTTTTCTTGAGAACTATCCCACACCCTTTTTGTACTAGTTGTAAGGTTTGGCAATAGGTTTCTTAGTATAGGCCCTTTTTATTTGACACAACACCACTAGGACTGCCTTATTTTCATTTGATGGTCGACACTTGCTCCCATCTTAGATTTAGGTTTATATTAGGCGTTTTTCCAACCTGCATACAGTTTAATAAACACTCTTGAACTGTGATCACTTGTATCTGTCTTTACTGTTGCCACCATGGGTTCCTTACACAGGACCGCTGCAGCCAAGTTCAGGCCACCCAAACCAGGATTCAGTGGGCCACCAGCAGTGCCACCTACATCACACCTATCCCCACAGCCCACCACTGAAAGAAAAACTGCTATTGCCATCAGCAGACCTTGCTACACTGTCATCACTTGTGGCAGTGCTAGCATCACCACTGCCTCTGCCTCAGCCACCAACACAAATCCAATGTGAAACTCACTAGCAGTCTTTGATGAGCGGTCAGTCCAACATTGAGGCTTCGTGAGTAAATTAGGTTAGGAGGAGGAAGTAGGCACAGGTGCTCAGATCCATCTAGGGGAAAAGGACTGCCATGTTCAATCCAGCATAATCTACAGGGTGATGGTAAGAAAAGTACACATGATGCTGATAGGGGGTGATCTTGGAAGTGCTGATGATGCAGGTACGCCCCTCCCACCCGTGGCTCCATACCACACAAGCAGGGTAGTGGGACCCATCCAAGTGCTCCTGGAGGACTTGTCCCTTACTGTTAGCCCCAGGCAATGCACACCTTATCTGCCTTGGAGTTGCTGGACATGTCCAGAAACACAGCTATCTCTATGCATAGTTTTAATCCACGTTTCCAACACAATGCTATGGTGCGCCACAAGGATCAACAGAATGGAGCTACTAGATAGCTTCTCCAACTAATGTGCAGAGAACATAATACACCTGTGTTGCTTAAATTTCATTGGCTCCCTGCGACTGTTAGAGTGAATAACCACATTGTGCAAAAATCTTTTTATATTATAATGATCCTACAATGATCCTAAGTTTATATGTGAGAAGGTTCACCTGATCTCCCATCCAGATCTATCCAGGACAACCGCTGGACGAACATAGATGCAAAATGTGCAGGAGGGAGAGACATTGTCTTGCCACGCATTGCATTTACACAACTGCAGAGCATTCCTGCAGGCCCAGGCCTAGTGCTAAGAGGCCAACTCTTAACATTTTTGTGCTCTAAAAGATACCCAACATAACATATCATGGACCGCCTTCGCTGTCTGAGTGGCCAGCTGTTCTTTGGCAACCTGTGTCTTCTCTACTGTGTGTATCTACAGAACGTAATCAACCACTTAGTATTTGTTCAAGTCAGATTGGTGTTAGCCAAATGCCTAATAATAGCATATATAGTGTGTCAGTTATAATTACCAGTCAGGGTATTTCAAATGGTTTCCCATTTCTCTCGTTATTTCAGGAATTGGAGTCATTACACAAGATCTCTATGAGGATATAGTCCCTCAAACTTAACAACGGGATAACCTCACTTCAGCATACACTAAGAGGTTGATCTGTTCTTTGTTAGCTGGAGCCTTTATGCCCACAGATAATTAAGTGTGAACCATCGCTGCATACGAGAAAGAAATGTGTACACAACAATATGCTTCTGATGAATGTTTCAGCAATAGAAGTGCTAGGAACAGAAATATGCTGGGTTAAGGTGGCTCAAAGGAAGAACCACTAGGATTCAAAAGATAATGCTATTCAATGCTTAATACCGACATAGAATGTATTTCTAACTTCTAGCATTTTTATAATCTGTCGTTTGAAACACTGTATTAGTTCTATAATATACATATCTGCTGTTTAAATAAAGTGAGGATGTAATGTTAAATGAGTATGTCTGAGAAGTACAAGATGTATGACAAATGTGATGGTTTATGGTAGTGATATCATATTAAATAATTTAATATTGTTTTTTCACTGTCTTCTAAGGCAATTTTGTGGAAATATTGAATTGTTGTACTGACTGTTTGACCATGATAAAATATAAGAAGGAATTTGACAAGATTTGAAATAGTTGTATTGATTTATTAATAAGGTATGCCCACAAGAGGAACAGTGGAACAATAGTCAAGATAACAGAGAGGTGATTTTTGTACTTATTTGCTTCTGTAGAGTGGGTGAAATCTCTTCTCTTTAAATATAGGCAATCCTGTGTAGGCTAATATATTATTGTTTCATTCCATGGTAGGGGATGTAAATGTGGTAAAGGGAAGGTGTGAGGGGATTTGGAATTATGGGGAAGAAGAGGTATGGTAGACCTCAGCTAACAATATCAAATCCACCGAAGCACTACCTCCATGAAGATAACACCTTAAACATTTATTCAATTCTTGATTCACCCACTCGTTCTGGTGTTCTGACTGTGGGTGACTTTCTATAGATTTCCTGTTAGGACCACTATTCAAGTTGTACACCAGGATCTGATATGATGCTGGTAAGGAAATCATGTAAGCACACTATTCTTTGGAGGAAGCTCTGGCCAAACTGGAAGTATTAGCCTTCCCTTTGATTGTAATGAAATGTGTCTGCTTTGTCAAGAGATCTACTACCACCAAAATGGCAGAATGTGCCGTGTAAATAGGAAGGACCACTATTTAGTCCATTGACTTTCTATGCCAATACCTATGCGGAATTGACAATGGGCAAAATAAACCACAAAGACCTTCCCAGCAGGCTTTTTTGATTTTACCCTCGCACACACATATTGCACAGATGCCCAACATAGTTAATGGTATCTACTCTCAGCTTGTCTCACCAAACATTTCTCTGAAGAAATGCTTAGGTGTTGCAACTACCCAGATGTCCTGCTGAATATTAATCATGACTCTCCATCAAGTCATATCTGAGTGATTTCCTTTGCTGGAGCCAAAGTTACATCTAGGCCATTTCTCCTTCACACTAGCAAAGTTAAATCTAGGTGTTCACAATTAAATGAGAGTGTGTCCTTCTTTGACTCACAGCTTCCTTCTCCTATAAAGGCCACCCAACTACAACTGATATTTTGCGGACTCTCTGGGGCTCATTACGGGTCCGCGGTAAACGTGCCGGGGCTACTGGCGGTAACCGGGCCAGTGCTACCAGCGGGTTTGCCGCCGGACCCGTAATGATTTACCAGCACCTGTCTTCCCGGTGCCACAGGGGGATTACAACCCAGGTGGCCCGGAAAGTCAGGCGCTGGAAAATTGTTGTCCCCCATTGCCATAGGAAACTATAGGAAGGGGAACACGGAGCACTGGCACCGTTATTAACCGTTTGTTTGTTTGTTTTGTTTGTTTTTATTATTTGTAGTGCGCACATAACCCAGGTGTAGCAGGGCGCAAGAGCAGCAAGAGGATTGTATAGCTTAGGTTACAGAGAACACAATAGATGGAATCCAACTGTGGTTACATTGCTGGAAGCATCAAAAACATTGAAAACAGATACAGCAGGTCATAATTACAAAGAGATGTACAAGGTTTACACGTTATATAATATATCTAAACATAGAGGATCAGTGGATATACACAATTTACAATATTTACATTATAGCGCAGCATGGAGGTACATTAAGTGTCATGTTCCTTAATCTAGAGGTTGATATTGGATCTGAATTGTGGTTGGGAAGGTCTTCCCTAAGGGATGGTGGTAGGGAGTTCGAAAATTGTGCTGCTTTAACAGGAAAGCTGTTCCCCCCAGACATAGTACGTTTGAATCTTGGCACCAGAAGGAGGTTGGAGTTGGCTTTTCTGGAGGGGCAGCAGGATACCGGTCTAGTGAATCTCGTTATCAGGTATTGAGGGGCAGCTTGGTGTAGGCATTTGTGAGTCAGAGATACAGATTTAAGGAAGATTTTGTCTTTCGTGGAAAGCCAGTTGACAGATCTTCTAGTCTCTGAGATGTGAGCTTTCTTCGGGAGGCTTAGGGCTGCTCTTAAAGCATTATTTTGCAAGATTTTAATCTTGTTCGTAATGCCTATGTAGAGAGCATTACAATAGTCCAATTTGGACAGGATCAACGCTCTAGCTAAGGTGATACAGTTATTAGATGAAAGGAACAGTTTGGCTGCTCTAATAAGTTTCCATGTATAAGAAGTGGCGGATGCCATAGCATTTACTAGTTTTTTGAAGGTAAGTGTGGAGTCTAAATAGAAGCCGGGGCTTTTAACCTCCATAGCCACAGCTAATTTATTAAGGTTGGGTGTGGAGCCTAAGATGAGGAGTTTAGTTTTGTCATCATTCAGGCATATAACGGTGCCCATGCTTCTGTGACGGTCTGCCTACCATTGCTGCTGTGTCCAGCAGGGTCAGATCTGCAGGGGACGGCTGCTCTGGCAGGCAGACCTGTAATATGCCAGTCTGGAAACAACGGTGCCGGTAAGCTTACCAGCACTGTTGTTCCCAGACCAGCATTGTTGTAATACGCCCATCTGTTTGACTCCCTTTCAACCATGCTGATCCAAAACCCCACGCTCACTTGGTTTGGCAATTTTCAACATCTGGTTTGATGTTCCTGACAGCCCCCATGAACCGTGCCCTCACCGATAAACTGGAAGCTCTCGGCTTAACTTAACTGATTTCACACCGATCCACATTGCAGGACACACCCCAGACACTCTATTCTGCACATCAGCTCAAGTCTACCCACTCCCACCTTGTCCCCTCATCTGGACTGATCACCACACTATACCTTTCCCACTACAACAATTCACCCCCTCCCCACCAAGTCCAACAAACATCCCACCAAACCACTGCAGCCAGTCTCCCTCCCCGGAATAAAATCATCATAAACCCAGACCTGGTTAATTCACTTCTTCATATACTACCTGATCTCTCCCGCTAGGAAGTACATGCCTCCATCGACCTCTTCGAGCCATGGATCTCTGAAGCTATGACCCCCTCACACCAACCTGTCACCCCTCCCAACGATCAACCCCACACCAAACGTGGAACACCCCATCCCTTAAAGCTCTCAAAACCCTGCAGCATCGTCTGCCGCACACAACAAAACAGCCCTCGCAAGACTGAACAGGGCATATTTGTACGAAATCAAAAAAGTAAAAAACAAAGAAAACACTATGGAAACAGAATCTCCAACTCCAAAAATCCATGCAGGGAACGCCACAAAATGCTAGGGGAATTCAATTCCCCTAATTGCCTAAACCCTTCCTCCCCTGACTCACAAGCTCTGTGCGATGTACTTTCCAACCACTTTTATAACATTGCACTTGAAAGACATTGTAACATTACCATAAAACTAGCTCAGATCTCATCATCTATATCCGGCCCTCTCTCAAACCTGAACTTTTCTCACCCTCCGGACCAACTTTCTCCTTAATTACACCTCTTTCCCAAGCTGCTTTCTGCAACCTACTAGCCCTTATCCGACCATCGGCTCGTCCAGAGATCCTTGCCCACCACCCCTTCTAAAAAAGATCCCTAACTCCACCTGTGCTGGCAGCATAGCTCGCTCCATTATAAATAAATAAGTCTCGTCTGGAGCCTTCCCAGATGCTTTCAAAACCTCTCATGTCAAACTGCTACTCAAAAAACCCAGCCTCAACCCACTCCCCACTTCAAGCTACCGCCCAATCTCCAATACGCAGGCTAGGAATTGCATTAAAGTGAACAAAAGATATGCTGCCAGAGGAACACTCCCCTGTACAGATTACATTTAAAGCTGCACTGCTCAATACCAGGTCGGCAGTGGCTCATGCAACTTGAGGTAAACATTCTAATTGAAACTGTTAAATTAGATATTCTATTTTTAACTGAACTTGGTTTAGAGACACCTCGTATGCCATGTTACATCACCTAATCCCGAGGGTTATTCTATCCAAAATATGAATCGTCAGTCATAGATAGGAGGAGGAATTGCAGTTATTTACTGATCCCACGTAAAAATTGCACATTTTAAACCTATCCATTGGGATTACTCTGCCGTAATTGGAATGATGACTTTCACCATGTCTTCAAAGCATTCTACAGGCCCCCGGTCCCTGCTACATCATTCTTAGAGGGACTTTACAACTACCTTACAAACACAGGAAGTAAATACTTTGCCTGAGTGACCTGAATATCTGTCTGGAGGATCAATCTAAGCCAGATTCTAAACAACTATGGGAAATATTGAACCATTGTGATCTGTCAGCACTAACACAATCAGCCTCACATAAATCTGGGCACTGTCTGGATGTAGTCCTTGCCAGAGGGAAGGGAATTTTTATGATCAATACACTACCTATGTCTTGGACAGATCATTACCTTTTTTTTATCTCTTAAGGCAACTAAACATGCAAATCATTCATCCACATCTAACGGTATGGAGTTAACACGTAAGAAAAAGGAGTTATACAAAATACCCGGTAATGAGGTAAGAGACACGCTGGGTTGTTGTGACCCTCTCCAAGAATGTGAACGTTTCTTCACACAGGGGGCCTTAATAATGAATAATATATTTGCTAAGTATGCCCCCTTAAGAATAAATACTCCTAAGAGAGTCTCTTAATCAGAAAGCTCAGAGAGTTAAAAATAACATATAAACAACTTGAGAGAAGATGGTACACTTCAAAACTACCTGAACATGCTACTATTGTAAAGGTACCTTTGACAAATTATAAAAAAGCCATCTTTAAGGCAAGATCTGACTTCCTAGCAGGAAAAATTACAGCAGCAGCTAATCACTCTCAAGAACTATTCAGAGTGATAGTACATTTTGTAAGCACAAGTAAGACACTTCCAGCAAAGGAATTGTTGACGGAACATGCTAATGCCTTAAATATCTTCTTCATGGATAAGATCTTGACAATTCAGAAAAGCATTAAACTTCAAAGGGAACACGATGCCATAGCCCCCCCCCCCCCGATGATCCCTCCTGGACAGGACTATTATGTCAAGTGAAGGGGGAATCTCTAAGAATTCACCGTTCACCTTTAGGCCGGTATCAGAAAAGAACATCTCTACTCTCCTGTTGGTTTTAAAACCTACTAATAACTGATATTTCCCCTTACCTGCATACACTGCAAAGCGTATAGGGTCAGCCTAACTCCATTTATGACTTAAGTTTATAAATGCGTCCTTTACTTTATCGTCCCATTGCAGGCCTTCCCTGGCTGGAAGAAATCCAAGAAAAAGTGGCTACATCACAGTTCCAAGACTATATTGAAGAAGAGCGCCTGTTACATCCCTTGTAATCGAGATTCCGGCCCAAATTTGGGACTGAACCAGCGCTGACAGCAGTATGGGACGAGTTGTTGCAAGCGGGGGATGATGGTAAATTAGCCCTACTTGTAATGTTCAATCTATCCGCAGCGTTTGACATGGTGGACCAAGGTGGGCAATGAAAAAAATACATATATGATAAAAGATTAACTGACGAACTGTATTATTATTTGGAAACACTTTCTGGACCATGTAAAAAAAATCAATAAGGATTACACCTGCCTGACTAGAGTGAGGGCTATTGGTCCATACTCAGTGGAATGGTGCTTAAGAGTGACAATGAGGCACATGAGATAAAGATTTAAGACTCTATGGACTTGGAGGTAATGCCAAGCCAGAAAACTGGCAGTGACGGAGTGATGAACTGATTGTCAGCAGGCCCTTTCCTTTCTTGGGGTCGGTGGGGAGGGGTGAAGCAGGAAGGATGTCAACATTTCCAAAAGGAGATAGCATGTACGACAGATTTGTTGTTCTGTTCCATTTCTTTAATGCATACTCCTAGACGTTGAGGTTTTCCTTATTTGAATCAGGTGCTTGTTACAAATTGCTAATTAAAAGATTTCAAACTGAAAAGCTGGCGGCGCGAAGAGAAATATTCTCACGGTTACAAACAAATAGCATAAAGACTAAAAAGAATGGAATCAGGATGTACAACCCTCCTGGAGAAGCTGAATAAATCAGTGAAACATGTGTCGCGAGATATACGTTGGAAAATACAAGAATACACTGGACATACAAATGAATGTGTAATAAATAGTACAAGGAAAAAAGCAACACAATCTGGAGTCATTTATGTGTTTGTAGGAATTAGAAGGTTACTATAGTGCTCAGCACTTACTTATTTCTTGGTAGGCTAAAAAGTGTTTCCTGCAAACAACCTTTTTTCAACTAAACTGTTTTACGAAACCCACCCCCCAGCCTCATACACTCATGACATATTGTTGGCTTTAGAAAACAACCATACTACTTAATGAATATTTTTTGTATTAGAAACCAACAACTTTCACGATAAAAAAATAAGTATAAGAAATTATTATTAAGTAGGTTTAATTGTGAATCAAGTTAACATGCATTAGTACACCATGCAAAGAATATATGACAACAATTTTATTTCTTGAATGAAGAAGAGCTGACTATTTACGGTGTCTCAGGTGCACCTGACCCTGCCACAACCATGTCCTTCTTTTTGTGATATAACAGTCTGCTGTGCGACTTACCAGGCCCGACCCCTGCCAGCACTTTAGAGATGAGCCTGGTGTTTGCTCCTGTCCTGACGATTTGTCAGTCTCTGGCCTGACATCTGACTCAGCCTGTCCCCATCTCCATCAGCCTTCCGCGGTTGACCCTGGCATGTAACAATACATTTTGGGTGTCATTGGCTGGTCGATCGGTTGTAGGGAATTTGTGGTCTGAGTTATTGAGCACACCTTTTGTCAAAGAGGTTCATGTTGGAGTGTCTCATAACAGGTCATATTTTCAAGCTGTTGATGAGCTTTACATCCCAATCCCATGGTGGGAGTATCCCATGCCACACCTGTAACACCGCTCTTTCCTCATATGTTTCTCACAGGAACACGTACAGTGCTCTGTTGCTTTCTAGCTTGGTTTTTGCAATATACAATCACAAATACATTGTATATATTTTTTTTAACATTTTCTCTTTTTTTTCTGAAGAGTGCTACACCAACTCTAATGAAGGAACAGTATTTAGTTAATGTCGCAGCACTGGTTCCTGAGACAGCAAAACGTGTATTTATGACAGGAGTACATTAAGAGATATTTCACTAGATGCAATAAAAAGTTTGCAGACTCAGTAACCCATTTCAGAAACGAGGCATTATTAATATAAACTATGTAGATTTCCTAATACATGTATATACTTGAGACATGGCTGATTTCGTGTTCGTCAGTTTGCCTTTAGTAGGGAGCCACATCAGTAGGCTCACTGTTGACTTTTGAGTTTTTATTAGAGCATTTTAAGCCTGCTAAAATGACTCTCATTCTCTCATTCATACACGCGCCTACACGGACACAGATTCTTGCATGCAAACACACACATAGAGAACGTCTTTTTCTTACATGCAACCCCAGACTCCAAATGCCGCATCAGATGTCAGCCCTATAGCCCTTCAGCTTCTGCGTACCATGCAAGCAGGTAGGAGGGAAAGCTTTCTAGTTCCTGACAGGCACAATGGGGCAGAAGCAGCACTATTTCATTACCCCAAGAGCCTTTAAATGTGCAGGCAGGTGCAGGAATCCCCATACCCATTTGGCCCTGCGGTACCGTAGCCTGCAGCACTAATGGGCCATGCAATGCAAGACTGGGGAAACAAAATGTCCCCTGCGTATCATGGCCCATTGGGCATGTGCACTTGGGTACAGTACTGTCAAAGGGAAACCATGTTTCCTGCACAGTTAAATCCAGTCCAGCAGAGCATCCTCAGCTGTGTGCTGTGCTGCAGCTGACAGAGTGCTTGGTGTTTTCACTGGGATGGCTTGGCTCCTCCATAATGGGTGGCAGGTCAGCGCTGCATCACCCGTTTTAGACATGCCGCCCCAGCTCCTCACTCACCCAAACTCATGTTCAGGCTAGTATGGAAAGGAAAGCCTCATGGTTGTATATCCCCTGTGCAAGGGTGGACACTCAAGTTTCCATGGATGATACCACCACCCCCAAACCCACTGGGTAGGGAGGGGCGCTGCACCTGCTAAAATAAAATTGCTGTTAACAGGAGATGGCGTATATATTGTCAGACCATGCTTTCAGGTATATGTGAGAAACATGTCTGGTTTAAGTATTATCACTGGTTTATTTGTAATAATTGAATGACAGTTTGTGATTAACTTTTTTAATGCATTTATTATAATAAAGAATGGAATATTTGTTATGATATGATTACTGACCTATCACACTCCTCTTTACTATCTCAGTCCTGAACATGAAATATTGACTACTAGTTTTGTTCTGTGAGTTATCACCTATTGCAGCTTTGCTAACAGGAGACGGGCCACATCCTGAATTCTGAGATCACTAGCGGACACAGACACCAGAGTGAATTTTATAGGGACCCCTACGGGGACCCCTCTTTATTTAATAACCACTTATACCTTTTATACTGTTTCCCTTTTTCCCTCTAGGACTCCCCTGGTGTAAGTTCCAAACTGACTGGGGACCTGCTACGTCAGCTCACCCTTCCTTGGATGGGTCTCAGGGACCCTTAGGGTGAGTGTGACAGAACACAAACCCTATTTATACTCAGGTACCACCCACATGGAGTGTGAGGCCAGAGGATTACCTCTGTGGGTGGCTCCATCTCACTAGACATCCCCAGGCAGGTTGCCACACTATCCCACTACCTCACAACAGAGTTCCTCCCCAATACTCCCTATTTTAACTAATGGCGATCTCTACATAATGTCGTACCCCTACTTAACTTTTCCATCTACTTAACATACCCCCTATTACATACACCAACTCTATACTTCCCCTACCTAGTAATTAACCTAGATAACAATAATTAAATAATTGTATACATATAACTACACATACATATATACACTGACTGCCAACATATATACAATATAAAAAACTATGTCACAATGGGGTGACTGCTGCAGTCAGTCACCCCTTCACAGTACCTTGAGGTCTGTCCTTGGGGCACTGGGTCTGGGTCAGATGGTGCAGGGTGGCTCCTGGATGGTGGTTGGCAGAAGCTGGCTGGTCCTGTTGATCCTGGTGGCAGGGCTGGATGGTGGCTGGCAGGAGCTGGATGGTGGCTGGTTGAAAATGGCTGGTCCTGCTGACCCTGGTGGCTGGCAGCAGCGTGTCCCCTATAGGTGATGTCCGGGGCTGCCCCCTCTTCTTTCTTCCGGATTGCCCTGTCCACCACCAGGGGCCCCCCACACTCACTGTGCATGCCAGCAATCTAAAAAGACCGGGGCAGCCCCCTGTGTGATTTGATGTCCACCCATTCTAACCACTGCACCCGCAGCCCTATGTTGTCTTCAGGGTGGTCCCCATTGGCATTTGGGCCCACCCATGCTCACCTCTGTACCCTGCTGCATTATTTATATCCTGGGTCAGTCCGGTTGGCATTGCAGCTCACCCGCGCTCTCCGCCACACCCGCTGCACCATTCATATTCTGGGTGGGGCCCGTTGGCATTGGGGCTCACCCGTGCTCACTGCCCCACCCCGAGGCATTATTTATATTCTGTGTGGGCCCCGTTGGCTGAGGTGCCCATGCAACATCACTGCCACACCATTTTGCCTTCTGGCAGTATCCTGTTATCATGGGGACACCGCCATGTTCACCGCTGCGTTGCCTGGAGCAATCTTGGGTTTAGCGGTGTACCCATGACAATGGGAATGCTGCCAAACTCACTGCTGCACTCGGTGGCCTCACTGTAGCTTCTGACCCGCCCCCTCTGCAATGCATCACGAGATGCAGGCTGTGGGCCTCTTACCTTCACCCGGGCTGCTCCGCTGGGCGGCCCAGGGCTTTCTTTGCCCATGCCATTCAATGTTGCAGCCTGAGACTTCCTCCTCCTCCTCATTTTCACCTGGGTTGGCCGGCGAGGCCAACCTGGGACTTCATGTTCAGCGCTCCACCCTCCTAGGACTTCCCGCTTGCTGCCATTCACCTCCCAGGCTGCGCCTGGCATAAGCAGCCTGGGAGGACTTCATAGACGGGCCCGTCTCGCTTGCCAAGAGGCAGGCCACCCTCACACGCAGTCTGAGCCGGGCTGTTCCTCATGGGCCCTGGCAGCACCTGGCATGCCTCCTATGCCACCAATATTAATGGGCACGTCCGTGGGCCGACAGTTGCTATGGCCCCAGGGTGGCCAAGCTGACCCTGACATAAGCAACTCAGACCCCTTGGATTAATCCCTGGGGGGGCTACCCTTGCGCCGCCTGGTGCCATTAGCAGGAATTAGGCCTTGGGGACCGCTAGAGGCAGCAAACCCCCCATGGCAGGTCTCTCTCCTCCTGTGCTTTCTCTTTTCTTCTCAACTGTCCTTTTCCAACTGAACTTATTTTAAATCCTCTTTGGATTCTTTTCTCTCCCCTGTCCAGCCCATTTTTGGGCAGGCAAGTTCTATTCCTTTGTTTTTTTTTCTTTTCTACTCTGAACATTCCATTCAGCCCCATGGTGGGCTGGATGGTTCAGTCCTCAACATACACTACACTTTTAAATAAAAAACCTTTATTACCCTGGTGTCTGTTTCTTTATTGTTAGGTATTCCCTCAGAGGAAAAGCATGTAGCCACACTAGCTGGGCCCTGTGGGGCCACAGGCTACAGTTGGATGTGTCATAAAGGAATAAAAGGCGAAGGAGCAAGGAGACAGATACCTCAAACATCCAAACCATGCAGTAGTAACACAGCCTGACTCTCTGAGGAGAGAGGTAGTGGGTACCCACGTCCTTCGAGGTAGAGGACAACTGAGTGGGTCTGTTTCAATTAAATAAAATGTGTGAAATGTGGAAGTGAACAAAAGTTCCAAAAAGATTGCTACTTGCACATGCTATGCTTTGTCAGCTAAATAGGTGCCCTGAAATGGTCAGTGAAATTTACATAAGCCTGTGTGATACCGTTCTGTTGATAGGATCATTACATTGTCAATGTGTTGTGTATGCAGCAAATCCATTTATGTTGTGTTTTTTTTCTAATTTCCTAATTGGTCACTGTTTTAAAACAAGTGTGTTTGCATTGTCTTTTTAGGCATTCCAGTTTGAAAACCCAATGGAACAAGCACATAAACAAATTGAGTCACCAACAAGTTATGTTGTGCAAACGTAATGTTTACTTCCTCGCCCCAGGACAAAAGAGAGGAAACACTTATCAACTGTATTTGTGTTTTTCCTAAAGGACGTTTCAAATGCATATACAAGAGTATTAATTGGTTTAGCTTTCACCAGCCAACCTGAGTTTAAAAGCAGAGAAACACAGGATGGAAAATAATTTGGTTCAATTAAGCATAATCCTACAAGTCTGGACATGTTTACATGCATATTTAGCCAGAAATTCAGCAGGGTCATGCCCTACTCTCAACCATGAATAATGTATCAAACAGGGACACTCATTGGCAGATTTGGCCATTTTGATCGTGGCAACACAAAGGTCGGCCACTTAAGCGCACTGTCTTTCACGCATCTACATTCTGTAACAGATCTCGGTTGCAAGTGTATTTTAAGGCTAGAAATAAAGTTTCCCTGGCATAGGTAACGTATTCTCACACAACACATGGTGCAGTACTAACACCTAGAAAGATGTATGATTTGCTTTCCCCTCATTGTGGAATGATTATAATAGTGACCATCAAGATATTTCTAAGTCTAGCTAGAACCAATGTAAGCACTCTCCCAGGGCTCTTGAAGATCCATGTTACGGGTACCCTGGTGCTAGTCAGTTGCTCTTTGATGACGAATGGACGTATCATTGGGAAATATCTGTTATAGTGGCAGCCATTTTGTGGGAATTTGTGGAACTTTAAGTTAGGAAGAGATTTATTCATGATGCATTAAAGATCATGTTTTGTTTCATGCTGCTTAGTACACTGATACATTTTTACTTCTGTGCTGCATTACATTCTGTTTCCTATTTTCATTGGTTGGTATGTGATAGTGATAATACATGAGGATGAGTGGTGCTAGGCAATCTTCTTTGTACTAGTTATGATCCTCGTCTCTCTAGCTTTAATAAGGCAAGCATGCATCCGTGCTCTGAACTGTGATTTAATGGGAACTTTGCATGTCATGCAACCCTGGAAGATATTTTAAATGCATAAATCTAAAAACACGTATCTTACATTTAAAAATATTGATAACAATTGTAATATTTTGTATATGCTATTTTCTTAAGAAATGAGAAACAGGGGAGTTGCTAGGTCTGGAAAAGACCCGGGGCTAAGCTGATGTCGGTACTGGTGGGACTGGGGGCTAGCTAGTATTTTAGCTGTAGCTCCTGAGATTCTATCAGGGGCTACAACCAAAAGATTAGGGGCTATAGCCCCCTTAGCCCCCCCCTAGCAACGCCCCTGAGAACACTTAATACAAAAATGCTGTCAGGATATCAGATGTCTTCATGGTGGTTCTGTTAGGAACACTTCTGTATGGGGTCACCCTCTTCTCCTCCGTGGGCGCGTATGGAAACCTATGTGGACACTCTGCTATGTGGATACACTTGGACAAGTTCCCACAGGCATTCAAAGCTCCATCAAATATGTAAGCCAGTACGTCTGCACCATGTCACATCCAAGATGGACAACGGGCATCTCTTGCATCATCCCGTTGACTTGTGTATGCTGCGAGTAAGTGGATTCACATCAGAGAACTATAAAAGGGAGAAGACACAGACATTGTTGTGTCTTGCAACAGTGGAAAGATGGCGTTCCAGACCCTCTCTGGACCCTGTACTAGGTAATTAGACTTCTGAATCCTATTTCGTAAAGCGCCTCCCCATTCCCTCAAGTTCCTGGTGTTCATGCGTTCCCAACCTTTGCTTTCAGTACTGCTGTTCCGTTTCTGTGATACTGTAACAGAGGAGGTTCCTCTGTGAATACAACAGAAGAACAAGTTACTTATCAACTGTAACGTTCTTTCGATTGGATGTTCCTCCCACATATTCCTCATCTTAGATATTTGTATCTTCAGCTTTGCTGCTTCGGAAAATTGTTTTCCCACACCAGAGGGCGCTGTGCTCGATGTCAGGGCGTAAATGTCCCTCGAGGGCTGCCGTAGAGTGTTCATGTCATCTGCAGTATAAATAACTCAAGCCGCGCCCGTTGGCTTCAGTTCCGTTTTTCCAAAAGCTTTCGCTTCGTGTGTATGAAAACGGCGCTTCAGTCTTTCGAGATGTCTTCTTCATCTAACCCTTTTACCCTTAGAACTGGCTTTAAAAAGTGCCAGAATTGCAGGAAGAAAATGTCTATAACTGACCCCCATCGAGTTGGTCTCTGGTGCCTTGGTCCGGACCATCGAGTTGACGAGTGCGGTTCCTGTCAGGCTATGATGAATAAAGCTCCCAAGGAACAAAGAGGTCAATTGGCGGTGGGGGAGGAATCTTCGAAGGCCTCTTCGAAGAATACGGACTCTGTGGAGTCCAGGGAAAAGTCCCGACGTAAATCGAAGAAATCTAGGTCGAGGAGTCGGTCAAGAAAATCTTCGTCTTCTTCTTCGAAGAAGGCGAAGAAGAGGTGTCACCGATCTCCCTCTTCTTCTTCTTCATCGTCTTCTGATACAGGGGTTATAACTTATTGCCTGTCCATCAAAACATGATTCCCCTAGAAAATGGGAGGCTTTTAGAGCCTCGATGATGCAAATCTTCGAGAACACGGCCCAGGCCCCCTCGAAGAAATCGTGTGAAGACCATGCCCCAGCTCATTTTAACAATGACGCAGGAAGATCAGAGACTAGACGCTCTAAATCCAGCAAAAAACCTCTGCGACACCTCATAAGAAGAGCAAGACAGGCCTATCGGTGCATAAAGCGAAGGTGACACCAGACAAAATGGCATCTGGTGACAAATCGTCATCGAAGTCTATGTCGAAGGTCTCCTCGACGCCAGTGTCGAAGGTGGTGTCGACACCTTCCTCGACGGCGCTTACATCTAATGCTTCTTCGACCGTATCAGAGCCAGCGTTGACAATATCGACGCCATTGACGCCTTTGTCGAGGGCAACATTGATTCTGGCACCAATATCGACACCTTTGGAGAAGCCAAGGTCAATGCCTTCACAAACCACGGGTAACATTTTTCACCCTGTGCCAAGAAAAGACTTCTTCAAGTCTATGGCCTCTATTTATGAGGAACAATCCTCTGAAGAGGAGATTTCCCCTTTTGAGGTAAAATATGGTACAAGGGATGTTCCTGAAGAACTAATTGACCCTCAGTCCAAAATTGTCTGACCTCTATGACTATCTACGAACAGCTAGTGGTATAGACACATCGCCTCAATTGGAATTCGACAAACCTGACAATGCTGATCATGCAGATTCGGCATATAGAAATATAATGAATAGGGTGGTGGAGTTCATGGGGTGGAACAGAAATTCACCCACTTACGAACAGGATGACATGACGGACATTCTCAGCCAAGGTCCTCTAAAAGATCCTGTTCTTCCTTTTCACACAGCACTTCAGAGGAAGGTTATGGCCGCATGGCAAACACCAGCGGTGAACAAAAATTTCACTAGGAAATAGCAACCTTCTTCTGACCCTGACAATCTAAGCATCCTACACCTGATAGCTTAGTAGTGCAGGCAGCTACATCCACTAGACAATCGGCATACCCTTCTATTCTCCCAGATAGGGACGATAAGAGAATTGATGACTGGTCTTGGAAGATTTTTTCTTCGAGCAGTATGGCTTTAAAATCAACAAATGTGACTTGGACCCTTGCAAGATTCACATACACCCTGTGGGATTGTATTAGTGCAGTGGCTGAACACATTCCTGAGGGCGAGGGGCGAGAAGGTTTCCTTGCAATTGTGAACGATGGAAAGGAGGCTATGGGGGAATGCCATCAATCAGAACTGGACACTGCTGACAGCATCAGCAGGTCCATGGCGTCTAGTACAGTGCTACTCAGGTTTGCGTGGCTGAGAAAGCCGGGCTTTGCACCAGATGTGCAGGTCAGACTTCTCAATATGCCATTTGACGGCTTGAGGTTGTTCGGCAGCAAGGCTGATGCAAGTTTGGTTAAGCTGCAAACATCCAAGGTGGCAGCTAAGTCACTTAGCGCCTCCATATGACAACTTCAACAACACTCCTACTCAGGCTCATCTTCCTGGAGGGGTCATCCTTTTCATTTTTATTCCTCATTTGGGAGAGGAAGAGGACAGGCCAGTCAAAGAGGACAAAAGAAATGTCCTCGTGGTGGATGAGGAAAAGGTGCTAGATCAGCCCCAGCAGTGGCATCTGTCACCTCAGCCGCTGCTACAGCCGCCGCAAAGCCACTCGGAGGCCTTGACCCACAAGACCGCGGTGGGAAGCAGGATCTCTCAGCATCTGAACGAATGGCGGGGCATTACTTCAGATACTTGGGCACTGGAAACAGTGGCTCAAGGTTACTGCCTTCCTTTTCAAAAAAGGCCTGAAGACTATCCACCGGGACACAACTCTGCCAAAATTCCAGATCTGCTCCTGTTGCAGGAAATTATAACCCTGCTAGAAAAAGGTGCAATAGAACAGGTACCTGTAGTGGAGAGGAACAAGGGTTGGTATTCCCCATAATTCCTCATCCCAAAGAAGGACGGAGGATTGAGACCCATCTTGGATTTAAGAAACTTGAACAAATTCCTCATGAAGGACAAGTTCAAGATGGTAACCCTTTCTCAGATCCTTCAGGCTCTCCAACTGCAAGACTGGTTAGTATCATTGGACCTTCAGGATGCTTACTTTCATGTGCCTATCCATCTCAAGCACAGAAAGTACCTGAGGTTCGCAATTGGCAGTTCTCACTATCAGTTTCGAGTTCTGCCATTCGGGTTGACCTCCGCCCCAAGGGTTTTCACCAAGCTGATGGCAGTAGTGGCAGAGAGTCTCAGGAGAGGGGGGATTCATGTCTACCCTTACCTGGACGATTGGTTAATCAGGGCACTTTCACCCGAACAGGCCCAGGAACATCTGAGCATGACCTGCCACTTCTTACACAGACTGGGCTTCTCCTTCAACAACAAGAAGTCAAATATGATACCATTCCAAAGACTCCAATTCATCGGAGCAGTCCTGGATACTTCCCCGGGCAAAGCCTTGCCTCCCGAGGTGAGAGCTCATCATAATCTGCAGATGGTAACAAAGTTCCAGAATGCCCACCATCTGCCGGCCTTCGACTTTCTGAGGTTGCTCGGCCTTATGGCATCCTGCATTTTTCTGGTGCCAGAGGCCAGATTGAGAATGAGATCCGTTCAATGGGCCCTCAGGACTCAATGGTCCCAATTTTCAGGGAATTTGTCAGATCTTTTGCAAGTTCCGGCCAGAGTGGCGCAAAATCTTCTATAGTGGGCTTGCAGGGACAATATCCTCAAGGGAGAATCTTTTTGGCAACTATGGCCGGAGATAACAGTAGTGACGTACGCTCACTCACGGGGTGGGGAGCCCACAACAACAATCTGACAATCAGCGGTCGTTGGTCTCCATCTGAGTCCAAACTACACATCAACCTTTTGGAGCTGAGGGCAATCAGACTAGCGCTCAAGGCCTTTCTGCCCTCTGTATGGGGAAAGAATGTACTGATAATGACAGACAACACAGTGGCCATGTACTACCTCAACAAGAGAGGAGGCGTAGATATCAGTGTGCTAAATCTACTTTTCTACTATGGTTGTTCCCAACTACAGCTCTTAAACCGCTCACCAGATTATCATAGAGGAGGCACATCCATTAAGTCACCTCTGCCCAGGAAAGTGAAACAATCTTAGCTGGGTAGCTCTTCAAACAGGAAGGTCTTCCTTTCCTGGTAGGGGGTAGGCAATTCCACAGTGGCTCCCAGGAGACCTGCATATCCTTCATATCCTCTGGATCGGACAGTTTCAGGCCTGTATTTAATTCACTTCTTTTCTAAGATGGCCACTGTGTTAACTTCTCAGCTGCTTGCATCTGAGGAGTCCTACCTCTTTGTGTACCTTCTCAAGTGCATGAAAGAACTCTGTCAAAGACTATACGAGGCATGACTTGAGGCAGACCAAAACATTTAAAAAAAATCTGAAAAAACAAAGTTTTGGTTCAACGCCTTCCCATTTCCCCAAATTGTAATGCAAGTGGAAAGGGATTTTTTGTATACTTTGAGGCTCTGGGGTAAGTCAAGAAGTCCTGATTTTCTTTCTGTCAATCTGTGGCAAAGACGACCTGGGAATGTCTGTAAGTGACTGTGTGATCACCCATCCTCTTTACCTGATCACTAGCAATTAGCCTCGCAGTCACACATGGACCACTCACATGTGGGCCATTAGCCTCACACCTTGCTGTCCGGGTGCCAGTAAAACATACTTTGAAATATCAAAACTGACAGTTCTAAGCACTTGGCTCTAATTACCTATCTCAGACAAAACTAATTCCTCTGCTCTCCTGAGATACAATCCTGTTTGATCAATGTATTGTATTTCCGTTGCGTGTTGTTACAGTGTATGATTAATTTGTACTCCATAATAACTGTGTGACTAGTGATCCAAAGGCTACAGCAGAGAAATGGCCTTCCTTTAAAGAAACTCGTGCAATGTGGAAATGTGGGCCAGTAGTTATCTGCTAAAGCAGAAAGATGGAGGCTTTTGAATCAGGCCATTTGTCCGGGATTCTATATGAGTAGCAATGAAGTGGGCTAAAGCAAAGATTCGATCTCCTGAAAGGCCGGTTCTTCCAATAGAATACAAGGAAATTACAGAAATCATGGTCATTCTTTCACAATGTGGTGGAACAATTGATGATCCTTTTTCAGAGAAAGTCAATTATGTCATGCTACCTTGCGACTATTATTGTTAACATGTTTTGCCTGGCACCTAGTGCTAACTCTACCTTGAAACAAGCTTTAGCAAAGCCAATATGGCTGATGTTTGGGATGCAAAAGTTGAAATGTTATTTGTTAAATTCCCGCAAGACAAAATTGCAAAACGCTGTGTTAGTCCAGTTTTAAAATCACACAAGTTGCAGATTTTGATACCTTTTATTGGACTAAATCAAAACTCTATGCAGAGGTGGAACAAAACATTAGCTTACAAAGTCCCACAGACCTCTTCATCAGATGTTGCAGAGTCCACACTCCATTTTCAAGGTGGTGGCAGTGGTGGGATCAGAGGAACCCCATAGAGGGCTTACTGAAGCCCCTTGCGGATGGACAACAACAACTTCAACAAATGATATGAATTAAAAACCAACAAACCCAAGCATACCGACAGGTTTTTTAACAAGCCATAGAGGCCCAGTGAAACCAGCAATTGACAGCACCAGAGAAGCATCAGGACGCGTTGCTCCAAATCTCGAATATATTTGCCACTACTCGAGTCCACCGTGTCGCACTGTCCTCGGTCCTGCAGAAGTATCAGGATGACGATGACCCAAAGCTTTTCTTTACAAACTTTGAGCGGATTGCTTGGACCGCTCAGTGGAGCAACATTTGATGAAGAGGCCTGTGGGACTTTGTGGCTAATGTTGTGTTCCATCTCTGCATAGATCTTTCTGACATATAATCAGGTAAAATAAATGCTGGACCTTGATATAAAATGAAACAAGGCCTTTTTGGTGGTTATGGAAATTGTGTTGCACGGTCCAACACGTCACCACAGCGACACACACACACACAACACACACACAACACACGCACAACACCCACACACAGCCTCAAATTTGAGCCCATATCTATTAAAGTGCACCAAATCCACAGCATCTTAATGCAAGACAATAACCATGTTGTACCACGTAGGCAGAAACAAACATGCATACGAACAGACACAAAGCAAACAGAGCTTTTTTGTCTCACAATAAAAGAAGCTCATAATGGTCTCAATGAGAGTATTTTAGATTTCATGGGTGGCCACTTTCTGCAAAGCATCTCTTCTCTTCAGGTATGAGAAGAATCTGGGGCACTATCATGTGAGAGGAAGCGTTTGATCTGCACTGATGGCTGGAATTGTAGGGGGTGTGTACATCTGGAAAATAGGGTCTGTTTTTTCAAAAGTAATTTTTAGCAGTAATGCTGCTTTAAACTCTTAGCATCCAACGAATCCTCAGAAGGCCGTACTTCCTGTTTTTCGGTCAATTCTTCTACTCAAGCCATGGGCAGGCCAAATAGACAGAGATTTAGTTTAGTTGCCTGAAGTCCATACAAAACCTGGTTGAGCCATCTGTTTTCAGGACTAATATTACGGGAGAACACCAGGGGCTGCTGGAGTTTTCAATGATGCCCAATTTCATAATTTCTTGTATTTCATCCTTCAGCTGTTGCCATATGGCTTCAGTTGTCCGGTAGGGATGTAGTCAGACTATCTTTGTGGGTATGGTATGGATGGCATGTTCCATGAGAGACATCCTTCCGGGTACTGCGGAAGATACGTTGGTGTTTTGTCAACCAAAGTTTTACTTCTTGTTTTTGAGTATCGGACAACTGGTTTCCCTATCACACCCCTGTATAGTCCTCCAGAGCCGTTGTCGGGAACATTTCTGTTGCTTCCGATTATTCGGTAGTGATGAATGTGATAGTGGATGCCCGTTCCTTCCATTCCTTGAGTAATTTTAATGGGTAGTTCTCTTCCTTGGTTCCTCGATCTGGCTGAGACACAAGGTAGTTCTCTGGGCCCAAACACTTTATCACCTCCTAGGGACCTCTCCATCATGCCAACACTTTAATGTCCTTAGTGGGTAATAAGACAAACACTTTGGAACGATCTTGCTTTGGCCCATCCGCTTGAGGGTGACAGATAGGAAGACTCCAGTGTATCGGTCAGTGGAGCAGTAATCGTTGAAAACAGGGGGAGGAATTATCGTATCCAACGAATCCTAGGAAGGCCGGACTTCCCGTTTGGACGCAGGGAAAGGCATTTTAAGGATAGTTTTGATCTTGTCTATTTGAGGTCTTATCTCACCATGTCCTTTTGTGTCCCATTGTGTATCCCAAGTATTTTGTCTGCTGTGTACACAGCATGATCTTTAAGACGTCCCTTCAATTCTGTCACTTTATCCGTTAACGGTTTCTTTTCTGGTTGTTCCCATTCCTCTGTAACCATATCCAACAGTGTTCTGGGTTGGTGACCGAACAGCAGTTCGAACAGGGAGAAACCGGGTAACGCTTGAGGGGCATCTCATAAAACCATCAAGAGTAGTAGCGATAGTTCACTGTTTTTTTCTTTTGGGACCCGTAATCCTTAGGAGAATTTGTTGTATGGTCTTGTTATAACGCTCTACCAGTCTATCCGTTTGAGGGTGGCAGATAGACTTCTTGATCTTCTTTTTCTGTCATTGTTCAAAGACTTGGATCAGGACAGTGGACATGCAGTTCCTTCCTTTGTCAATTAGGATTTGTGTAGGGATCCCTACTCAAGCAAAAAAGGGTATAGGGTTTACTGAGTTACCCCACACGGGGAAAGCTTCTGGATATCTTGTTGCATAATCCACTATATCCAGTACATATCTGTAACCCCATTCGCCCAACACTCAAAACATTGTGGCTGTCGGGAAGTCCCAGGGCTGTCAGTTTACGGATTTTGATGGGTGGGGACCTCTCTTCTAGTGTCTTCCTTCATGACAGGATATGTTGGTTACCAGGTGGTCCTGTCCCTGCAGTGTTTTTGCCTGGGCTCATAGGACTCGGAAAGCAGGTGTACCCAACCTTCTGTTAAGTGCAGGATATGTTGATCTCTTCTGCGTGACCGGGTTGGTGATGCTGACAAACCCATCCTTGTATGGGCGGGGTCAATGCGTCTAGGAATTGATCTAGTATAATACTTTCAGTTATCCCACCCATGGATGATGTTGCTGGCTGTAGTCCTTTCTCTGTGAAGTCCTTGACCCTATTATACAGTTGTCTTGGGGTCTCGCCTGGTCCAAGTCGAGTTTCCCATAACGTTTGCCGATAGGCTTCTTCATCCAGGCCCAGTCTCTCCAATAAATTGTATTATATTGTATTGTATGTGTTATTTATATAGCGTCCTTTGCCCATTTCTATGGCTTCAATGCGCTTTGTGGATGGAATGCCCTTGTTGACCCCAGTCCATTGGTAGGAGGTTCTAAGAGTTTAAATTAAAAGATGTTTGTGGGCATTTTTGCCAGGTTGGGACTTAGGTGGGCTGGCTAGACTCCAGTAAGCAGCCCGGAGGTCAGGCACGTGGGTGGGTGCTGTTGGTGGTTCAGGAAAGAGTGCTAGTGCTGCAGATTTGATGTGTGCCCAGCAAGACCGAGATTTCTGTTTTTTGGTTGTTTTCTAAAACATTTTATTTATTTATTTTATTGTATTTGGTTAAAAAAACCTTTTACAATATCTCTTCAACACAGTACAATTGATAAAACAGGTATTAAAATCCACAGTAAGTTCACATAAAAATGTTTTGTTGGTTGTCGCTGTATACTAATGGTAGAGGTGTTGAGGAAAGTCAGAGGTTTCAGTGTGGACGGCTATGCGTGCTGCTAGACCAGAATAGCATAGCCATAGCTGCATTTAAGGGTGCATGGATGGGTGGCCGCACCTGTGGCCTGTGTCCAAAGACATGGTGTAAGGTATACGTACTGTATGCTTGGATGGAGATCGACTGCAGAGCTCTTTTACTATTGACATGTGAAGAGTTGCCAGTGTGATTCACTGCTTGATATGCTCCCTGACTGGGAACTGCCAGAAGAGGGGCTACGTATTGACACCACCTGTCTTGATGCCACTGAGCGGTCCAAGCAATCCGCTTAAAGTTTGTAAAGAAAAGCTTTGGGTCATCGTCCTCCTGATACTTCTGCAGGACCGAGGAGGGTGCGACAGGGTGGGCTTGGGTGGTGGCGAATACATTCGAGATTTGGAGCAATGCGTCCTGATGCTTCCCTTGTGCTGTCAATTGCTGGTTTCCCTGGGTCTGTATGGCTTGTTGAAAAACCTATCCGTTGGCTTGGGTTTGTTGGTTTTGAATTTGTACAATTTGTTGAAGCTGTTGTTGTCCATCCGCAAGGAGCTTCAGTAAGCCCTCCATGGCGTTCCTCTGATCCCACCACTGCAACCACGCATAAAGACCAGTATTTCCCCTCTAGTCTTTCCTCGGGGTCCTCTGAGACTCAATCTGCCTAGGCCAGTGAGGGGCCTTCTCTGACAGGGTCCAGTTCCTATCATGTACTTCCTAACATGCATGAAAGGGGATGAGAGCAACTAGTTACTCCTCTGCTGAATTTATATTAGCCTCCCTTGGTTCCCACCAATCATTGTGTCCCTCCTCTTGTCCAATGGTTTCCCTTGTTAACTCACTTACAGGACATGTAACCCGGGCTGCCCTCCACACTGTGCCCCACCTCTACCTCCGACGTCCTTGTGGCATCCGCTATCTTTTGTTCGCCTGCCTGTTTCTCCCTCTCAGGCCAGTGATGCCAGCAAAGGGGGGGCCGAGCCTTGATGTCAGCTGGTCCCGAATGTCCCTGAATGGTTTTTTTATTTAAAAAAAAATCTTTTTATTAACATATTTTTCTTTTTTTTTTTAAACATGGAGAAAACAGGTACAGAATGTGTCTTGAGCAGTTTCATCACAAACATAGTGGCCATAACCCCTTTTTCCGTCCCAACTTCCCCCCGCGGGTTCACCTACCCGCCCCTCATTCCCTGTTGGGGTTCAGCCACAGTGCTAGCAACCCTAAACCATTTTCAAGTAGGGTGTAGGGTCCGGAATCAACGAGTTCACCGGGGAGATGCCAAATTGAAGCCACATCCCCTTACCATTGCCTTTGCTCTCATCCCCTCTACTACCGCCATGCATTCCTTCTACCCCCCCTTAGATATCCCTTTCCTCCGCCACCCCTCTCTTTCACACTCATGGGGTTTCGGATCTGGTGAAGAACATAGATCACTTAACAGCTGGCTCCAATCCACCTCTACCCCTTCCTCCGGCCTGGGGTCCTCTTTAAAACCTCCCACTCCGCCAGTCCACATCTGCGGATATCTTCTGTCCATTGTCTCAGGGATGGACTCTGGGGATTTTTCCACGCTATGGCTATCCTCCTTTTGGCTAGCACTAAAATGAACGGAGCCAATCGCCTGTGTGCTTTATAGCGTTTCCCACCTCGCAATAGTCCCCGTAGACACACCGTTAGAATGCACTCAAAAAGTGAGCCCAGTAACCCATTCATTCTCGTTACCACGGCATACCAACAGTCTCTGACCACCGCACACTCCTACAACATGTGCCAGATCCCTGCTTGTCCAGTCCTGCATCTCGGGCAGTCTGCGGTTTTAGTGCCATTCATTGTAAGTAGATTCTCGGGCGTTACATATACTCTACACAAAATATTAAATTGTACCAACTGGAATCTAGCATTCCTTGAGGTTTTTCTGATCTGCTCCCACATCTTCGCCCAATCAGCTTCCGAAATGTGATCCTCTGCATCTCTTTCCCACATGGCCTTAACTGTCAGCCCCCCAGCCCCTGGAAACAATTCCCCAAAAGAACTGGTAAATGCGTGAAATCCTAGCCCTTCCCCCCTCGTGGGATAACAGTACTTGCATCAATGGTATCGTTGCTGGTTCCTCCGGTATGCCCACCCATAATTTAGCCAAGCATGCTACCATTGTCCCATAGGCCAGAAACTGCCCCCTGGAGATCCCATACCGCTGCCTCCATTCCTTGAACGGCTGTACCTTCCCCCCTCAAATAAAGCTCATACCGAAGCACAACCCTTCTCCATCAGTCCCGAGAACCCCATCCTCCGTGCCGCCACCCAAAGCCCCTGACCTGTGTTCCACGGCAGGTCTGTGCTGTAAAGCTGCGGCACCTGCTTGCTCCTTTGGAGCTTCCTACATATCTCCTGGACCACCTGGAAAACGTTGGTGGTCCCCTTCCCCCCAACCGCTCCCCACAATAACTCCACTGCCTTCCGGTGAGTCGGTAGCTTCCCCAATAGTCCCTTCAGTAGCTTTCCCCCCCTGGGGTTGGACCACATCAACACTGCCTGCAGCTGGGCTGCCATGAAGTATCGCTCGTTATCAGGTAGAATTAAACCTCCATCTCGGCGCGGGCACCGTAGCGTTGCTAGTGAGACCCTCCTCCTCCCTGAATTCCACAGCAGTTCCCTCACCTGCTCGTCCAGCACCTTAAAAAAAAACCTTCTTAATTATGTATGGTATGCTAGTAAAGTAATAGAGAAGTCTTGGGAGGATGACCATTTTGCATAAGGCTACTCTACCCATCAATGACAATGGCAACCCTTTCCAAAATTGAACTGAGTCCCCTATCCCGGAGAGAGCCCTGCCTGTATTATATGTGAATATCTCCTCAATACTATGGAAAATCTGGATGCCCAAATATCGAAACGAGTCTCCTTCCCATCTAAGCCCCCAGTTTGGTAGGGTCGCCGGGCTCCGATCTATAAGGCCCCCCCCAAAGGGAATAACACTGATTTCTCTGCATTGATACAGTATCCCGACAATTTCTGGAAATTACTCAGCATCTCTAGGAGGATTGGGAGGTTATCTCCTGGGTTATTCACATATAACAACAGGTTGTCGGCATAAAAGGAAATAACATGTCTCACCCCTCCCACCAAGCTACCTGCCCCCCCCATCTCCTTCCTGAGATACCTCGCCAAGGGCTCCACTACCATTGTGAACAATATTGGGGAGGTAGGACAACCTTGCCTCGTCCCTTTACTTAGCATCCATCGATGTGACACCCAGTTATTAGTGTTTACCCTGGCCATCGGCCCATTATATAAGAGCCGAAGCCACCTACATATATTATCCCCAAACCTGAACGCCTCCAGCACCCGAAACAACCATTCCCACTCCACTGTATCGAAAGCCTTCATGGCATCAAACAAGGCCACCACCATCTTCTTCCAGGAGTCCCTGACCAGATCCATCACGTGGTGTAACTGTAGGAGGTACATTGTAGTGTTCCGCCCCCCTACAAACACGCACTGATCCGGGTGTATTAGATCCTAGGGCCACCCGCGACAACCTAGTAGCTAATGCCTTCCCCAGAATTTTCCCATCGACATTCACCAACGAAATCGGTCGATAGGATGAACAATCAAGGGGGTCCTTACGATCCTTCAATAGGATTGTTATTATTGCTTCTCTCATAGCTTCTGGGAGGATCCCTGTCTCGAAGGCCTCATTGTAGACTTTTTTCAATCAGGGGACCAAAAGCCCCTCGAATCTACAGTAGATCTCCACAGGGAGCCCGTCTCATTATGGGGATTTGCCTCTCCCCATTGCCCTCAGCGCCTCACAAATCTCAGATTCCCCAATTGGTTCGTCCAACCGTTCCCTGACCCTTCCCTGTGAGTCACAGTTAGTCCGCTTTACCAAGGAGCTCCTGTGCATCCTCCTCTACGTACGACTGCTAGCTTGTGTACAAGGCTTGGTAGAAGTCGTGAAAGACTTCATTATTTCCCGCCTGGGTGGTGACAAATTCCCCCGAACTCCTTCTATTCTGGGGTATGGCGTGTCACGGCTGCTCCCGACGGATCAACCAGGCCAATAGGTGCCCAGCTTTGTCCCCCTCCCTCTGATGCCCTTCAAAAGGCTCCCAAGGCGGTCCTCAATTCCCCTCCCCATTTCCTGCCTTGTCACCATTTCCTGTTCCAAGACCACTACCTCCTGTTCCAAGTTCCCTAACCTTCTGGCAAGGTTTTCCTTACCCCTAATGACTTTGATATACATATCCCCCTTACCCTGACCTTGAACACCTCCCATAACGTTCCCTACCTGTCCACTGATCACTTCTTGACCTCAGAGACGGCTGTCATCTCTTCCTTCAATGGTTCTTGAAACGCCCTGTCCTCCAGGGCTGTCACCTGAAATCTCCAGGAACATTGTGACAGCCTTTGCCGCATACCCCACCCCCTCAAGTCTGACACCAGAGGTGAGTGGTCCGAAATGGTCCTTCCCAGGTCTCCATATTACTAAACACACCGCTGTGCTCTGCCCCGACAAACAAGTAGTCCAACTGGGAATATGTCCCATGCACTCCCAAAAAGTAGGAATACCCCTGCACCTGTTCGTGAGACCCCTCCACAACTCCACCAGGTCCCAGTCCCCCATTATCTTCCGCAACGCGGACACTGCGTGCTACCTCAGCGAGCCTGATTTCCCCATGCTGTCCCACTCTGGACCCAACAAGCAATTAAAATCCCCACCCCATATAAACATTCCTTTACAGTATCCTCCCGCCAGTCGCATCACTGAGGGGTAGTATTCTTTGTTGTCTATATCGGACGCATACGAATTGACCACACAAATGTCTTTGCCTTCCAGCAACCCCTGAAGCGCCACTGTCCTTCCCACCTCCTCTGTAACCACATTGCTCACCTGTAAGGGTATCCCGCTGCCACCCCTCTCGCAAACTTACAGTTGGACGTTCCCACCATTGTTGCCCTCCACCACCTCCTAAGCAGATCTAGGTTCTTGTGCACCATATGGGTTTCCTGTATCATCGCCAATTGTATGTCATGCCGCTTCAGGAATCCCCCTACTCTCTGACAATTCACCCTCTTACCTAGACCACGAACATTCCAGGTCCCAGTTCTCAGGCTATCCATTATGGTTGTAGATATTTCCATCCTCCCACCCCTTTCCTGCCCCCATAATTCCCCCTGCCCCCCTGAACCACCCTTCTCATTCCATTAGCCGCACTGCTCCACATCCCGTTCCTGCCATTACAGATCCCTCTCGTCTCATTTGATTCGCTCTCCTCCATTCCATAGGTCTTGCTCCCAACTTCAACCAACTGGGCAACTGTGCTTAACTCGTGTAAACCACCAACTGTCTTCCCCTCCCCTGCCGCTATCCCCCTTCACCCCCACCCTCCCCTTTCCTCCTGTCCCCCCCCTCCACCTCACCATTGCACCCCAGCCTATCCCCCAACTGGCTCCCCATCTCCTCCTCCTCCCCTTCCCTCCAATACCCCAACTCCTTCCCCCCCAAACCCCACTCTCGCTCCCCCGGGCCTTCGCCAACCATTGTCCGGATCTCCCTCCCCCTAACCTTTGACCTTGACTCTTCCACCCCTCCCTCCTCTAGTGGATGACTAGTCATCAGTCCTGGGGTTCCCACCTGTCACCCCCTTCCCCCTGTCCTTAAGGACATATCTCACTTATCATCTTCAGTTTTAACCTGGTGCACCATCACCTTCCTGCTTCCCACTGATCCCTCCCAGTTTTCCGCTCCTCTTCACCCATCTCGGTCCCCTGATCGTTGGGAATCTTCCGCCCCCTCTCTGTGAGCCCTTGGCCCTTGAGACTGCGTCTCTAACCACACCCAAACCTCCTGTGGCGTACCAAAAATCCATGATTTCCCACCCACAATCACCTTCAACTTAGCCTGAAGAAACATCATATATTTAACATTCAACTCTCTAAGGCAGCACCGTACTCCATCATACGTCTTCCGCTGACACTGCTCCTCCAGTGGGAAGGCCGGAACAATCTGCATCTTCATGTTCCCAACTTCAAAGTGACCAACTCTCTGTGATTCTTGCAGAATAGCGTCCCTATCTCTAAAGTTCAAAATCTTTGCCACTATGATCCTTGGTGGTCCTTCTCGGGTTGGGGACCTGCCCTATGTGGGCGCTCCACCGTAAAACATTTTGATAGGCCCTTCACCCTCATGGTCTCCAATATGAGTTGCTCCACAGAACGTTCAGCACTAGGCTTCTCTTCTCTTTCGGGGACCCCCACCAGCCGGATGTTACATCGCTGTGATCGCCCTTCCACGTCCTCTGCTCTAGACTCCAATGTCCTGGTCGCTCCGACCAAACCTGGCGCCTGGTTCTTGAGCCGCTGCAAGTCATCCTCCACAATGCTTACCCTCTGCTCCACCTCAGTAACCCTTCCGCATGCCTTCCGTAAGTCCGCTCTGACCAGGGACACGTCCACCCCTACTTCTTTGATGCTTCCCTCCAGGGAGAGTCTTGTTGCTTGGATTGCTTCCATTAAGGCGTCCAAAGTCACCCCTCCCGAGGGCCCTCCACCCGGGTCCTGCCCTTCCCGGGGCACCTCCTAATTTTTCTGGTGTTTCTTGGTGGGGTGTGTGTACCTGCCCATCCTCTTCTGACCTTTCACCATTGCCTTTGTTTCTGAGTAGCTCAGTCTTCGCTCATGTACCTTCTTGGGAACTGGGTCACCAGAAGGTTCCCACCTTCCCCACTGATGCTTCCATCTGTCCAGCAGAGTAGCCACAGTCAGCACTCTGCGTTACCCCCAGGCTCTCACTCGGGGGGTACTCAAGCCTCCCTTCTATCACCAGGCTGCATGCCCCTACGTCTCTTTCTAATCTTCCTTTCAGTCGTCCAGGTACCGGCAGGCTGCTCCCCAGATCACTGTCCCATATCACCAGTCCCCTGGGCTCCCTGTTGACTGCCCCCCTGGGCTTGCGGTCCTATTGCCGCTTGCATATATGAGGAGGGGCCTCATTCAAATCTGTCATGGCCTTGGGGGCGAGAATAGGTGGTGGGTGTTCATACCCGCCTCTTCCGGTCTGGTTCTCCACTGCTCCTCAGGTTGACCTGCCTTGTGAGTGCCCCCCTGGCTCATTACTCCTCAACACTCCTCTGCACAATCTGGTCCTCCCAGCCCGACCTCAGCCTGCGTGATGTCGTGGGGGCTCCCCCGATCCCTAGTGCTCCTCCTCCTCCCTCTCCACCGTTTTGTACTGGCTCACTACTCGGTGCAACTCTGTTCCTCACTCCGCTAACCTCGGGTGGCTCCCCACCGTTCACCCAGAGGAGTCTAGGATGAGCCTCGGCCAGCACTTCCTCACCCGCGACTAGGCGACACCTCCTCTGCTTCCTGCTCTGACAGTGCTCCTCACTTCCATTGTCCGCTCTTCTCTGGCTCCCCACCAACACTTCTCCACTTGGAGTGGATGCGTCCTCCCTCCGCCACAGTCAGTATCCCCTGCAGGGGTACACCTCCTACAGGGTACGGGTCTGCCGCCATCTCCGGTGACCTTCTGTTGCACAGAGCAGACCTCCAATGCTCTGTCCCGTCCGCAGCCTGGCAGTATCCTCTCCCTTATCGGGTGGTGCTGTATGCCTCCGTTCCGGGCTTCCACTGGCACTTCTTCACCCCCTGCCAAGCTCACCATCCCTCACTCGGGTCCACCCTCTGCCGGGGTCCGTCACCATAAGGCCGGGAACCCACACTCAGCTCCGGCAGCCATCTTTCTTTTTCTGTTCTACGGCCTGCATCTCTGTGCTCTTTTGTTGCGGGGCTGCGCCTTGTCCCGCCTGGCCTCCAAGAGTGCACCCAGGTCTTTCTTCACCGTTCCCCCGGCTAAAGCTGGGTCGGGAGACCGTCTCCTTGTGTTGTAGCAGAATTTAAAGCAGGATTTCAACAGGCGGTGAGGAGCCCCAACAAGTTACGTGCTCATGGTTCGCCTGCTAGCCACGCCCTGTCACCAATTGGTTGCATGGTTCCCGAGCGTCCTGTCCCATGAAGACCATCCTTTCCTGTCCTGAAAGCTTCCCACATGGCACTGCGCACGCACTGTGACATAGAAGCAGACCCTGCTGCCGATCCGTGGGCACACGTTGTACACCAGGAAATAGGCCAGGCACGCACCACAGGTAAGGATGTCACGGACTGTGTCCTCCTGCTAACAGTGCCAAACCTTTCATTCTGTACGCGATTGCAGATATTGCAGCTTATTTCAAAATCCCTGTAAAATACATAGAGGGGCCATGTTACGTTTGTACTTGGGTATAATTTTCATCATTTGCACTTCAGAGAGTAAAAAGGAGGTGTAAATTGGAAGTGAAATCACTTTCACATCTCCCTTTTGCAATCTGCGTTGCAAATTGAGTAAACTCTGCCTGCCATTTACTAGTGGAAGGCAGTATTTACAACGGATTCCTCACATCATTTACACCAGCATGAAAATGTCAAGCTGGCATAAATGGGCTTTCATTTGTATGGCAGAAAGGA
This sequence comes from Ambystoma mexicanum, assembly GCF_040938575.1. Taxonomy (NCBI): domain Eukaryota; kingdom Metazoa; phylum Chordata; class Amphibia; order Caudata; family Ambystomatidae; genus Ambystoma; species Ambystoma mexicanum. The sequence goes on along the minus strand of NC_090927.1, from coordinate 741,231,516 downwards.
AGAGGGAGGAAGAATTGTAAATTACGATCCGTTACACCCTCTGCTACAAATGCATTAAAATGGGGAGTAGCGTAGTAAACGCGTACAAGTTTTACGCACATTTTTTTACACATTTATTTTACATTACTCTTTCAGCAACATGAGCCCTAATGTGCTTTTCCTTGCTGTAACACACATCACAAAAGAACAAAAATGGAAAACAAATATCCATTCTAGCTTTCCGGGAACTTCTATTACCCACAAAACAGTCATTTGGATTACAGAAGTGAAATACTATTTATTACAACTTTGCTCTGTACCTTAAGGCTGTTGTAGTCGCTTGAATTCCCATTGCAATTTCTCTTACGGATGGCCGCAGGGTAAGTGGCAAGCTCGCCCTCTTGGTGTTATGATTCCCAAGAGCCGGAGGCTTGTTGTCAGTGATCCCAGATTTTGATGGGATAAACTGTTGTTCATGTCCCAAGATTTCTTCGATGTCACACCCTGCCACATGGGCCAAAAGAAGCAAAGAGCGGCAGACGCTGATGTACACAGCCTGGTACACCTGATTACAGAAGTGTTCTGGAAGGGAAAAAGGCAAAACATTTAATTGACAAGTTGATGTGCACATTGTGCTGTATGCCCTACTCTTTCCTGTAATCTGAAATCAATATAGGTGCAGCTGTAAAATGTATGAATGCATTTGTTATGGGTACATCACTCTAGCTTTAATATTGACTAGACAAGGATCAATTGGGCAGTATGCGTGGACTTTATGATTAGATGCAGTTTGGAATATTTTTTCATAGTTGACTGTTGAAGAGCAGTCTCACTTGGGCAACTGCAGCAGGATTCCCGAATGGCCAATACTGGTCAGTATGATATTTAGACTAGATTTCTTGAATTTTAGGGTAGGCACATTGCATAATATTCACTCCTTCCTTGGTTATATTAACTACTACACAGATCATAGCGAGGTACACAACTAATGTAATTTCTTGCAGTTTCTGGAAGGTATATGTTATTATGTATTGGCAAGCTAATGTAAAATGATAAAACATACATAGATAATTATGTCCAAGGTCTCCAGTGTAAAGGGTTCCAGCAGCACTATTGTATCTTGATTAAGACAGCCATGGCAAGATGTACTTGGACATACCCAAAACCTTGTTGGTGATCGCCTCTGGGAAGTCACTCATAGTATTAGTTGCGGGGGTTAGGTCAGCTTGCTGCGCTTTGATTAAGGTCTGATGCAACCTTGAGTAAGACCCAGTGGCACCAGTCTTGACAAGCGCAATATTCGAGCTACTTCCTGGCTGTGCAACCTTAAAATGAAATGTAGAAAGTCCTTTTAAGCATAGTCCCATATCGGCATTGTGTCGAGAGATCTAGGAATGACATTTTTCTTACCTTGGTATTCCTTAGCAACGCAATGATTTCTGAAAGAGCTGTGTGGACCACAGCTGTCAGGTTTTCTAATTCAGTTTTCTTCTCGCCCAACAAATCAGTGATCAGCTGCACAAACGTGGCAGGACCCTAAAGAAATGCAGATGACAAGTTAGCCACAGAAAGTCATTTGATGTCCATTCTGGAATTATATGAAAGTCTCTAAACAGATCACTGGGTGACTAGTGCCTGCTCACAAACAGGTCTTGATTCAGATGAAAGTGGGCAGTGGGGACATATAATTGAAAAGATGCTATTCTGTCCACCCCATACATGTTGGCCTAGTCCAGTACTCGACAAAGGGCTAAGATCAGTCACTTCACCAGGGGCGTAGACAGGTTAGGGACCGAGAGCTCAAGGCCCACTCAAAATCTGCAAATGTCCAAGCACTCAAGCAGCCCCAGTACAGATCATTAATGGGTCAAGCAAGGCTGGGGCGTTTGCTTCCACAGCCTTGTATGACACATTGGGGTTTCAGGCTGTGGAAATGCAAACCAAAGTTATCGGATTGATTCATACCAGGGACTGAAAGAAGCTCTGGGTGCCTACTTCGATCCTCAAAAGAACATTGATCACAAAAGGCACACATTCAACATTGCCTATCAGTCTTCAGGAGAGTTGATAGATACATTTACCACACAGCTCTGCAAGCTGGTAGCGCACTGTGACTTTCATAAATTCACAAATGAAGAGGCCATTAGACTTCGGAACATAGGTGGGTCCCTATAGTTTGCATTTTGAAAAAAAAGTGCTGAGGGAGCCATTTCCGCTAGCAAATGTTCTCATGATGGCCCAAAGCAAGAGCGGAAGCGCAAGCTGTGAAAATGGAAACATGCAAAGAACCTAAAAGGGACAGCGCTAGCAAACAGCAAATATCACATTCACTGAAGAACAGGACTGGAATATTTCCACCATCAAGGATTTATCCATCACAGGGATGATGCTACAGATGTGGTATACCATTCCCGCATGAAGTGAATGTGAAATGTACTACGATAGGGCATAAATTTAGCAACTGCGACAAGGAAAACCATTTGGCAGACGTATGCAAATCGATACCGGTGAGGCATGAGATGGTCTCTTGCAACAGCCAGATGTGACACGAATGCCTGAAGAGATTTGGTGAGTCATGTTCGCTAAGTGACAGGTCGCCCTCCATCACCGGTAGCATCCTAGTGGGAAATCATGCTGCAAAGTTTGTTATAGATACAGGAGCAACATTGAACACCATCTGTGTCTCTGAATTCAAGAAGATGAGTAAACCACCAGTCCTAATGCCATACAAACTGAGAGTACCTCAATAGGTAGCAAAGGGCCCGGTTATAAATCATGGCAAGTTCAGGACCACTCTCCAATATAAATAAACAAAGTTGTCATCAGAAGTTCACGTCCTTCAAGGAGAAGTCCCTGAAAGCAATTTGCTAGGGAGATCGACAGCCATAGCAATGAACAGTGCAGCTGTGATGTATGCCATGCAACTGTAGCACTACATAGTGCACCAGTTTCCTTCTCTTTTCCAAGGGATAGGGTGTTTTAAAGGTGATACAGTAGTGCTGCATGTGGAAGAATCAGTCACACCAGTAGTGCAACACCCTTGAAGAATACCGATTCACCTGCATCCACTTGAGGAGAGATACATTGTTTACTGGCCAGTGACATTATTGAGGCAGAATGAGGCAGGCAAACAAAGCAATAGGGAGAGAAAGACATCCTGATATGCACCAAGCCATCTCAACGGAGCAGTTAGACCTCAACAAATGGTATCATCATAAAAGTACATTGTTACATTCTCCACACACATGGGCTTATTTCGGTTTTAACCTTTGGCATCTCCTCGACTGCAGAGATCTACAGTGACGACATATTCATATTTGGGTCGTCGATGGAAATGGATGACCGAGCGCTCTCACAGGTATGCAGTGCATTCGTGAAAGCTGGACTGACCCTCAATGTGAAGAAATGTGCATTTCACAAATCAAATCTGAAATTCTTCAGGCACATTTTCTCCCAAAAGGGAATGAAACCTGATCCAGGCAAGGTTAAAGCCATTGCAGAAATATCCGCTCCCAAGAATGTCATTGATGTCCGTTTGTTTCTATAAATGCCCAGCTACTGCAGCAGGTACATCAAGGACTTCACCAACACTAGCACACCACTATGGTAATTTACCAAGCAAGGCATACCTTTTCAGCGATCCTCCCCTTGTGAGAGAGAGCGTTACAACAAATGAAGCAAGACATTGTGTCAGTAGACAAATGGCATACTTTGACCTGACTCCAAATACGCAGGTGATTGTAGATGCCAGCCCTGTTGGCTTAGGTGCCATACTTGCACAACACAACATGGGTCGAGAATCCACACGCTCTGTGATCGCCTATTCCAGTAAGAGCCTAGCTGAGGCAGAGAGGCACTACTCGCAACCGGGGAAAAGAAGGTTTGGAGGTGGTATGGGCATGTGTACACTTTTATGTGTTTCCAGTTGGCAAACCACTCACAATAGTGACTGATCACAGGCCTTACTTACCTTGTATGGGAATCCACGATGTAAAATGCCACCTAGAATAGAGCAATAGGGCCTTCATACTAGCGTTATGACTTCAGCATTGTTCACAAGCTGGACAAGGAGTACAGCCAGCAGATTGCATGTTCAGACATCCTCTTGCGGATATGGCACGGGTCTTCTTCATTGCAGAAGAATACATCAACTTCCTCGCCCAAACCTCAACAAGCGGACCTGTGTCGATACCTCTCATCGTTGAGCACAGTCAACGAGATGGCACATTACTAAAGGTGCAGGAGCACATTGCAGTTAGAAGATGCAGGGTCATCTCAGAGGATCAGCGGGGACACACCTCCTCAGTGACCAATCTGTGTGCATTCAAACAGATCAAAGATACATTTTCTGTTTTGGTTGAAGGGCTTGTAATGAGAGGTACCCGTATCGTAATACCATCCAAAATTTAGCAACAAATTGTCGACATAGCTCATGAAGGACACCGAGGGGTAGTGGCAACCAAACATCAAATTAGGGAGACCATGCGATTTCCTGGGCCTGATGCCATAGTGGCACGCACCATACAACACTATCACCTGTGTCAATGCAGTCAGAAACCAGAACCACTCCAAATGTCGGAGGTGCCAGACACGACCTGGAGCAGAGTGGCTGTAGACTTCTATGGCCCCATCAGAGAGGACAGATATCTACTTGTGTTAATGGATGAATATTCCTGATTCCCCATTGTGCAGATGGTCCCGTCCACAGCGGAAGGTGCTGTCACCCCTGAATTAGCTAATACCTTTACAGCGTGGGGCATCCCGGAGGTGCTCAAGTCTGACAATGGACATTCAACGGAAAGGAATTTGACCGCTTCATGAGCCACATGGGGATTCATCACAGGAAAATAACTCCCCTATGGCCTTAGGCCAATGGCATGGTTAAGAGGTTCATGGGCAGCCTCAAGAAAGTGGTACAGCAAAATGAACTAAGCTTGATGTAGCTAATTCAAGCATTGGGTAATATGTTAAGAGATTACATGAATTCACCACATGGCAGCACAGGAAAATGTCCAGCGGAGCTCTTGTTTGGAAGGAAAGTGAAGACAAGGTTACCACACCTCCCATCTCGAATACCCCCCATCTCGAGATGAGCAAGTTCATTGATAAGTATCAGCTGCCGATTGTTGCCGAAAGAACAGCATGAAAGCATATGCTGACCACAGGGGACATACAGACTGGCGTCCCATACACCTAGGGGATCTTGTGGTAGTTTGCCGCAAACAAGAGAGGAAGTTGGACTCCAGTTTTGATCCAGCACCACTGACAATATCTTATGTAAAAGAATCTATGGTGACAGCGGGAACGACTGATCGTGTGGTAACACGAAACGTGTTGCACTTCAAAACACACAGCACAGAGGATACAGATGACGGGTGTGCAGAACAACCTCAGGAAAATCTCACAGCAACAATGGAAACTGCTGAGATGATTGGTCAGTGGAACATTTTGTCCCGATCCGTCAGAAGCATCAGGAAACCAGTACGCCTCATTGAAGAAATCTAAGTGTTCTGAGAGCGAGAAGGTTTCAAGGTACTTTGGGCCTCATTACACGGTAGGCGGTAAGGGTTAACGGTCACCGGTAATGGTACCGGTGACCGTTAACCCTTACCGCCTTACTACGAGGTCCCTTAGCGGGTTGGTACATTAACGCCTGCTTTTAGCAGGCGTTAAAAACCAACCCGTTAAGGGACCTTGGTGCTAATTACGGCACCGCAAATTTGCGGTACCGTAATTAGCACCTTCCCCATTCCCATTATGCCCTATGGGGCAAAAATGGGAATGGGGAAGGGCAATGGTGGAAGGGGGAATTACCGCCCCGCCAACCTTGGAATAGGGCGGTAATTCCCCTTTCCACCAAGGCGGTGGCGGTATTTTACCGGCATGGACCAAGGTGCTGTTAGCACCTTGGTCCACCGCCTACCGTGTAATGAGGCCCTTTGTGTTGCCCAGGGAAGATGGCATGTCTGTGTAGCCTGGCCATGGCAGGGTTAAGCACAGAAAGCAGCAGACACAAGATGTCTAACATCTGAGGCAGGGGAGAGGAGACATGGGCAGTAAAGGGACCTGTGTTTTTGATGCAGTTCCCACCTTGTACTGAATAAAGAAAGTTCTCATTCAACGTCTCTGTGTCGTCTGTACTTATCCACAGATATATCTGCAGGAGCATACACCACACCACTAGCCAAATCTTCCCTAGGGGTTTGGGCAAGCAGGACCTCACTGGCAGTGGCTTTCCTCTCGGGGACAAGGATTCCCATTCCGATAAGGATCTCCCAGTCAGCGTACATCATCCGCCTCCATGAAAACTGGAAAGTCTGTTGTTACTTCTGTTTTGAATCCACCGAATATTGAAATTTCTTCCATCTCTTTGGTTTCAGGGATGAACACCACAGTCAAAGAAGGACACAACCTTTTTGTTTGTGATGACGTACATAAAACCAAAAGAAACTTTGAATCAGAGCGAGAATCCTACGCATAGGTAAGTCTCTGACGGAGAGCCGTCCCGGAGTTGCAGAGCCACGCTAGACCACAGAGTCAGCAGTAACGTGAAGAGTGGGCAAATAGCTAGCCAGATGCAGTGAGGCTGACGCCCTGACCGACCGGGAAGCAAAGGTCAGGAAAGAGACAGAGACGAGAAAACAACCATCTCATCTGGTGGTGTGACCACAAGGAAGCCATGGTGGGCCCGGTAACCGACATTGAGACTAGACTGCAGGGTGGAGCCCGGATCCCTGAGCTCCGCACGAGTAGTGCATATATTGCTGAGATGAGTAACAGAAGGGAAGTGAACGCTCCCGAGGTGAGAACACAAGAGAGAGGTATGAACATTGATAGTCAAGGCTGGGGAAGCCGACGAGGCTACGAGTGCCTGAAAAACCAGCGTAGAGAGAAAACAAGTCTACAAAAGAGCCAGAGGACTTCGGACAGTTCTGAGAAATTGAGAGACTTTCAAGGCTAGGAAAGTAGACAAGGCTATGGGAGCCTGATAAACCCGAGTGGGCAAACGCCCTATTTTAATCAAGTTGTACAATGGCTAATAGAAAGCCAGAGGACTTTGGGGAGTCCTGAGAAACAAATAGACTGTAACTTTCGAGGCTGGGAGAGCCATCAGGGTTGCGGTAACCAAGCAAACTCGAACAGGCAGAGGCCCCACCGAGACTGAGAGAAAGTAAGCCTTTCAAAAGGCCAGCAGACTTTGGAGAGGCCGAGAACCACAATGTTTTATAAAGAGAAATGTAGAGAAAAAGAAACTGGTGGTTTTCAAGCATCTAGTCGAATTTGGAGAAATTGTATGAAAAAAAATATATTTTTCCTGAGGAACAGCAAACCGTATGGCAGATTTTAACATTTGACCAAAAGAACTTGCTGGGAGGTTGCGAACTGCGTTTTGAGACATTGACAAATTTCATAAACCAGTGGAAAGGAGATCCTTGTGAACTGAGTTTTGAGACATTGATGAACTTTGTAAACCTATGCAAAGGAGATCCCTGTTAACTGTGTTTCGACATATTGATGGATTTTGTAAACCTGCTGGAAAGAAAACCAAGTGATTGGGCCAGGCAGAAGCCAAAGACAGAGTCAATTGCTGCAGCCTCCTTCTTTTTGTGAATCTTTCTAAGTGGTAGGGCCAGTTAGCTTCTAGGTGTGAGACTCAGGACTATTTAATTTAATACATTGACGAGCACCCTTAGTTTTAGTTTTATTAGGTAGGGAACTTCCCTCATATCAGTAGGGCTAGATAGGCATTTTATTTTTATTTTAAATAAAAACCCTGAACATGGCACCCAATAGTCCCATGTTCAGGGTTTTTATTTATTTAATTTAATACATTGACGAGCACCCTTAGTTTTAGTTTTATTAGGTAGGGAACTTCCCGCATATCAGTAGGGCTGGATAGGCATTTTATTTTTATTTTAAATAAAAACCCTGAACATGGCACCCAATAGTCGGAGTCTCTCTTCTGGTTCGCCACAACACACACACCGCACTGAGATAATATTCTAATGTAACTAGAGCTGCTTCTCTTGTGATCCTCCTCAGTCCTCCTTGCCCTCTTTCCTTTAATGCTGAGCTGTAACTAAATTGGCACTTAACCTAGACTGAGTTGTAGTGGGTCTCTGTCAAAATACTGTAGTCAGAGACCTTCCTTCGTAACACAAGAGTGGGTGGTATATTTGTGATAGGAAACATCAATTGGCATCCCCTAACTGACTTTCTCTCCCTCTATTTCAAGTTCTATTCCTTGACTCATGGTAAGGACAAATTCATGATTGATGGTTTAAGTGTCTTCGTGAATGCACGAACTCCACGTCATATGTCCATACAAGATCATAGTTTCCAGCATGAAAAAACATGTCAACTTGATATTTTCTTTAGGAACACCTCTCTACAGAAAAGGTAAACAGCGCTTCTGCAGGCTACAAAGAACATTTGAAACACCTAGCCTAAAACATTACAGGAATAAGTAGGACCTTCTCTGGAAAAACCATGGCAAACTTTCTAGGGTCACACTGAATCTTCTCTACTTTACAAGAACAGTCTCAACGTGCTTGCATGATACACCACTGAGAGAGCATGTTAGTCAAATTCTATGGAAGAAAGTGTCTTGTTGCTGTTTTTTGGGTCGGGTGAAGAGGGACAGAGGACAACTGCCCTGCCTGTCATAAACCACTTAGAGCAGCCCATTCCAGAAGTTCTGTTAAGTACTGGGGTCCATTCTAAGTGCCACATAGGAAGTGCTTGGGCACAGTCTTTTCTCTTTCATGTTGGCTTGTTCCCATATTGACCACGACACTTGGAATCTGTGAATGAAGTTTTTCAATGTTATATGGCTTTCCCGCAATAATATTGATTGGTGCAAAATATGCTTTCTAGCATTTTACAGGTGAGTCTTGACATGTATGCTTAGCACACTGCTCCATCATTTTCCAGTTCCGTACAGGAGTGGAAGTCAATAGGATTTGCTATTTGAGTTCCTTTTCCCCTTACGGGGTGAGCATTGCAGGAAGTATCTTGGAATTTGGTCATCCAAGCCTTCTAATATACAACTTGTACTACCTTTTCTTGGAGAACGAATTTTAGGAACAATCAGAGAGTTCCCACCTCCAGAAAATGGATGTGCGTCCAAAAGTCTTTCTTCATGCAGAATTCCATGTGATGTGATCCATTTTGTATGTCTTCCAGCTTTGGATCGTACACCTGTAACCCCTGGTTTCAGAGGAGGACTTTCCCAAGAAGAAAATCCCTACAGTCAGTGGTTATCTGAAATCACAGGGAAGAGAATAAAAAACTCCTGGAAATGTGGGCCAGTTAGATCGCTGGATGTCCAGGCATTTTCAGCTAACAATGGTAAATCAGAAAGACGAAAAAGGCCACAAGATCAACTATAGCGGTGAGCGTCTTCACTGTAAAGGATATTGAACATAAAGTGTATTTTCTATCAACCTATTTTATTTGTGTATTATCAAACATGATCAATCAATCTGCATAGTCTTCATATAAGAGACTGCACTTACAAAGTCTGGAAAAGTATGAATGTTTGTTCCCAAGGAGTGCAAAGCTATCTCTGATGTTTGATTTTATCATACAATTGGAGTGTTCAGCTGAAGGTAAAGATGTAAACCCTGAAATGTCTCATCACTGGCAAACACTGGGTGAACATTTCTGACAGGGCTTGAGGCAGAGGTGAATGCCTTTCAATGGTGGTACCGGATAGTGTTGCGATAAAGTATTGATTGATTGATTGATTGATTTAGAATTTATAAAGCGCATATCCTTTTGGAACCAAGCAGAAACTGCATCTAGGTGCTGGTGTTAAAATTCCTTCCAGAGTTACACATGATAGAAAATCACTTGAACAAATATGTTTTCCGAAAAAGGGTGATAGAACAAATATAGATTCCAGAGGCGTGGGCCCCTGATAGAGAAGCAGCGATCACCTCGGGAGACATAATAAGAAAACGGAATAGACAACATGTTTTTACCAGATGAGCACAGAGCTCGTGTTGGCAGATAAGCTTTATTTTTTAGATCAAATACTTGGGTGCTGTTCCATACATACACTTATGTATAATACATAGTGATCTAAATTCAATTCTCTTTTGACCCGGCAACCAAAGCAATCTCCTCCGGTAGGCAGAGATGGGAGCCATATTTGGCAGGTTGTATATCAACATGACGGTGGCATTTTGGGCCACCTGTAGTCGTTTAAGTTGGCTCTCAGGTACTCCCAAAAGAAGAGTGATGAAGTAGTCAAGTCTAGAATTTGTCATTGTCCCCACAACGGCACGATCTGATTCAGGAATAAGTGGCAAAATAGGTTTTAAAAGCCTGAGTTGATAAAACACAGACTTGACCACCTCTGAAACGTGGCCATTGCAGCCCAGAGATGCTTGCCAAATGCAGCCAAATGCAGCCAAGGTTTTTTACTTCACTTGAGAAGGATGTTGTGGTGTCAAAAATGGCTGGGCAGTGAGTGATTTTGCAAAAGTTGTTTTAGAGGGATTGAGCTGAAGCTTATTTTTTTGATCATCTAATTTGTAATTGCATTAGCACAGCCCAACACAAGTTCAATCGCATCTGGTTCTTCTTTCAATCTTATGTAGATCTGCGTGTCGTCTGCGTAGGAATGATAATTCAATTTGAACTTCAAGAAAATGTCCATCAAAGGTCTAAGACAGATATTGAACAAAATTGGAGATAGGGATGTCCCCTGAGGCACTCCACCCACAACCGGACAAGCATCAGAACAGAAGGCTCTGAGTTTGACTACTTGGGTGCGGTTGTCAAGAAAAGAGGAGAACCATTTCAGGTCTCATTCCAAGTATCTTCCATTCTCTCTTATAGACATGTAGAAATAATCATCACTGGAATGCAATAAACACAGGAGGTCTTTAATATTAAAGGCATCTCCTTTCATTCATTTCTGTGCCTAAACAAAGACCTTGGGGGTCATTACGACCCTGGCGCTAAGAGGTTAACGGCGCCGTAAAAGGCTGCAGCGCCGTTAACCCCTTAGCGCCTAATTACGAGGTCCCTTTGCGGGACCCGACCTGAACGGCTGGTCTGGACCAGCCGTTAAATTAGGGACCCGCAAAGGGACCTTCGAGGTAATTACGGTACCAAAATGGGAATGGGGAAGGGCCAATGTTCAATGGGGAATTACCGCCCCGCCAACCTTGGAATGGGGTGGTAATTCCCCATTGAACATTGGCGGACTCGTTACAACACTGGCAGCAACCATGGTGCTAATAGCGCCATGGGTTACCGCCACTGTTGTAATGAGGGCCCTTGACAACATAAAGCATAGCAGCTACACCTCTTTACCTTTATTTAATAAAAACTAGCCCCCCCAATAACACTGTGCAGCAAATCCTCAAACAAATGCAACAATTATCTTAGATACAAGATCAGAGGATTGTGGAAGGTGTATGTTTTTTTTTCTGTAAAATGTAAAGATTCCCTGACTTAATTATCACTAATACCCACTTCTCAGATGTCATCCTTTTGCTGGGTGCAAGCTGGTAGGTGGTTTCCCCATCCCAGTCTCTCATTTACTGGGTTGCTCTGGGTAGCGATAGGAGGAAGGGAGCAAATGGGACTTTCCTTGTGATACATATTACTATTTTTAAGCATGTGTGGGACAGTAATTCTCTCTGATATAGGTAAGATCTGCATGTGTCTGAAGACTTATAGAAGCGTGGACCCTGTGCTAAAATTCTCTCATGAGGATCCACTAAACCCTGTTATAATGGAAGGCCTAATTCCACACAGCTTCTTGTATCTGGGAGTACAGTTTCTGATTTTATCTTCTAGAAAACTATCATCATTTTCTTTCCAAAGAGTGCATATCAATAGTTTTTTCCTGAATCTTCGAAATAAAATAGAAACATGCAGTCAAAACCATATACATCTCAGGTGAATGTTTTAGAGATCTTTTGTTTCAAGACTGAATCTGTAAGATCAATGGTTCCCTTGCTTGTTTCACATGATATTACCTTGCCTGCTGTAAATAAATAAAACAATGTTCTTTCCGATCTCTGTTGTTACTCTCATACCTTGCTTAAACGATTCCTGTTTTACAGCTCTATGAGAACAATAGGAGGTGACTTTCAAATCTAGGCAGTCAGTTTTCTTAAGAACCACTTTTTTCAATGATCTTTCTGAGAAAGGTGAGGTTTGCAACAGGAGATAGACAGTGCTTGATTTGCACAAGAGAATGCAGTGCCAGATGCCAAAATGTTTGCTAGGAAGCTTTCTGGCATCACACAAGGTGACCACCAACACTCTATATACACTTTTGGCTTGAGTCATGTGGCTAGCCCATTTTATGCAGGAAACTCTGTCTGTCGTCTCCCCTAGTGTATTTTGTCAAGTTTCAGGGGCGTAACGGAAAGGGAAGAAGAAGGAAGAACGTAGTGGAGACTTTGGAGGTAAGTTTAGGGCTTTATTCAAACGGAGCTCAACTCCCGACAAGGGAGCTGCACCATTGCCTGACCCTGCTGCGGCAACTGACTGTTGCTGTATACCGCATGGTGCATCACCTAGAAGATTTCAAAGGATGCTCCTGTGCAACCCGCCACATAGGGAACAGCAACAAGCATCCATGAGGCTGCAAACCATCAACAGCATGCAGTCGCAGATCATGCTACACACCTTGCCCCTTAATTAAACAAACTTAACACATTGTCCTTGAACTTGATCGATGGGCGCCACAAACATGCACCACGCACAAGATCCCTTCTTCGGTTTGCAGACCACCACTGTCCTCCGGGCTAACTTCAACATGTCCCTCTGGAGTGCCTCCTTCAGAGCTGCCTGCAACCACCCCTTCCCTGCCATTCTCACCACGAGCAGAGGAATCACCACTCTCCATATCCTGAACAGGGGTCCACTCACTCCTTTCCTGAGATCCTACAGGATCATTCTTGACAACACACACAATTCCGGTTACATCACTGGCAACTCTTGGGCCAACCCTTGGTACACCTCTCGGCCCTCATTACACGCCCTGCTCACAGTTTCAGGACTTTTCACAAGTTGGCTTAAAATCCACTTAGCACCATCATCCAACACAAGAGTGCCCACAACTCTGCAAATTCTCCTGGGTATAGACAGGTATGGGGCACCCACACCAATCACCTTCGGGTTCCTTACTCTTCCGTAGTCACCAACTACCAACAGTTCCACGTTCACGCGTTTCCTACTGTTATACCACCATCCATTTCTCTCTTGGCATCTCTATGCTCTGCTAATAAGCTCCTCCCTCTTCACCTTAACAGGGCGAGGGGTCTCCATTCACTCCGGAGTCAGCTCATCAATAGGATTCCTGCCGCTCAATGCCACAAATGATGTGACCCCTGTGGTGAAGTGTGGCGAACAAAACCTTCAACACTCAAATTGGAAATTTTAGCGAGCGAAAGTGCACTTTCACCACCCTGTTGAACCGCTCCACCATTCTATGTTGGCACAGACAATACAAGGTAGTCAGCAACCACGCTGGACCTAAATTTCATGCCATTGTCGGTAAACAGAATGGACGGGAACCCTTCCACTCTAAAAATAGCATCGAGGAACTCTACTACAGATTTTGCTGTAGTTTCATCTGACCAGTCCACAAAAGGCCAATTGGAATAGCAGTCCATAATGCAAACATTAACTTTTTCCATTGGTAACATTTCGGCAAGGGGCCAATTATATCCAGAGCCACCCTCTCCCACGGCTTGGTAGGAAACTTCATAGGACATAAAGAAGGTTCTGTTACTACATGGGACTTATTGCTAGACGCACATGGTACACAATGCCTAACTAAATGCTCCACCTCAGCATCCATGCTCGGCCACCAATACTTCTCCTGTAATCTCTTTTTAGTAAAATTCCTTCCTCGATTTCTTCCTTAATGGGTGATCTCAAGAAGGCAACCTCTCATCCCACTTGGGGGGAACAATTTTCTAACCCCTACATAAGATTTCTCCATCCATCCACAATTCCTCTAGGGCAACCACCCTCCAACAGCTTGTGAAACTGGCTATTTCTACATCTGCTCCACTCTCCTGCACCTGCATTAGAGCAGCCCCCATCCCTACCGTGCTAGCATCAGTCATTAAGATGGTCTTGCAGAATGATTGAGCATGCTGAGAATGGGAGCACCTACAATACTATTTTTCACTTGGGAGAACGCCTCCTCACACTTTGTGCTCCACACAAATTTGACATTATTTGTCAACAGTTCCCTCAATGGGGCAGAAATAGTGGCAAACCACTCTATAAATTTGGAGTAGTACTCAGCTAAGCCTAAGAATGCCTTCAATGTGTCCTTATTCTGGGGCGCTGGGGCTTTAAGTACAGCTTCCACTAAACTACTAAATATGACATCCCCGTCATCCTGAACTTGCACTTTACCTTATTAACCATAAGAACAGTGTTGTAAGTGGCTCGCGCTTTCGCGTGCCCTTGTTGTCTCGTGTGCGTAGAACGGCTCCGCGTTCTATGCTCGTGGAGACGGTTGGGTTTTGAAGGAGCAGGGAGCTGGGAGGAGATTGATGGTCACGGCATAAGGTTGAAGAATAAAAAGGAAGTTGAACACCTACCAGAATCCTTCGTTATTACAAACAGCTTGGTCCAAAATTCGCAAAACCTCACACATATATTCCTTGCGACGCTCAGGATTGGGTGAAAACACTGGAATATCGTCCTTAAAACACCTTACATATGACAACCCTTTGAACAACCTCTCCATGACTCTTTTTGAATACAACTGCTTCTGATGCCAACCCAAACAGCATCCTTTTGAATCTGCAGCCCCAAAACAGCGTAACAAATGAGGTCAGAGGTCTAGAGTCAGGATGCAGTACAATCTGACAATATGCGCTAGATAAGTTGATCGTAGAAAAACGGCTGGCTCGTGCAGAAGGGAGATTATCTCCTGCAGCTTGGGCAGGGGGTGCCGATCCACCCAAATGTTATTGTTGAGAGACCTAAGGTCCACACACATCCTTATTTGACCATCTCCCATTTTTGCAATTACCACAGAGGATAACCACTCTGCAGCTTTGATGGGTTAAATCACATCATTCGCACAGTTTGTCAAGCTCGTATTTCATCTTCTCTCTCAGCAATAAGGCAACAGCACAAGCCTTGTGCACTATGGGGTACACCCCCCTTTTCAAAACTATTTTGTGGCAGAACCCCTTGAGCCAACCCAGATGGTTGGAAAACACATAATGTATCGAGCACAAAGGTCATCTCCCACTAACATAACAGGCTCCAGGACATCCGGGTTCAGAAAGATCTGCAACCCCTTCTGATGTTTCCAGCTCAGTAAGGACACACCATTGTCGTCTACATAGACCACACGCCTTGTAGTCCTGTTCTTATAAGCAATCACAACAGACTATGACCCTATAATGTTTATTGGCATGCCCCCATAGCCTTTGGGACATATGTCTGGAGCATCCAAGTCCTCTACATCAAAACCTACGGTCCTCAAAGCATCTACTCCCACAACAGCATATGTGGAACCCAATCATCCTCAAGTTCTGCCCTTCAACTGTCACTTCACACCAAGGAGCAGCAACATCCTCACCATCCACGCTGGCAATCAATAAATCACCCACACCCTCTTGGAACAAATTATCTTCCTCAACATATCTAACTTCCCCTCTGTTCCTGCACACTTTTGATATGTGCCCCTTCTTGTTGCATTTCTTGCACATAGCATTCCTGGCTGGGCAGCATGCACTGGTCGAGATGTGGTCCCCCTCCCCACAAGCATAACACGCCACATTTACTCTCAATCCTTGCTCTCTGGACCCTTGCAATGGTCCAGCTCTACCCTGGCTCCTCGTGGCTGAAGTGAGGGGCTGCGTCTTGGAGGTCCTGGGGGACTTGCTGTGCACACTGTTCACCTCCGCTCTGTAAGTGTTTAAAGTTGCAGAATAGGCAGAGGACTGCTCAGCAAACTTGGCCATGGCAATTGCCTGGTGCAAGCAAAGTTCCTACACCATCAAAAGCCAGCCTTTGTTGCAGCTTTTTAACCACAGTACACCTCACAATCTGGTCACTCACCAGGCTTTGAGGAAGCACCCCAAATTCAAAAATGTTCATTAACCCCCGCAGAGCAGCCACAAGCATGCTCACCATTCAGATTGGCTCCTGTGAGCGAGAGAAGAAGAGGTAACATTGTATTAAATGTTTATACAGGGACCAAAATGGGCGAGCAAAGCTTGTTCAGCGGCTTGATAGACATCTTAAGCATCACCCTGCCCCTCTCTTACTGAAATCACAGGGAGGGTCTCAAAGATCCTGTGCCCTTCTCTGCCCAGGCATTTGAGGATGACCTGCTTCCGCTCGGCGTGAAATCCTTTTCCACCAATTGCGATGAAGTATGTATCTAACATCTTCGTCCACTGGACCCAAGCAATTACAGGTTCCGCTGCCATAGCCGGAAATACAGGTGGAGACTGTATGGTTGCTTCCATAGCTTGGCTTCACTCTGTGCGGCTCCTAATGTGTACTGTTCCAATCCAGAGTTGCAACTACCAAAGTAATATTTCAATCATCAGGATGCAAAGTATCTGGAAGGAGAAACAAAAATACATTTGCAGCCCCAAAATGCCTCCGACAAACTCCTTCTGTCAGCAGGGATGACACTCCTTCCCTGTTTGCATTCATGGCTTCACCTCTTCCCTGACTGCGGCAGTCCCCTGCAGGTTTAGCTAACCGCCACTGGATGGCACCGGGGAAGAGAGAAGAAGAACCCAAGACAGCCCTCCTCTTCCAAAGGCGTGGCCACCAGAGGGCGCAGCATGTGAGGTTTGAGAATTGGATCCGTCTAAGACCACTCGTCGCCAGTATGTTATGTTTCGGGAAGGGAAGAAGAAGGAAGAATGGAGCAGAGGCTGTGGAGGTAAGTTGATGGTTTTATTCAAACTGAGCTAAACTCCCGACACAGGACCTGCACCATAGGCTGGCCTGCTGCAGTAACTAACTGCCGCTGTCTCCCACACAGCACATTACCCAAGAGCATTCAAAGGATGCTCCTGCATGATCCACAGCACGGGGACACCCGCAAGGCCACTAGCCATCAAGAGCATGTGGTTGCAGACCCTGCTACATCTTTCGTATTATACCCATGCTTCTAACCCCTTAATACTTCTCTGTACCAGTCTCGACGTACACATTTCATGCTGTCTCTTTATTTCAGTTTGTCACCCACTTAGAGCATCTAACATTGGGTTTCTCTTCTCCAGCCTATAGTAACTACTCCTATCTGTTGCTATCCATACTCACACCTATTTGGAACGCAAATGAAGAATTTTTTACTGGGATGATAGTGGAAATGTCCTTATTTTCCTAAGAAATACCTTTTGGAGACACTCCATTTGTTTTAGGGATACAAACAAAAAATAAATCTTAAATATGTGGGTACACTTTAAAGTACTTCTTACAGCACCAGTGAGATAACGTCTTTTAAATGTTTTGTTTATGCACTTGCAAGCTGTCTGTGGAATGATGTGGGATGTAGGCAATGGCAATGTTCAGGCCAGAATGCAAATGTGGGAGATCACCACTGACATGCAACTAGGAAGGGAACTTTATACCATAATGTCAAATGCTTATATGAGTCCACTTTTAAAGAAATGTAAACTGAACTAGGACACTTAAATCTTTTGATCACTTCCTTAAAGGTAACTGTTTTGTATCTTTTTTTGCAGTTTATTTCAAAAGAGAAAACTTTAAAACGCACATCTAACAACACAGACATTTTTTTCTCTTGTTATGGCTGGATGTGCACGACAAGGAATTCCAGCAAAACAGAGAAAGGGAGCAAATGATTGGAAGCATTCTGCAAAGCCACAACACCCGGGAGCCTGCTAGTCATGTGCAAGTTCAGGGAACAGTATCACAGCAAAAGACCTATGCAGAGCCTGGGAAGAGTCTCCCCGGGAAGCAGGCCACTGAGCAGGATGCCTGAGCCAGGATTTCAGCATATTGTACATATTTGCAAGGATAACTAAAAGCTAAAAGTTTCAGAATTAGAAACAGAAAGACAAGTATTCTAATGTAATGTATTGTTAAAATATGACTAGCTATAGAGCATAACATAGATGGGCCGCACGCCTAAAACCCGTCTTTTGGAACTTAAAAATTAGGGATTGTTATTATCCAACTCAAATATTACTAATTTAACAACTTGTAATGATAAAAGGCTGTGGTCACTGTATCAGTTACATTGCCAACTCTGCAGAAATCACACTGCCTCATGGAGTTACTCGGCAAGCCTACAAAAGTGGTTTCCAATAGCCGGCATGAGGTGGGTGGGTGCTGATGGGCATCAAAAGGCAGCCTGAAAACGTTGCGAACAGGGCAAATAGTGCGCACTGGGAAGAAGTGAAGCCATACGGGTTTTGCTTTGGTTTCAACAAGGGTGTAGAAAGTACGAAAAAACTAAACACACACATGTGTAGTGTTCCTCTCTAGCCACGACCACTGTTTGTCTTTTGCTCAGCGTTCCCTGAACCAAAGCATTTCTCTTACCTTTGAAGCATGGCCAAAGGCACTGTCCTTCAGAGAGAGAGATGCATGTGAACACCTT
This sequence comes from Ambystoma mexicanum, assembly GCF_040938575.1. Classification (NCBI taxonomy): domain Eukaryota; kingdom Metazoa; phylum Chordata; class Amphibia; order Caudata; family Ambystomatidae; genus Ambystoma; species Ambystoma mexicanum. The sequence goes on along the minus strand of NC_090927.1, from coordinate 741,212,939 downwards.
AGAAGCAAAAGCCCATGCCAGGAAGAGGAAGCACTTTACAAGTTTAGACAATAAAATATAAGTGCTGTAAAGCATGGCGAGGGGCTCAGCACTGGGCAACACTCGCACACATTAAGACCTTTGTCACCAGCCACCAACAGCAGATGGTTTTCGTATGAAGGACATCTACCGTGTGATGGAAATGATTAGCAGAAAATACACTCATGGTGGGTGTATGTCAAGACTGGTACAGAGAAATATTAAGGTGTTAGAAGCGTGGGTATGCGAAAGATGCAGCAGTGTCTGGGTGACAGACGACCCACCGTGAGAAAATTAGGGAGGGAATAATTGTGACCACTCAGTGTCACTCAGCCCGAGTGAGATCAAGGGAGTTATGTAAGGGAATAACCAGCAACGCATAACCCCTACGGACACATCTGGAATAATTGATGAATTGTTGGTGTATTCTCCACGTTACACCGGAAGTCATGTAGCAGCATGTACTGGATGTAGCCGAGAAATGAGGAGCCCATGGATAAGTTTCATTAATGACTACAGTGCGCTGGGACCCCCCTTGGGTTTTGGATTCCATTGGGGAGGTTATAGATACCTGATACTGATTCAATTAATCGTAAGGCTTGTACAAGAGTAGGATTGAGAAATAATATTAAAAAAAGAAAGGATTTCAAATTGGGTGCTTCACTTTTTCGAATTTGGAAGGAGGTTAGTGAGAGACCGCTTTGCATTGACTGAATCAGACACTGTTCCTGTATAAGGCCAACATTTCTGAGCTAATGACATCCTATGGAATTGAAACAGGAAGTAATGTGCCCACGACACTGGCAAACAAGATAAAAGAGCGTTTGGGGCTTTGCAGTTCCAGCTATTCTAAAGTGAGGTGCTGTTATTGCTGAGAAGCCATCTCCTGAGGCCTTTCTTCACCAGGTCTCTGCCACGAGGCCCAGACTCGTTGCCTATCTGTGGGGACCAACATACAGAAGCAATATTAGCTGCTTGAGGAAAGGGCAATGCGAAAGGAGTGAGAAGATTAGTTTGCCCGTCTGGAATTAACGAGCTGGTAATTCCAGGTACCGACACGTTTACGGACCAGCAAACTACAAGTTCACCGGTGGAGTGGCCTAATTTACCTACAGCCAAGAGCTGGAGATAAGTCAAGCACCCCACTGGCAAAAAACAGCCAGTATTACCGGCACCAGTATGCCGATGCCGGTAATGCTGGCAATCCCCCCATGGAGTCCTATAGACTCCATGGAATGGGGATTAAAATACCACTGCCAGCACCTGAAATCTGCTGGTAATTCCGGCAGATCAAGCACTGGTAACAGTATTTCCATTTGCCAGTATCCGGACGTATTTTCCGTGGGATACCAACAAAATAATAATGAGGCCCATTGGCCAGTAATCCAGCAAGTGTGGAAGGATTAGGAAACGGAAACCGCAAGGAGCTGCTCTAAGTGGGTCGACAGGAAAGTGGTTGCTGCCTCAGAGGAGCGGAGGAGAATGAGATGGTCTCTTAAACATCAAACTGCCTCCTTGGAACCTCTCAGTGATTCCTGAGGAGACCACACGCACTGTGCTGCCCGGTGCAGGGCCCCTGGAGCAGAAGAGCTTGTGGCTGTGATTTCTATGGAGACCCAGATTCAGAAGGAGGCATTCGCATATGCCCACAATTATTTTGTCAAGGCCATGATTTTGAAACCACTTTCCGCAGCTGCGCAGTATAGTTCTTTTCTGACTGTCCAGGCTTTTCCATTACATGGTCAGTGTGGACTCTCCCCATCTGGAGCTGCCTTGGAAATTTAAAGAACAGGGTGGTGGGGCATGTGGTCCAGGTCCAGAACCGGAACTGGATTAGACCGGGGGACCTTGATAGAGAGGTTGCATGGAGGCCTTTTACCATACAAAGAATAAAGGAATAACATTAACATGCTTTACAATGTGCTTAGTTGCCTTATTGCCTTGCTTAACATTACCACTTTATATCAATGTGCAGCTGTGTGATGAGGTAAATTCCACTTCCCATTTGAAATGAAATTGATGCCTAGATATGTTTAACCAAGACTTCCTCTGTTCGCCTTAGACTCCACTAACACCTGCTAACATATTTGCCAAAATGCAGGACCTTCGTTTTTACTAAGCTTAATAATAACAAAGGATGGGCCGTAAAATAACTCCTGGCATTTACGAGTGAAGTGGGCAGGCCCCATAGTGTAAGACCTATATAGGCAGTCTTGCCTGCATACAAAAGTGGTCGATATGTGGTACTGTTTAGTTTGGGAGGGTCTGAGACTTCACATTATAGATTATTGACCGGGTCCTCCAAGTATACACTGAACAAGGAATCAAGAGAACATTCTTGTCCTGCAGAGCTGTGTGTCTGTGGAGCTATTATTCTTTGTATGGCCAGCCTAAGTCAGGAGAAATTCTTTTTGTGCATTTGAGGTTATTGCTCATTGCCTGACACAAAACAGAGCCACAGTGTAAGAAGCTGTGCCTAGGAATGACTCAAGCCTCACCTTGCATCTTACACTACACATTCTGGGCAAATTACTGCAACCACCCATGTTTTGGAATTAGTCACAAAACTTAAACATGTATTACACTAGGTACTAGTTCAGGTAAACATGTGGGCAATGAGGACAGATGTGACCTCCTAACGAACATGACACCAAGCATAGGAAACTTCTTTATTTCTTGCACCTCTGCCCCGCCTTGCAACTTTTTCAGAATCCCGAAAAGACATGTCTGAGTAGCAGCTATTATCTATAAACGGTCATAAGACAGTGCTTGCAACTGAAATAGTTCTGTGGATTTAGAACAAGATTCTGACAAACCAAACGTTTTGGCCTTTGTATAGTTGAATTGGCATGACCCATATTACCATTACGTGACCAATGTCTCATATCATATGAGGTAGTCACATCATATGTTATGAATTTCCATTAACTGTCCAAGTGATCACATCACATGCTAGGTATTGCCATCAAATGTCATATACAGCAATACTAGGTCTTCAAATGAGATGGTGCGCACACCCATGTCAGGTATTGCACTGAAATGTTAGGTGTTCACATCCTATGTCAGGCATTTATAACAAAGTCCTATCATGCGCTGTGTGTGTCGGGTATTTCCATTAAATGGGAACTCAAACCATTGCTGGGGATATTCATCAAATAGCCAGTGTGGTGGGTCGGAAGTGTTAGGGAGAATTTTCAGTTTCTGTGCTAATTCCCTTTAACCTTAGAGACCCCCAGCCCTTTGCTGAAATCTGGGACCTTTTTGGTTTTAACCTCCTGTGTGAGTGGGCCTTTTTGCCACCCACTCATGCCTTTTCAATCTAAGATGTTGTGTTCCTTATGTTTTAATGGAGTCTGGTAAACTCCATAGGCATCTGCTTTTCATATAGTGACACACAGAACCCTTTGTGCAGTGTCACTGAGGAGTCCCTTGGGCTCCTCTTAATGTTTTAATAATTTTCTTGTGTGAACTACAGTTCCCAGGAATAGTAGGACAACTTTTGTCTTACTTCCCCTTTTCCTTTGTGGGTCCAGCATACACCACCTAATGCAGAGTGCTGGGGGATTACACAGTAACTCCTTATCTCACCTCTCATGTAACCTTTTGTTATACTAACTTGAATGGCTGGTGGCAGTGGTTTCCTTTTTACTACCTTTGTGCAATGTATCTGCAGGCTGATTTCTCAGCTGCAGTACAGCACCCAAGGGTGACCATTTTACCAAAATGGCCCCTGTCTTCTTCTTTCGCCATGTCTTGTTTGTAAGTTCCTTCTGGGCTTTGTTTAGATCAGGTTAGAGTCCCTGCGTGTTTTGCCTTTGGCAGGCTTCAGTCCTGAAGCCCGCTCAGGCTCCAGTGTGTCTGGGAAGATAGGAAGTGAGGGAGGAGCCGGAAGCTTCGCTGGCCTTTGTTTGTAGGCATGCCTGGCCAAAACCAGTTCCAACTGGGCTGGTGGCTGTCCTAGAGGACCACCCCCTCCTGTGTGATTGACAGCTTAGCGATCTGAATGAATGGAATTTCACATATAAGGCAAGGGTGTTCGGTCTACAGGCAGAGTCCACCACTGTAACATCACACCCAACGAAGAAGACACAGAGAGATGCCAGCAGCACCTTCCAGGACCGCGAAAGCACTGGTGAAGCCTTGCAGCTGGTTGACCCTGTTTTCCCATCGACAGGGAAGCTCTGCCAAGGATGACTTCCTCCCTTAGTCTGGTGGGACCAACTAGCCTCAGGATCCGCTTTGTTCAGGGCCAACCAGTGTCGCTGCAACCTTCCTGGGCTGCAATTTCCAAATACTGAGGTACCTGAACCATTGACGAGTGCAACATCTTCCAAAGGACGAATCCGGCTGAAACTTGGCAGGCATCCGTGTGAGTCGACAGAAGCAGGAGATCTTTGTCCAGAGTCCCCTTCACCAGATTTCAGGACTGAGGGACCGAGGAAATTCCACCCAGGGATATTCATTCTTCTTTGGCGCTGAGAAAACCACAACCACAAACAGCTGCTGAAACGAGTGGAATCCATTGCTGCAGAGTCCCTCTCGAGAGTGCTGCTGCAGAAGCCCACCAGACGTCCTTCCTTTTGTCACCACGACCAAAGACCAGGAACAAGGGTCTGGATCGCTGCATCAAAAAGGAAGTCAGCTGGAACATCTGCTTCAATTCTAAGGTACTTTGGGGCTTTGGTGTTAACCACCTTTAGCCAAATCTAGTGCTTCCAAGCTTGGGCAGTAATCCTTTCTATCCTTTTGAATTACTGCAATTCACTTGTGCAGGTCTAACAGCATGTGCACATGAGGTATGCTAACTTGAGCTCCTGTATTTTTCTTCAATTAACTACTGACTGTTCAACTAACTTTTTCTAAGAAGACTGCATCAGAACTAGAACTGTCCTATTGACTTTGGGGTCCTGGCTCCCTGAAGGCATCCCTTCGGAACCCTACTGGCTTTGACAGTGATTGTTCCCTTACAGGTTTTAATTGTTTTATGTTATGTTATGTTATGTTACTTGGCATTTATATAGCGCTCTATATATCATTGTTATGACCTCAAAGCGCTGGTAGGATGAATGCCCTCTTATTGCTGGGATAAAAGACTGCCTACATCCCTCTGAGGAAAAAGACTATTGTTACAGTGCTACAGTGGTCTATTCTACTCTAACACTTTTTCCCTCCAAACTCAATATTACATGGTGAACCATATGTGCTACTAGTGACCTTGATTGATGGCACTCTGTGTGCTGGAAATGTTTTAGTACAAAAATAATTTACTTACCTGCGTTATTGCTACTTGAATAACTTGATTCTGAAATGCTACTTGATGTTACTATTAGTTGCTGCGTAACCTAGTGTGATTCATTTGCCTTGTGTACATATAAATACATAATTTGAATATAACATTTTAGGGGTGTAAGTGTTTACTTGAAAATACTGATTTCATTGTACTGCTCTACAGCTCACAGTACACCTTCTAAGATAAGCCTGGCTGCTCAGCCACTCTATCGACTTGTGTAGTATAGGCCTATGTTAAAAGTTGGGTCACTAATACCAAGCGGATAAGTCTTGCAAAGAGCCACACCAGTTGAACTCTACAAAATCTTACCTAACAGGAAGGTTTCGTGCACGTTGAGGACATTCTGTACTCTCTTTAATAAAGATCATAAGAATAATCCCTATCTCTCCCTATTGCTAAAGGGAATACACTACCTATCTAAAGGAATTAAATGTGCTCATCAGATATCAGGAAGTCCAAAGTAAACGTCCTCCATCCAAAATAACTATCTGACCCCACCACTAAATAGAACTAAAGTAAATAGGCCAAGAGAATGTCTCTTCTTCGTATATGTTCTTTTTAAATGCAGGTTTCTTTTTGGCTCATATAATTCTTAGCGTAATCTCCTTTGATAGTCTCTCTTATCAACTCCTGTAGTTCTTCAACATTACTCTTGAATCTCGTGCTTTCGGTGGCCCTATCTTTTGAATAGTTTACCTTTCAGTAGTTCCTCACACTCTTGTCATCACACATATGTTCTACCCAGTCTGTTTGCTCAGGCTTTCCTAAATTATGTTGCCTTGATTCTCTTATAGGCTTCCTTTGCAAAGGATTCTCTCTCTGAGGCAATCTGCTCTTTTATCATGTCCATTGGCGAACTGTATCTCGTCTTTCTCCCTATGTGTTTCTGGGTTGCACTTTCTCCAGCCTTCCATTCTGCAGATAAAGGGGTATTGCCCTTTCTCCCAGGGTTTATTTCCCAATCTCTGTTGGCTCCCCACCTGGGTTGGTTAAATCTCTCTTTTATATATTGCTTACATGCCTTATAAACTGTTTTCTTCAATGCTATCTCATCCTCCGGACTGGGACGAGTTTCTCTCTTCAAGTGGCACTGGTCTTCCCCAACCGGGTTGTTTGTTATTTGTTTTATTGGCTTGTTACAGTTCCAATCATTAAATTGTATACTTTCTCTCTCGTCCTTAGGACTGGGATGAGTTTCTTCACGTATATGATGATTCCCACGTGACCTCCCTCTATTCCCGATTCCCCGGTACCTCACGTTGTGCGTCGAAAGGTTGCAGGCTCGGCTCTCGCTCGGGTACTGCTTTTCTCGCTGCTCATATTCCTGTTCTTGGTTCCTCGTCGGGCACCTGCCTTCTGCACACACTGTCCATCGGATGCTGTTTGTAGGGGTGTTGCTCGGTCTAGAAAAGATCCAGGGCTATGCTAATATCAGGACTGTTGGGACTCAGGGCTAGCTAGCCTTTTGGTTGTAGCCCCTGAGCTTCTATTTGGGGCTACAACCAAAAGACCTGGGGCTATTGCCACCTATACCCCCCAGCAACGCCTCTGTGTTTAGGCTTCCCTTCTCTGTAGTCGCAGCACTGTTCCTCAGGCATCCTGCCCACCACTACCAAGTACTACTTCTCTCTATTCCTTCTTGTACCGCTTCTTTTGCGGTTGCATACAGCGGGCCTCTGGCGTCTCCCACTTAGTTTCTCTGGCTCGTTGAAAGTCGCGGACTCTGCAACCTGCCTTGACTCCACAAATCCGGGGTTTTTTGGTACCAACTTACAAGGTTTCCATGCGCCTGGTTATTGTTCCAATTAGAAAAAGTGTCGTAGGTTGTGTGGAGCAAGAAAAAAGGGGACACTAGTAACCCCGACCCCTTGAAATAATAGTTGAATGAACTTCTCCACACTTCAGGAATTGCGCCACATTGAGTTTTTGTGAAAAGGTTGGTAGTTTATTAAATTGAATTTGTGATGCCCTACCCATATGACCACCCCTCTTGCATATGCCGGGTATGTGGCTCCCGTGACGCTACCCTTCCATTTTCTCCTAACCACCTCTAGCTTCTCCTTTGTGAGGTGGGTTTCGTATAGCAAGGCCTCCCTCTGGAACAGCCTTCCTGCCTCCCTGAAACTTGAGGAGAGCCATCTCCGGTTCCGGAAGCACCTCAAAACCTTCCTCTTTGCTTCTGCTTTCTCTCTCCCTCTCCCCTGCTAAAGTCTCGACTGAATCTGCACCGAATCTGCAACTGGGCCACTCTCACCGACCTCGGTCCTGGTCCCAGCCACTCTCCTCTTGCACTGCCTCCCTGGCAACCCCTGCACTGAGGGACTGTCTCTGTATCCCTACAGCCCCCCCTTTCCCAGCACTTGTCTGCACTTACCTTGCACTTGCCACCAGCTGGCCCTATTTATTTACATATTCTACTTACTTGTACTGCACTTCCCCCCTCCCCTTCCCCTTGCACTTTTCCCTTCCCCCTACCCCTGCACTTGCGCGGTCTGAATGACACCTGGCCTAGTAGAATCATTGTCTGTCTTCCCCTTGTTCCCCCCTCCCTGCCTCGTCGCGCCTTGGAACACTTGTGTATAGGCGCGTTACAAATGTCATATCATATCATATCATATCATATCAACCCTCATTCTCTTTAGGTACATTATTATTTTATTACGTTTCAGGTAACTATTGAGGCCCCGTATGTTCCAGGTCACAACTCTAAGGTTACCCGATGCCATTGACTTGCTGTCTCCCCTTTCCCCTCTGCTACCCGTGTTGTTCCCGATGGCTCGTTTTCTGGCTCATTTCCTTCCCAACCCCAACAACTTCCCCTTCCCCCCCTTTCCCAACCATACCCCACTGCACACCACTCTTTCCTTCTCCCCTCCCCACCCGACCCCAACAAATGCCCAGCTCCATCCCTGGATCTCAGGCCCACCCACGTCTGGTCCCTCCTCAGAAAGCCAAGGGCTAGGACCCCGCGGGGTGTCACCAAACTACTAGTGGCCTAACTAAGCTTGATACTATGGGGGTTCAAGAGTCGTCTCCCAGGAGCTCCCGCTTATATAAAAAGGATTATTTAGTTTAAAAGAATCTTGCAAGCATGTACTGTCCTGGCATCTCAGTCTCTGTGAGCCTTATTCAATACTATATTCTAGTCCCAGGATCGTGCACTCTGTCACAAGGGTGCTACAGCCGCACTTCACTTATCTTCCTCGGCTCCTGTCTGGATACCCGATTCCTGGGGGCGGCTTCGCATGTCTAGCCATTCCATGGCGCTCTCTGGCGATTCAAAAAGATTCAAAAAACAACGTTTTATTCCTGTGGAACACCTTCAGTTTGGCCGGATAAAGCAGCATATATTTGTATCCTGTTTCTCGCAATCTTCTTTTCACCGCTCCGAAGTTCATTCTTCTGCGTTGCACCTGCAAGGTGTAGTCCGGGTATGCAGTAATTTTCACTGGCCCCCTTTCGATCGTTCCCCCCTTCCGGAAGAATTTGAGAATTTTTTCCCGATCCCGATAGTTGAGGATCTTTGCAATCAATGGCCTGGGAGGGGTTGCCGGGGGCGGCTTCCGCATCAAAGCCCTGTGTGCCCTTTGAACAGAAAACCCTTGGGTCAGCGCCCCACTGGTTATTTCCTGTAGTAGCATGGTTTCTACGTATTCCGTAGAATCAGGCCCTTCCATTCCTTCTGGCAATTCAACAATACGGAGGTTATTGCGTCTAGCGCGACCTTCTGCTTCTTCAACTCTATTTTCTAGGTTGCCCACTCTTTGCACTAGGGCGTGAAGTTCCGATCTGTGGGCGGCGCATTCCGCTGTGTTCGGGGACACCTCCTTTTCTAGGTTCCGAGTGCGCTCTGCAAGTTTTCTCACATCTTGCCTTAGTAAGTTCACATCTTCCTGGACCGCTCCGACCTTGAGGTCCAGTGCCACTTTCAATTCGTTCATAGCCAGACCCAGTTTAGTCTCCCAGGCAACTTTGAGGTCTGCAATTGCAGCCAGCACCTCCTGGATCGTGCCCGGAGCCTCCTCCATCACAGGGGTAGTTTTGTTCTTATTTCTGGCCATCTCTGCCCCTGGGGATGTCTTAGCGTAGGCTTCCAGCGTGGGCTGTTTGCTCTTCGGTCTTACTGTCTTGTTAGACATTGTGCTGCGCTGGCTTGGTGCGGGCCCACACAGCAAACTCGTGCGGGAAGGTCTGTGTGTTGTTGGACTATTCTTGCTGTTTAGGGCCCAATTCAACTGTGTTGGGGGTATATGCCTCCTGGCTGTTGCGCTTCTGGAATGGATTGTGTCCTCCCACGTGTCTGCTCCAGCTCGGGATAGTTCCTCAGGTCCACGACGTTTTCCCCTCAGTTACTAGTGCCAGGCATTCCTCCCGGTGTTAATGGGGCTCTATGGGCTTATATGCTACCAGTGCGTGCGTCCTCAAGGTGCCACTACCAGTGTACCTTTCTTACTGGGGCCCGTACGTGGCGGCCCGTTGATCTGCTGATTTCCGCTGGGGTTCCGGTACCAGGCAGTCGTGTCTGGTGGGTCTAGGCGGGCTGAGCATTCGGGTGCCACCCAGTGTTATGTACATGGTTACTCCGGTCCTGGAGTACCTCTCGTTCGTACTCAGGCCTGGGCACCCAGGCGTCCTCTCCCCAGGCTGCGCCTTACTCGGTTGTTGCGGGTGTTATATCCCATTGGATGCCTATGCCCTCACCGTCTGTTGCTGTATGAGACACTCAGTTTCCAGAGGCAGGCCTCGCTTATTGTCTTCACTACTTCCTTCTTCGCCCTGGGCTAGCTAGCTTGTGGGCTCACCCTCAGACCGTTGCGTTCTCCCCCTTACCATGGGGTGGGGGAGTGTCCACTTGGACTTGGTGTAATGCATCAGCCCCAGCCGTTCCAACTCAACCTCTCACCTCAAGCCCCATCAGAGTCCATGTATTGCAGCCCGAAAGCCTGCTCTCTTCTTTGCGGCCGTGTGAAGCTCTCCAGCTGTCTGGCACCGAAGCAGCCCTTAATGATCGGGTCTCATGCTGGGAGGTGCTAACGCCTCTACACCTCGCGGCTGCTCACTCCGGTCATGCGCGCAGGCCCATCATCAGCCCACCCCGAGGGGGTTCCCTTATAGTTCGGAGCGCGACCCGGGTGCTCGCACGTAACCTCGGGGTCGCCGCCGAGCTTCACAATTTGCAGGCTGAGGAGCTCGCGAGCGGGCACTTCAGCAGCCTCGCTGCGCTCCCGGCACCCGGCGGTCCATCTCAAGTCGGAGCCTGCCGCTCGCCCCCGACCAACTCAGCACCAGTGGGGGCTCTTGTAATCCAGACCGCGAGGTCCGTCTCGCCTGCCGTGGCGTATGCGCGATCCTAGCTCCGGCCGCCTCTCTGCTGCCAGGTCTCCGGGGCTAGTTTGCTTCACCTGGGGTCCGCCGGAGCATATCAATCACATTGGTGGCACTACTCAGAGCGTGTGCTCGCTCTGTTCTGCTTACCCTCACGGTCTTGTGCACCGTGGGTACCACCGCAGGCCTGCCCGTTCCTCTTCTTTTGTTCTAGGCGGCCGCCATTTTGGTCCACAGAGTATTCATCCTCCGGGGACTTCACTCGCCCCAATCCAGCGTTACTCCGGTTATATATGCTCCAGATTGTCCACGATTGTTCCTCACATGTTCATAAGCAGATGTTTATGTTTTTGTCGTCGTACAGCTAGTGCAGCTGCATTTTTTTCCCGGATCCAAATACAGGATCATCAGGAGCTCCTCACAAGCACGTCTGCTTACATGGCCTTGTAGCCACGCCCCCAGGATGTGTATTAAATTGTGTGGCCATACCTCTCCCAGCCCTTCATTGGACGAATTAGGCACAGGATGGATAAAGAACAGTGGAAATTGCATATCTATGATGCACACATTACGATTTTATTTGTGAACAACAAACATTTAGCTTGGCGCAAGTAAAGGGGGTGTGCTGTGCTAGTGTATTATGTTCACTAGCATCAAACAAGCTTTGTAAATCTGCGACGTTGCACTCCATTTATAAAAAGCTCTGCTCAATATCACATCCAAAATGTGATATTTCTCGGAAACAACCAATTTCAAAAGGCCTGCATGGTATGGCTGTCAGGAGCTTTCCAAACATTTTTGACAAGGATGTCATGGGCAGGTTTTTAAGTACTTGAAAGTGAATCTTGTCATAACCTGTTTGAAGTCACAAAGCACTGAAGCTGTGGTGGTGTATTTGGTTGTAAGTAGACTTCAGTAGCACAAATGAAGTGGAATACTATGAGGCAAAGGAGTATGCCCTCATGGCAAACTATTGTAGAAGTTGAAGTTGTTGAAGTGGAAGTAAACGTGCAGTTAAGTCATCCTGACAAAGATACCTACTGTGAATTATAATCTTGTAAAGAGAGACATAATAACTGTGAACCAAGAACTGTGTTTCACTAACATTTTTAGAGGCTGTATTTCCTTTGTATTGTGATAATTCTTCTTGGACAACTGGAAGTTGTGGAAATGCCTCTTGGCTAGGAATAACATTGATGCTTTTGTGGTGAAGTGGAAAGTCTTATGACCAAGAGGAGAAGCGTTGCTGTTGTTGGAACTTTGTTTAATAAAACTTTACTTTGAAACATCAAGAGCTGAATGGAGACTGTTCTATCTATGTGGATTTCCTTGTTTCTTTTTGTTGAACAGTGGAGCTAAATGTATCTTGAATCCTGGGGAAGGGAGTTCAACCAGGTTACTAAAAGGTTATGAAGGAACTGTATATATATATATATATATATATATATATATATATATAATTGTTGATGTCATCTTGAATTGCCATATATTTTCTTTGTATATTGTATGTTTAAGTGTGAGGACCAGACATCCAGAGTGTTTCCCCTTAGTTTTGTTAAGGCAGGGAAATCCTCATCAGGGATAGTGAGGCGTTCAATAACTTTTATAATTTAAAAAAATTACAAATTTTGAACAATCACACAAAATCTGTCTACCTTGAGTTGCTGACTCCTCAGAGGCCTAAGGGTGTATTCCTCTCTTTATACCATTACATCAACTTCCCTAATTTCCTCTTTTGGTTTTCAAACCCATTTGTATGCTGTTGGTGCACAGATTCTCCTGCTCTTTTCCAGATTTTTTTGATTCTCTTCACCAGCGCGGCTCGGAAATTGTTTATCATCTACTGAGTCATGGATAGCCTGACATTATTTAAAGCTAAATCTTCAGACAACCAAAATCTTTTTTCCCAGAAAATCCCTCACTCATTCGTCCATCATCTAGTTCCCTTCCCCCGTTCCATGTATATATTTTTTCCTCAGCTTGGAATCTAGGCTTTATCTTTGATTTGACCATTTCTTGTAAAGATCACATCATTAGTTTTGACTATTAGGTGGCGCTGTAAGCGCTGCCTATTAGCCAAAACTATTGGCATGGGACATTAAGATACGAGAGAGAGGGGCACCTGCGGGTTTTGTTTGGTTATTTACCCACCCATGCCATCTTGAGATATATGTTTCTCCCAATCCATTCCCATGCCTCCTTCCCAAACCATGCCTATGAGAGACTCTTTTAACAGAATTGTCTGATTAATACATAGCTATCCACTGTTTGTGTCGTCAAGGCAGGTACAAACCCCCGATTCTGTTTTGAAGTGAATGGGCGTGCAGGAGGCTTGGCGGGTGAGTCTGCTGTTTACAAGGTGGGTGACACCCAACAAAAGCATTTGAGTTGAGAGCTATGTTAATATGCATTTCAGAGTGCATGCTGAAGCTTAACATTGGTGCTATTTCTAACAAACATTTCTGGGGGCAGCCTGCTCTGTGGAGCAGCAGCTGAAGCCTGTGATAAAAGACATAACAAAAATGTAAATCCTCGAAAAGGAAAGCGTATGCTCAAGCTGCCAAAATCATGTTTCTCATCTTTAAATGGTATCGGAATCGAAAGCTGCAAATGGTATTCCAGCTGACAGCAACAAAATAACAAGAATCCCATTATTAGCCATTAATATTAAAATGAGCAAGGACATACATCGATATCCTCTAAGATTATTGAATAAGGGATGTTAAAAAGTGCTGCAAATTATAAATGAAGTACAAAAAAGTTTCAATGGATGGGTTTCATACTGACAGGTGCTTGCAATTGAGCCACTGCACTCCCTTCAAAGATGGCGCCTCTGCTACCATAAAGTGCAAAGGACCAGCAGATTAATCTCAAAGTAAAGGAAGATATAGACAATCTCAGACCGCTGATTGGTTGGGAGGCTACACATACCCCCTCAGCTTGACAACAAAGGGCAGTCTGTGATGTTTTCTGCTTGCAAATGCCAGGATTTGAGAGGAGCCTCTTAGCTGTAGCGAGCGATGTTGTGGAGCTGAAGAAGTCAAGAGACAGCCATTTGTGATTTTTGTTTTTTTAAGTACTTTGCTTACTAGGATGCAATCCGGTAACAAGCATTGGCTTGAGATTTTGTGTAGGCATGGGAAAGGCACTTAACAGGCACTGCTGTATTTGTAATAACTGGCCATTGATGGTAGCATGTGCAAAGTGGTGTTAGTGCCTGGGCATGTAATGCAGTGCCTGGCAAATGCCTAATAGGTATACACAAGCCAACACGTCTGGCTTTGCCAATGCGTGTTTACTATGTCGTGCTTGTCAGTTTCAATTATTTAATGTTTGCAAAATTCATTATTTACAGACCTTTTCCTCCACTAAATTGCTAATTCACTCTTTGATTCTCTCCCATTTAAAATATTGTTGTTCCATTTATGAAGGATTCCCTGAATATACAATAAATCCCTTTCGATCTATTCTTTTTTGCCTAGGTTTTTCTGCCCATACCTCTGAGTAGTTGCCTGCTTGCACTGGCTCTCTGTTATGACTAGGTTTCGCTTTCATTTGTTATGTACTATCTTTCAATGTGCGCATGGTCTCATCCCAGCTTATCACTCAGATGTCATTACATGACATCAACCTTCTACGCAGTTTGTGCTATCTTTCCAGATTACTCCCAGTGCTCCTCTGCTTTTTCACTCATTCCAAACACTAGCACCTTCATTGTGGCATGAGCCACCCGATCATCTGCAATCCTCTTCACCCTCCTCATTATTTGAAAAAACCTCTGAAAGAACATCTTATTAACATTTAATTTCCAACTGCAAATGCACCTTAAAATGTAAGGGTCAACATGCTTGCTATATGTTGTTTTCTATTTGGCATTTTGCATCTCTGCGATTCATCTGATTGAACTGCTGTTTGCTTATGTACATCGCCTTGTATAAAGGCCCTAGAAATCAAATGAATACATGATAGCAATGCCGGCCATACTATGTTACAGAGCTTATGATGGCAGTGACTGGCAAATGATGGCACTTCCTCGTGGCACCAGCGGGCAGATGAGGGGGGTTCCAAAGTATATGATGTCAAGTCCTCTCAAATTACTATATAAAGTTTGTACATCATCCCCAAATGTTGCCTTTGCCAATGCTTGTTCAACTTTCACTGGCCACTTCGTTTTACCCCCCTCGCTTCCACCACCCTCACTGTGATGCCTTTCCTCACTGTTAATACCATTTGACATGGAAATGGGAAACTATGTTTTTGGTGTTGAACTGCCCTGCAAGTGCATAAGGTGTTTTTGGTGCTTTTATTGTGCAACCCGCACACAATATTTATGCGAAAATAAAAATCTTTGCCCCACAAACTTTTAATCACAGAAGCCTTTTTTCACCTACAACATCAGCCGTTACCGAATGCCACTTGTCTCTGGTCAGAATCAAATTCATTAGAACCCGGTTATTTGGCTAATGAACACAGAAGTAGGCTTTAACAATTTGATCAGAGCTTCTCCCTTTCTGAATCCTAGGAACACTCTTTACATGCAGTGAATGACACTAGCTCTCACACAAGAACCTGAATTGGTGAGAAAATGTACACACTTTTTGCATCATCCATTTGACTGTTTTTCAGAGGTGGAAACAAACATTGCAATCCGTGCCACCGCTCTGCCTGCCATCAAACTATAAAATGCCCGAAGTGGCCAACCGGGCCTACAACCATGCTAAAACCATTTGGCCACCACTGTGTACTGAGATTTATGGTAATGCCGCTGAGCTTAAACTGGTGATTATTCAGTGATCCTGGTGGCGGCAAAAAGTTGTAATTGAATTGCCTCCTATGTCTAAAACACCACTTACTTACAGGATGTGATGGCATGGCAGTACTTTCTATGTAGCCCAGTTTGTAAATACTTCATGTGATTCCAACCTGTATATGGGTGGTATTTTAAAAAGAGGCATTTAAAATACCACTTGCTGTTACTGTTACCACCATATCGGTAATGAAGTGATGCACATTTAGACATACGCATTAGTATTCTAATGTTGTAGAAGCGAATTGGGTTTGTAGTTACTGTTAACGTGGAAACAATACTACAAGGGTACCTTCGGCTCGGTAATGATCCCATCCACTGCGAAGAAGTCCAGAAAGGCGATCTTCTCAAGCGTTGGTTCAATTTGCTTTTCTTTGATTTCCGTTACTTTTTCAACAAGATTTCTAAGCCTGAATAAGAAAACAAAATGCAAGAACATTTTTGCTTTATCGTCAAGCCAAAACCACAAGATAAAGGCCAGGTGAAATGTGCCAGGCTGAGGTTGAAGGAGGGAGGGAGGGGAACCCAAGCAGGGAGGATGCATTGTATACAGTCCACGTGAAATGCATTGTTGCTAGTGAAGAAGTAATGAACAAAAATGGAGCTTACTCTAGTGGTGAGAATGCAAAGAAAAACGACAGCGTACACATACAAAGCAGGTGGAAGCTCAAAGCCCATTAATACTGGAGACTATAAACTTATATTTAAGTATGTTTATTGCGAGAGCCCCCAGGTGGGTGCGCTCTGTACAAGATCTCACCTTAACTAACTCCGGCCTCGTTCTCGAACCTCGCAGCTCGAGAACGTCGTCAGAGCGCTCATCACAACATCTCCCCTCTAAGGGATGAACAAGGAATGAAAAATGGAGGAGGGGAAAGGTGTTGGAAAAGAGTCAGGGAATTAATATGAAAGGATACACGTAGTAATAAACATAGTCACTCTTGAGCGTCAGAATAAATATAAAGGATACAGTTAGTAATAAACATTTTTCCTTCTTGAATTTGGGAGCAACTCTCCTGTTCCTAAACGCCATTCCATTGACGGTGTCATCACTACTCCTCTCCGTCATAGTATCCGTCAACAGTCATCATAAATCTGCCTTGACATCTAAAAGCATGTGACAAATCATCATTTGTTCTTCTCTGTTCTCTGGAACGCACATCATCACACGACCACCTTCTTCCATCCTCCAAAATCACAGACTTCTCTGACGCTTTCACAACTCTCTGTGCCTCCCTGAATTTGGCCAATCCTTTAAAAATATTCCTAGGTTCCTTTACACAAACCCAATCTCCTTCCTTGAACTCGCTTTTCCTTGCATGCCTGGTATGATCGTAAAAGGCTTTGTATTTCTTTAGTTTCTCTAGCAGGCCTTATCTGTGCTTTTCGGTGGCACGAGTCATGGTTCAAAGCAGTAATCTGTTTGACTGAAGTCAAGCACTACTCCGTGTAGCGCTCTTGACGGTGTCCAGTTGCATGTGGCAGTGGTTCTAGTTGTAGTGACTTGATCACTCGACCGGTGACTCCGAGTTGAAAAAGTAGGTGATTCGGCCTTGATGGTTCAATGTGGTGAGTTAGCCTAAAATGTACTGGAGAAACACCAAGTGGTGTTCACTTCATGGCTATACTGGATTCTCCAGGTGGCTTGACGTGGCAAAGCTAAGCTGGAAACACAGGTTACAGGGAAGTTAGAAGTTTGCTTCTGCCGCTCCATCATAGTTTGATGTCGGCTCGATCAGCTCAATGCAGTATGAATCAAGAATTGTGGGGTTCTGAAACCAGAACTGCCAAAGGCAGGCCTTGAGATTGCAGCACAATGTGGGTCTTTTAATCAAACCCATTGAAGGAAAATGGTGCTTACCCTGCTTTTGCCAGTCCAGAGAAATACTTCTGATATGGTTGCAGGATCCTGGCCACAGACCTCGACTTTTCTCCCTGGGTAACAGCAATCTTCAGTGGCAGGCAAGCTTTACTCCCAGCAGTCACATCTTTTGTCCCCCAGAAGTGGCTAGGTCTCCTGGAAACCTTCGCCCTATGCAAAGGACTTTCAGCAGCTCTAGCTCCAACAAGAGAACATCTTAATTCTTCTCTGCTCCAGGATACATCCAAAAGGTTCACCCCATATATAATACAATTATAATTCTCTTGCTAAAACCAGTAAATGACCCATGAGATTGTGCCTCCTAGAGGCCAATCTCATTGTTGAATATTGATGCAAATATTTACTCCAAAATCTTGGCCAATAGGTTGCCCGTGGTTCTGCACAAAATAGTTGACGCAGGTCAGACCGGATGTGTTCTGGTTAGAACCACGGGAGATAACATCTGCAGGCCTGATGGGTGGAAATAGCAGCATCAGAGTGCTACAAGATGCCGCTTCTGTCGCTGGACACAGGGGTGAACTGGGAACCAAAAGAGGCAGTGGAAATAATTTCTAAAGTGGACCCATATTACAAATTTTCAATAAGCCCAACCCTTTTCCTATGGAAATAAAATGGGTTACCACACAAAAGAGCCTGAGGGTGCAGAGGCCTTCCGGGAAATCTCCAGAGTGCCCTATAGGCCAGTCAACCCCTGACACACTAAGACTTTTGATAAGGTTGGCTTGGCCTTCATAAAATGGACTCTTGAGGCATACTACTTTGGGTCACTCTTTCAGAAAATCATCCTGGCCAATTATAGCTCGCCTAGCTAGAACCTCAATGCGGTTAAACCAGAGACAGACGGGCTACACATCCCTTACGTGTGGGACCAGACAGGGGTGCCCCCTTTTGCAACTAATCTTTGCCCTTAATACTGGAGCTCTTTGCCCAAAGAGTCTGAAATAACCCTGCCATTGAAGGGGTACCGGTTGGACGGAAACAATATAAGCTGTCCCTATACGCAGACGACGTGATGTTAACCTTCATGAATGTCAAGTCATCTCTACGGCAATCCCCTAACACGCTGCGGGCTTCATGGTCAATTACCTCAAATCTGGGCACAGCGGGGTGGGCTTGACGCCATGGAAGTTGAGGTCCTCCGCCCCTGCTGTCCTATGTCATAGAAAACTAGGGTATCTGGGGGTTCGCATCTCATCGCATCCAAAAGAGCTTTATGCCGCCAAATTCCCACAACTTTTCAAAGACCTGGAGGCAGACCTGGAGAGGTGGAAAACCCAGGAGATCTCATAAAT
Organism: Ambystoma mexicanum; assembly: GCF_040938575.1. NCBI lineage: Eukaryota > Metazoa > Chordata > Amphibia > Caudata > Ambystomatidae > Ambystoma > Ambystoma mexicanum. Next base: position 741,194,325 of record NC_090927.1, on the reverse strand, counting down.
GGGTCATATCACAGTGAGTAAAATACATTGTAGATCCCTGGAAACCCCTACTTCGATTGCAACAGAAGGTTCTCCGGTTCATTTGGCAGGGGAAAGTAAATCAAGAATAGCCAAGGCGCTGGTGATGGGCAATGCTCGTCTGGGTGGGATGGGGGTCCCTAACCTGCGCAATTACTACACCGCAGCACAGCTGGCACACATTCCCGCTTGGCACATGAGTAAGGTCCCCTCTAGATGGGTGGAAATAGAACAGTCTAGACCCCCGTGGCCCTTCGCTCCCTGCCTCATATCTCTGCACTGGTGAAAAAAACACTGGCCCGAGCTACACTCATCCACAAACACAATGATAAAGACATGGGACTGGGTGATGAAAAGGGTGGGAATACTGAGGGCATTTGGCCGACGCACCCCAATCATTCACAATCCAGACTTTGCCCCAGTCCTTCGGCCCGCCAAGTTCAGGAGATGGTCACAAGGCGGCCTGCACTGTCTATACCAACTTTCTGAGAACGGGTCGCCTCTGATCTTTGTAGACTGCAAGGAAAGGTTTGCCCTAACAAAAGTGGAAAGATACAGCTAGGCCCAAATCCGGCACTCGATAGTTCATTGACTTTTATACAAGGGGCAACCCGAGATCTGGGGGCCATTGATCATACTCTTCTAGAGGGCACTTGACGGAGGAATATATCCAGGTTATACAGACTGCTGCACATGGACATGTGGAGACGCTCCGGCCCGCTACCTGACCCAATGGGAGACAGATCTGGGTGCCCTGCCGAGGATCAGACATGGGTGGACATTTAGTCACAAAACTATTCCTCCTCCAAATGTGTGACCAACAAGGAATGTGCCTTTAAATTGACATACCGTTGGTACTACTCCCCGGTTAGGTTGCATATTATCAGGAGATCTCTTGAACCTGCTTGTTGGTGGAAATGCAAGGCACGAGGGACATATATTTGCATGTGGTGGGAATGCCCTCGAATCCAGACTTTCTGGGGAAAAGTGGTATCCACAATTGAGGCTATATAATTACTGCACACCCTTCATTCAGACCCCTCCTACCAATCATTAAGAAAGTACCTCAAGACTCATCTGTTTTGCAAATCTGCTATCCCTGCCTACCCTACTATTCTTCCACCTCGCCTGACTTGCAACCCCTGTAACTAGCACCTAGATGCCCTAGGCTTTGTGTGCTGCTATAAAAACAGAAATAAATAAATAAATAACCCAGGCCCGACTCCCCTTGGAATCCGTAGTAACATTGCTAGGGGTGCCAGTCCGGGACAAATACCCAAGTTCAGGGGTGATGGCCAAACTGATTACTCACCTCCTCTTGGCAGCAATGAGTACACGTGCCTGGGCCTGGAAAGCCCCTGATGGCCTGCTTATTCCCCAGTGGTGGACACAAATCTGGGGCATTCTAGTGGCAGTGAAGGTCACAGCAGCTAAAGAAGGGGTGCTACATCAGTCCACTGAGATGTGGACCCCCATTCTGGAATAAGGCCTAGACTCCCCCACACAAGTGTACAAACCACGCCAGGTGGCGCTGTTCCTGCAAGGCAGTTAATGACTATGCGGTTTGGCCAGTCCTGGCGGGGTTGGGGTGGAGGGAGGAAAAGAGTAAAGGGAGGGAGGGGTAGAATTGTTTGGAGGCATCAATGTGCATTTTACATCTATCTGGTACCTAATTGTCAGTAACACATTATGATTATGCAACCGAACTTAAATAACGTTGGTAAAAAAACAACAAATGAAGCTTGTTAGTTTACCATCAAATGGATTCACATTTTAATCTAGAAAAAGCCAGTGCACAATTTAGAATATCTTTTTTGTAGACATGGTAGCAAGAAATCCTTTAGCGGCCACCTTCCTAATGTGTTCAGGAATGTACGTCCTAATTTGTAGAATTGCTATGTAAAATATGTCCTATATTTGCAGCAGGTCTGCCAAGCCGAAACAGACTTTCACTTCTTAAGTTTACAATGGGCTTTGAAAGTCTATCCCCAGTGCTGCCAAAGAGGAATGTAACTTTAACTGTCTATTTGCATATCCATACCATGCTTTCACTTAGCTTCAAAGGACATCAGTAGACAGGTGTATGAGATTAAAGGGTATTACCCGAATTGTTCGTTTAAAATTGTTCGAATGATACATTCATAATGCAGAAGGTCAATTGTTATTCGAACAATTGTCATTCGTACAAGTCGTATACAACGGATTAATGTGCTTCCTTAGTGCCAGTAGAGCTTGTAAAGAGAAATTCACAAGGGAGGCTGATAGCTCCTGGATGTGCACATTTTAATAAACACTATACCTTTTTCTGGAAGGTGGCCTACTCACATTTCAGCTGCTGGGATATTTGAAAAGTGTGCACAGCAGAAGTATACATGTGTCTGTAATATGACTGCCACTGATCATGGGAGAGACTCAGCCTAGATATAATCACTGACAGTACCCATTCAGCAACAGAGCACTTGGGAAAAGTGTGTTTGTTTAGCAGCACCACTTTCATGCAGACAACCCATCTTCACTTTGCATGGGAAAAATAAAAACAAACTCGATTGGCCTCGCAGACATCATTCTGTCATAACTAGCATTCACGGGATTCATTGTGAGGAGTACCTTAGGTGGCAATGCCATCATACCATACCTTGTGACGGCAGCATTGGCTTGGTGAAGAAGACCCTCGATGTTGACACTGTTCCACGAAAGGTTAGACAACCCTGGGTGAAACTGGTGGTTAACAGATTCCAAGTGGGATGTGAAGAAGTCCGCCAGGCTTTCAGGAATCTTCTGCTGCAGCTGTTCATATTCCTGCAGGACATCCTCCAAGTCACTCTTGTACTGTTTAAATTTACTTGCCTGAAAACAAATAGGAATAGGAAAACATGTAGGCCTTTAGTCAATTAAGTAATTGCTTTTTTCTTATTTCAGAAGAAGCTTATTTGCGATCAGACCAACAACCATGATCGCTGATGTAGAGCAAGGTTGGATCACAAGGCAAAGCAGAGTTTAACATTGCACTGCCTTACGGTGGTGGTTGCAGAGAGCAAAGGCAGTCTGTAATGTTTGCGGAATGCATGAAGAGTTACAGCACAAGAGCTGTGACACCACTTTCCACAAACGATAGGCTTCAGGAAAGATGACTTAAACATATACTTTCAGGGGATAGAAGAAGGAGCCTCGAGCCACACAATAGAGCAGAGGTTGTTTACTCAGCACATTTTGCACACAGGTGCTTTGCAAGAATTCCCTAGTGAAAAGAGAGCAACATCTAAGTGAACACGCGAGCCCCATAGTGCACAGCAAAAGGAGTCTAAAATGTAACAAAAGACCAACAACCTGGATCCCAGGCAAGAAGGATGGCAAACAAGCCTAAGTGGTGTACGCATAACAGCAGGCCCAAGGAAAATATAAAAGAGTAAAGGAGAAAGTATATACTCATGAGGACAGTATATTAAATTCAGCCGTGAAGTGGAAAGAGGGGGCAAGAGCACATTATGCACTGCACGGAAGCATTAGAGTAACTCCATGTGTATAATTCACAGGACAGGTCCCGTAACAGCAGGATCAGTAACCCTACAGTGGGATCCATCTGGCAGAAGAGAGGGAAGATTGAAAAGGAGGGAGAGGGCACGAGTGGAACATGTACGTCATTTGGGGGTAGCCAGGGGTAGCAACTGCTACCCCTGCCTCCCCCTCTGCTACCCCAAGACCTGCCCTTGCTTCCCCTGGGCCACTGGACAAAGAGGCAGTGCCAAGAGCAGATGTCTGTGTTGCACCTGAAAAAGGTGGTTGCCACAGCTTTTTTTACTTGGTATCTAGATGTTAGCTGAAGGAATAACAGGGATGCAGGAAAAACCATGAAGCCGCCATCACTAACAGGTTAGCAGTCCATTAGTGAAGAATGCCTGAACGGTTGGGTTCAGAGGTGGGGCTGTCTGTGCAGCTCATACCAGGTACAACAATGCTATGGGGGCTAGGTCTAGCTAGTTGGAAATGGGTAAGTGCAGCCTCCAGTACTCAGTGACAGCACACCATGAATGCAAATCTCATCAGTGTTTCTCGTTGTCAGCATTGCACATCCAGTGTGTCACTGGGCCTGTGGTGTGAGGGTTGTGCCCCAGTGGCTTCTGCCACCAATCCTGCCTGGGCACTGTGTGACCTCCCCCAGGTGTGCCAGACCTGCATCACAGGCACACTGTAGGTAGGCATAGGGTGAGATAATTAATGTAAACGAAGTTGCCCTATGCGTTTTAAGTAAACCATCTGTTACTTCCTCAAGCAAAATAAATATATATTTGAAAGGATAGCTCAGGGGTAACACACTTGCTTTGGCAACATGATGATGCAGTGTAACATGGGTTCAGTTCCTGTTCAGTGCTTAGAAGATGGAGGAGGCTGGCATTAAGCAAGATAAAAAGGACCAAAGAAAATAATAAAATCGGACTTTTCTATGGGGGATGTCATGGACCTGTTGCTGCTGTTTGCATTTTAAAATAATAAAACCTGAAATTACTGTGACCTGCAACACATTTTTCCTCTATATCTCCCATCTAACAAAAACACAGTGGGTTACTTACCAGATAAGCAAAACAGAAAGGTGATGGCTGGAAGGTTTCAAATCATTCATAACCACTGGCACAGCTATGGGCATCCCTCCAGACCATCGTTTTTCTGGTTGGACTTGGGTTGGTCAGTTGCTGTTTCCTGGCACTGGACTTCTGTGCTTTGGGATTAAGGCCTCTTCGAGATTCTCTGTCCGTTTACATTCTAGCCCGAGTGATGTACAATAGTCCAAGTTATTGTGTTGGACGCCTGCTTACAGTCACAGTCATTTGGTAATATGGGCCTATACACACTGATTTTTACACTACATGATGATCGATTCTTTTATGAAATGTATATCATATTACAGTGATATTGTAAGTGTACTGAGGAACAATGCTATGTGATGCCACTTCCTGGTTTGTCAAGGGTGAAAAGTTGTGTGTAATCACTTCCTGTGATGGCACTTGGGGTGAAATGACATCACTTCCTGTGATGTCATCATAGGTCAAGGGCTGTGTGATGTCACTTCCTGTACCCCATGCATTTTCGTGAAATGACGTCCCCAGAGAGGAAGGAGGGATGGAGAAAAGGACAAATATACAAAAAGCGAAGAACAGTCAAGGAAAGAAACAAGGCCAGGAAGGGCAAGCAGAGTAGCGAGACAGGTCAAGGAACCCCCAGAACAAACGTTTGGCTGGATCAGAGCACTGAACAAGTCCTGTTTTGAACAAGCAAATGGACATATCAAGGCAGGAAAGTTATGAGGTCTTCACACACGTGTTGAGACGATTTTCAACACAATAAAGATTCAGAATCTATCTTGCTTATAACTGTCTGAATTCTGACCACACGAGGTTGCCAAAAATCTTTCAATGCCATATAATCCTAAAAATGTTTGCATCACTTTGATGGAATTCAGAAGGCTGACATGGTGATCTGATGTCATTGTTTTGAATCACTGTGATGTGGTTCAATTATCTCTTTGTGCCGCTAACATAAATCTTGTTGCATGGGCACAATAGAATGTAAATAGTGAAACGCGACTGGAAGTCAATTCACTTTCTAACCATAAAGGTGTGTGGACTGTTAAGTTGGAATGCCTGACTCTCATTGAGGCCGTAATTGAAATTTCTGTGCTAACTAGAGGTGCAGGAGCATTTCAGAGGTGCTGGTAACCATGTACTTGTTTTCATGGCAGGGGCTGTCATCAGACTCAGACCCAATTTATGTCTGTGGTTCCTATTTCTTCAGTAGGTTACCTCTGGTGTGTCTCTTGTGAATGGTTGAAGATAGCTATACATATTGACAAGGTGTCCGTTTCTTTTGAGAATGGACTAGACCATGTTGCTTGTTCTAGTTAGTCTTAGTCTATCATCTTCCTTGTCAGGGTCTTTGATTTTTAGATGGAGAAGGGTTCCTGCGATGGCAAGAACATCTCTTGGCCTTGACGCTTTAATATTGGCCCTGTTGAGGAATCTCTTGGTCATACAGGTTGCTTGTGAAAGGTAGCAAAAAGCCATAGAGCAGTCACTTCTGCTGCTGAGAAATTACCAATAGGGGAAATGTCAAACTGTCTGCGTTGAGAATGGTGTTTGTGGCAATATTTCACTTCCTGGAGAGTTTGCTTTGGAGCGTAATTGTTATGAATATATAGTTCCAGGTGCAAGACAATCACTTTGGTTTTGCTTCCATGTGTACGAGTTCATAAGTTACAATAATTGGTATTAAGGGATGTTACATGGTTGCCCAGAACCTCGCCAGTGCATTCCCATATCAAGACATATAAATATTGTGCCCAATGCAGGATTCTGCAAACCCAACAGAGTCCAATCACGCATGGTTGTCTCCATAAGTGTTCATGAATAGGTTTGCGATGAAAGGAGAAGATGTCCCCCATGGGGTTCCAACACTTTTATTAATTGTTGAAAAGGATCACGTTGTTCTTGAGGGGGAAGTCTAAGCTGGAACACATCAGTTCATTATGTTGGAGAAAATTTGAGATCTGGTACTGAGGCATTTTCTATTAGCTTAAATGCCCAGAAAATGTGTTTTGGAATTTTAGAGGGGTTTAACACCCAAAGGAACAAGTGTAAATTTGATTTGCCAGTCAGTCTTAGCTATCCTGTTGGGGATATCCGTGGTGTCTAGGGTGTAATGTGGTAAAACAAGACTGTGCCATACTCATGAAGAAATTAATCTAAATACTCAGTGATCTTTTCGATGAAAGCACTGAGCCCCAAAATAATAAAATAGGTTTCACAGGTAACTTAAGTATTCAGCAGTTGACAAAGGATGGAGCTAATTAATGCTGCATCGACTAAGAGCAAAGGCCAGAGATCACCTTAAAGAGGTCAATTCCAAAAGCAGATTGCCTCACACCCATCCCACATTGCACACTTCAGAGAGTGTCAAGGTGGAGGGTAGTTGGTAAAAGGTGCTGCCTGTTAGCCTGTTGCCTGACTTGTCTCAAATCAAAATGCCTGTCATCACCACCACCCAGATACTCTGACCCTCCATCTACCTCAACCTGAACCTCAGCCTTATCCTTGTACTCGTGCATCTCCCCACTGCTAACAAATGACTACCAACCGTGTTAAATCGTTAACTACATTAATCATACATGGTCCCATTGGCCCACTTGAATGCTTTGGTCTCCCACTGACCACATTGAATGTTCTGGTCGACAGATGACCCCATTTAACACGAGAATTCCTGTCAGTCTGTGATTCTTGACTCACTCTTCATAGCTGCCATCAATTCACTAGCCCTCGCCCCACTATACCTCTCACTGCACTTCACTAATCCACCTTAGTACCTATCAGCCCCCCTCCCTCCAGTCTTTGTGAGCCATCATCCTCACACATTTTCACTGCTCTCCTACTTGCACCCCCTTCTTTCCACCTCCGATCTAATCCATGTCCTACTCACCATCCATAATGGACACTGTGAATGTCTCTCTTTCTTAGGGCGACCATACATCCCAGTTTTGCCAGAACTTGGCCTTCCTACCTCTGTTTTTTTAATTTAAAAACCCTGTCCTGGTTTTTGGGAAAAGAGAGGGAAGATGCCCTGCGCCACACGAGCAGGCCCTGCCTGGCCACGGCCCTATGCAAAGAGGGTGCTTGAGCAGCTGGGGATAGGGGCAGCCCTGTGGCATCACTCATCAAGCGATTTGTTGTCGGGAGAGAAAGTGCTGGCTCTGCGGGCCTATGAGGAAGGTGAGGGCCTCTGCGGGCGGCAGCGCCATCCTGCATCTTGCTGTGCCGCTGGAGCCCCCAATGAGATACCGGGCCGGTGGTAAATCTTGTGTGCTCCTGTCATCGGTGCTATCAGTGCGCCTGTAAGCGCACCTTCAATAGCGTTCTCGGGCCGGGCGGTGAAAAAATGGAAATGCTCCATATCAGAGCATGAAGGAGAGGGCCCTCTACAGATCCTGGGCCGTGGAGGTGAAATGATAAAGCGCCTCATGTGGGCGCAATGGAAAAAAATGCAAATGGCCCCCTCTAGACCCCGAGCCCCACCAGCGCTGAATAATAACGTGCTCTGCGTCAGAGCAGATGGCTGATGAAAATAAATCATGCTGGCACTCCCTGTTGGGGGCTGCCTCCGGTCTCCGGGGCAGCCCACAGATGCTGTCGGGATCACCCGACAAGATAGGTGCGCCGTGTAGCAGCCGGCGAACCTGGCGTAGGGGATCACCCTTCGGCGCCCGGTGTCACCGGGCGCAAACCTCACAGTGTGGGGTGTCACCCCCAGTTTCCAGGAGCCGCGGCTCTGAGGGCACTCGGGCCGCGCTGCACAATAGGCCACGATCACGTGGCAGGCCCACAACCCACAGACACGCGTTGCCACTTCCTGGGGCTCTGCTGCTCTGCCCTCGCAGCGCCAGCAGAGCCCCTTTTATTAAATAAGCACGTGAGAGTCAAGACACAGTCACGGCACTCACGTCGACAAAACACTAGACCCCCACACAACATCCCCCCTTTATTATAAGCAAACAAAATGAAACAAAAACCCACCGCAAACATTTGGTGCATTCCAGTCCGTGCACCACCTAAAAGCTACTAAAAACTCAAACATTTTGGACACTGCAAAACGAACAGGTGTGTTCCAGTCCTCACACCACGGGGCCCTATGACGGGCTACTCCAACTCAGAAAATCCCAGGATCAAACTGGCCCTTGGCGCTGCTGCAGGACAAGAAGAATATATTCTCATCGTACTCCTTCTCCCCCATATCATACAGTGCTTCCCGGGGACTCTCCGCCACCTGGACCGCCGCCACCTTGTGGGTCTTTCTCCCCTTCACCTCACTCCGCCCTGATGCCCCCACCATGCCGGCTGGGGCTGGAGCGAGACACACTCGTGCGAAGTGATCTCCTTTCCTGCACCTTCCACAGATTTGTCCCATCGCCGGGCAGTCCTGAGGGTGTGGAAGATCCCACCCACACTGATGACATATGGTGGCATTGGGGTCTCTCTTCAGCCAGTCTCCCCTCCTCATCACTCTTCCTCCTGGCCACCTGCCGACAGCCGCCACCTCCTCAACCTTCACTCGCTGCATGGAGACCTCCATTTTTAGGTGGTGTCTAGAGGAGTCCATAACCGAGGCCCGCACCTCTGCCAGTTCCTGGGCCCGGCCAAGCTCCAATATTCGATCGAGGGTCAGAGCTGGGTCCCTCATTACCTGCTTGCGCAGTTTGGTGGAGCTGCAGCCATAGATGATCTGCGCCCGGATCTCGTCCTCCTCGAAATTCCCCAGGTCACAGGAGAGTGCAATTCCGCGCAGCTTCCCGTGGAATGCATCGAGGCTTTCCCCTTCCTCCTGCCTCGCACACCTCATCCTGAACTGTTCATAGTCCCTGTTGACCATGGGCCTGAAGTACTCGTTCAGGACTGCGATGGCTGCATCGTAAGACTGATCTCTGGGCCTTAATGTCTTGAACAGCCTCTGGACGGCTAGCCCGGCCGAGTACAGGAGTGTCGGGCGCTTTGCTGCGTCTTTGATTTCCATCGCCTCAAAGTACAGCTCCAGGTTTTCCACCCAGGCTGCCACCGGGGTCCCAGACTTGCAGGCGCACCCAGGATATCGAAGTTGGGTATTGGTGCCAGCTGACCCCGACATATCCCCTCTTCATCCGCCATGCTGACTGCAGTTGGGGATGCCGGATGCCGTCACCGGTGTTGATATATGCCTGCTGTTACTGGGCTTCAGGTATCTTGATCCTTGGTGGGGAGCACCTTTGACGCCACCCAGATGCACCCAGGACAGCGCTCCTCCTTCGGGGCCCGCTGCTGATGCAGCACAGGGTGTCCTCACTGCACTGTTCACCACCCTGGATGCCCACGTTCTTCCTGCCTGGGGGCGCACGAGCACTCCAGATGGAGCCGCAACCTCCAGGGCTTGTCAAAAATGCGGCTTGTGGAGGGGCAATGTCCGTTTCCTGGGCCGTTCCAAGTTCTCTCCCTGCCCAGCCAGTCACGATGTCCACACTTGAAACTTTTTTCTGTAGGCCCATATGTGGAAGGGCTTTCCTTTACTTGCAGCTAGGCCGTTCACCACGGCGGCCCGGGTGTGGGGATCCCCCTTTGAGGCTCTGCAGGTGAAACAGGGACCTGGCCCCGCCCCCTTTCCTTTGTGTGTGGGGCTCACAGGTAGGCCACGCCCCTTCCCGCTCTTCCCTGTTGGTGTCTGGGGGAAGAAAACAGGCCTTCAGATGAGGCTCCCAAGCGAGTCGCGGGCCGGAGCTCCAGGCCACGCCCCTTTTCTTTGTCCGCGGTCCGGGCCCCCTCCAGCTCCCACCGCGGGTAGCAGGTGACCAGCGCAGGAGGACAGCAACAGGTCCCGGGGCCACCCGCAATCTTGCTGCCACCACGTGCCACTCCTACACGGCCGCCGATTAGGGCCGTGTGCGCGGGTCCATTCTTCAGCCCACCACTGTCACCAGCTGGCGGGCGCGACCTCGTTGCCAGTGTTGGGGGCTGCCTCCGGTCTCCAAGGCAGCCCACAGATGCTGTCGGGATCACCCGACAAGATAGGTGCGCCGGGTAGCAGCCGGCAAACCTGGCGTAGGGGATCACCCTATGGCGCCCGGTGTCACCGGGCGCAAACCTCACAGTGTGTGGGTGTCACCCCCAGTTTCCAGCAGCCGCGGCTCCGAGGGCACTCGGCCCGCGCTGCACAATAGGCCACGACCACGTGGCAGGCCCACAACCCACAGACACGAGTTGCCACTTCCTGGCGCTCTGCTGCTCTGCCCTCGCAGCGCCAGCAGAGCCCCTTTTATTAAATAAGCACGTGAGCGTCATGACACAGTCACGGCGGTCACGTCGACAAAACACTAGACCCCACACAACACTCCCCACTGAGAACCCAGATTGCCCAGAGGCAATAATAATGAAGCGCTCCATGAACACACTGTGGACAGAAAATGCAGATGGCCTACTACCCGCTCTGCCGTGGCAGCACCACCAAGGGTGGCCCGTGGCTCTGGTAAGAGCCTGGGCCGAAGGGCGGTGAAATATGAAAGCATCCAGTGTCGAGCTGAGGTGCCCCTGTGAGCTCCCCATGAGAGAAAAAAGAAGGTAAAATACTCGGGTGGCGGAGTCATCAAAAACAAAAACCCCACTGCCCCGGAACAAACCGTGGAAGGCACTGCAGTGGAGTAAATGTAGTGCTCCAGGTGACGGGAGGGAACCGCTGCGCGTCGGCACACTGAAAATAAATGCAGGTGGTAAAAGTAATGAGGAGCTCCAGAAAAGCGCTGAAAAAAATAAATGTGACTAGCCCTCCCTGCGATCCCGGGCCACTTGGCGTTGACATTTGAGGAGCTCCGTATTGAAGATATGCGGAAAAAGGTGGTGCTCTGAGTCAGAGCAAAGATGTGAAGAGCCCAGTCCCGACCAGGCAATAAAGGAGGGAAGAGTCCGTCAGTATATAGGGCTGTGGGTAAGGGAAGAAGCTGCCCTACAAACACCTGTGTCGGAGCCCTGGAAAGCAGATCGCCGACACGGATGAGATCCCGGGCCCAATCTGCGGTGCAGCCTGCAGCAACTCCCCGTCAGAGCATGAAACATCGAGTGGCCCTCTGAGAATCCAGGGCCAGCTGGCGGCTGCCAGTGAGTCTGAAGTACGTGGGAAAGGAGTTCTATACATGTTCAATCATCATGAGCAGGCTCTCTGGCAATCCCGGGCCACGTGTGCAAGGTATATGGAGGCAATATGTTGCGCGGGAGCTCACATTCACCAGAGTGAGCCCGGGCTGGGAGGTTGACAGTGAAAGACCATAATGAGGTTTTTTAATAGTATAAACTCCCTGACAGGTGGCTCCTCCACTGATGGTGGCAGAAGGAAATAATACCTGTAACAACAGGCAGGCAAAGTGTTACAACACAGCAAACAGAATTGGACATTCCCGTTTGCCAACTCACATTCTCATGGACAAAGAACATGCTTTCTGCCCAGTCTGCTTATACCTCGTCAGATAACCAATCTAAGCCACCATCATCCAAATGCAGCCCCTGCATTTCTGGAACCAGCATAGTCACTTCCATTCCAACACTAAAATGACTTGCATAAAGATGCCAACACAACATGAAAAAAGCAAATGATGGCAGTCTTCAACACTGCTACAAAATATAAAGGAGAGGCATTGCACGTGGATAAGAAGTACATTGTGTGGGAGAGCAAGCATCGACTACAGAGAAGAACGTGCACGGAGAAAAAAAACCCAGTGAATTTGATTATATGTGTCAGTCCGAAACCTAATGTGACCCTCTCCTAAGAGGGCGGCCGTTGCTGAGCTTTATCATTGGGTGCACACACAGCATTTTACAGATTCTGACAGTCATTTTACCGAGAACATAGCAGAGGGTGCAACTGTCATTACCCGTTGCTGACATGTACTTTATTTTATTGATCATTTGTAAGGCGCTTTATACGCAGAATCGTGTTTCAAAGCGCCACAAGACCAAATGGGAAGGGAACAGGGGAAATAACAGTGGCAAGAAACAAAAGCAACAATAATATATTTACAGTCATGGTCCTACTAGGCCTTGCAGCATTCGCCTGTGCAAGTGCATTGATGAGAAGTGGAGGGAAGGGGGATTGAAAGGGGAGCAGAGGAGTGGAAAAGTGCTAGAGGGGGGCCCACAAGGGAATTGCTAAGGGGAGCCAGGAAGAGCACCTCAGGCTAAGTGCTATTACAGACAGCTCTCAAGCGTGCTACATGGAGCAACCAGGCGTCGGCCCGCAGGGCAATGCAATGGGGGTGGGGGTGCTGGTAATGATGGGGAGGAAGGGCCTGAAAGCCTGTGAGGTTCATGAGGATCAGGCCACCAGTCAGAGGGGCAGTGGGGTGATTAGCAGGGAAGGGAAAGAGGGAAAGAGGGAAACAGGTAGAGAAGAGCAGAGTTTTGAGCAGTTTCCCGAACTTCAGGAGGTCAGGCTCAAATCTAAGAGGGGCAGGAAGGCTGTTCCAAAGGGAGGCACCAACCACAGAGAGAGATCTGCCCCCACTCTCTGCTTAAAAAAGCTTTTGACAGTCAGAGAGTTGGAACTAGAGGAGTTTAGGGCTCGAGCAGGGGAGCATTTAGGGAGGGAAAGTTGGAGATAGCATAGTCCCAGGCCCCAGAAGGCCTTGTGGATGATGCAGAGGGTCTTGAATTTGATCCTTGCAGTCACCGGGAGCCAGTGGAGAGATTTTAAGGCTGGAGAGATACAGTCCCTGGGCTTGAGGCCACTGATAAGTCTTGCAGCCTTATTCTGGATTAGCTGGAGTGGGTGAAGGAAGGAGAGAGGGAGATTGAGAAATAGGCTGTTGTAACCTGCAAAGGACCAGAGCTCTGGAGACATCGAGCATCGGGGGGAAGGTGAGAAAAGGAAAAATGCCTCTGAGGAGGTGGAGATGGATGTGGGACTTTTGGTAAGATCCATGACGTGGGGGGTGAAGGGAAGATGGAGTCGAAGATGACCCCGAGGTTTTTGGCCTCACAAGATGGAATGGGTAGAGGGCTCAAAGAGGGTGGCCAAAGGGTCAGAGGAAGAGCTACAGGTGTCCCGATGAGGAGGATCTTCGTTTTACTGGCATTGAGACAGAGATTGTTCGTTGGACACCATGCTTGAATGGCAGACAGTCGGGGATGAGAGAGGAAGAAGAGGAGGAAGTAGTGAGAAGTTTGATGCAAAGCTGTGTGTCATCGACATAACACTGGAAATGCGGACAGAAGGAGGAGATCAGGTAGGCAAGAGGAACGAGATAGATATTGAAGAGCCAAGGCGATAAGAGAGAGCCCTGGGGGACACCACAGGTAGAGAGGGTGGTGGAGGAGAATAAAGGGCCCATTTGCAGCTGGGAAGGGCGGTTAGTGAGGAAAGAGGTCAGCCAGTCCGGTGCCCGGTCGGATCTGTGTGATTTTTCCGTCACGGAAAGGTTTGCATGGGAAATGTACGCACCACCAAAGGTTTGTACATTTCCCATGCAAACAAACACTGTAAATCACACATATCCACACACCCACCCACACCCACACCACACCCATGACGCACCCCATACCCCCAAAAAACCCGCGCCACACCCCCATTCCCTTACTTATCTTCCATTTTGCCGTGTTCCTGTGACGCCAGTTCCCTTTCACTTCCGTGATCGGGAACTGGCGCCGCAGGGTCTTTTTCTTTTTTTTTTTTAAACTGGCAGCTGCAGGGGTTTCCCCTGCCACCCCCTGGTCATTATCACACAGTATAGTGAGCGGGGTGTTGCGGGGGACACCACCGCAGCCCCCATTTTTTTTTTTAGATGTCGGGTGTGCAGCAGGGGTGTCCCCTCCAATCCCTGCTCGCTATACTGTATACTTTTTTACTTACCTACAATGTATGCCACCAAAGGTTCGAACTTTTGGTGTCCGACCCTTTGGTGGTATGTATTTTTCAGACCTTTTGGGCAGTCAGACCTTTTTTTCGGTCCGTTCGTACAATTCCGCCCAGTCAGTGATGCCGAGGATGTCACAGAGTCGTTTTAGGGGGATGGAATGGTTGACCGTGTCAAAGGCGGAGGAGAGATCGAGGAGAATGAGAACAGCAGCAGAGTTGGAGTTGAGATTTGCAAGCAATGTTTCACAGGTGTTTAGGAGAGCAGTCTCTGTGCCTCTGGATGGCTGGAATCCAGATTGGTTGTCATGAGGGCAGCCAACAAGATCAGTGTGGAGGGTCAGTTGGGGGAGGACCAACGTTCCAAGAGTTTACCCATGAAGGGGGTAATAGAGATTGGGCGATAGCTAGCCGGGCAGGAGGGATCAGCAGACAGCTTTTTTACAAGAGGGTGCCCAAGGGCGTGCTTAAGAGATAGAGGGAAAGAGCCAGTGGTGAAGGAGTAGTTACAGAGGTCTGAAAGGGATGGGGCGAGAGAGGAGATGTTGTCCTTAATGGTTCTGGAGGAGCAGAGAAGCACCTGTTTGGAGGAGGCCTTCTTAGAGCGGACCACTTTAGAGAACATGTACAGTGTTATGGGCAGGAGGGAGGAGGACAAGGGGGTTAGGGGTTGGGCAACCAAGAGAGGCAGGGGAGTGGGAGAGGGAGAGGAGATGGGTGTGGAGGAGAGTGCAGACAGGAGGTCCTGAGTTTTGGCTATGAAGTGGGAGGCTAAGGCAGTGCAGAGGGCCTGGGAAGGAAGGAGAAAGGTGGAGACTGCAAGGGGATTGGCAAGTTCCTTGCAGATTTTCAAACGTTTGGCCGTGTTATTAGAGGCTCCAGTGATGCGGGCTTGGATGTGGGCCTGCTTTTTGGAGTGGATAGAGAGGCAATATTGCCTTTGAAGCAGGCTGCAGGCCAGTTTGTCAGAGGATGAGCCCAAGGTTTGCCACTTCCATGCAGCAACTCTGCACTTGCTTTTCAGAGATGCTAGATCAGAGTCATACCAGCTATTGTTCTTGGTGGCCTGTTTTAGAATGATCCTCAGGGCAGGGGCAAGGATGTCAAGAATGTTGGAGATGACAAGATGCAGATTAGCAAGGGAAGAGTCAGAGAAAGAGTACGGAGCGGGGAACGGCGGGGGGCTGAAGATGGAGGCAGAATCAGCAGCTGACACTCGCTTCATCCGTAGAACAACGGGGAAGGAGGCTGGCACTGCAGGGGATGGCTCGGACAGTGGGCCAAGGAGCCCCAGATAGGATGAAAGGAGAGAGTGGTCAGACCAAGAGATGGGGGTGGTGACCGTATTAGAGATGGGGATCTCACCACAGACAAGGGCATAAAGAGTGTGGCCATCAGAGTGAGTCGCGGGAAGGAAGAATAGTAAGAGGGAGTCACAGAGGAACTGAGAGGTGGATGATTCAAGAGAGACGAGGTGGATGTTGAAGTCAGTAAGGAGGAGTAGTTTGGAAGAAGAGGTTGAAATAGATGAGGCGAGTTCCGCCCATTCAGAAAGAAAGAAGAAGATAGGGCCAGCGGGTCTGCAGATAGAGGTGAGGGTGAGAGGGAAAGTGGGGGAAAACCCCAGCCTGCAAACGGGGCATTCCAAAGAGGGGTAGGATTGAGTAGGAATGATGGAGGCAGGGACCCACTCAGGGAAGATCAGGGCCACTTCACCTCCAGTCCTTTGGGTCTGGGCTTGGAGAGGATTTTGTATCCCTCAGGAAGGAGAGTGTTAAGAGTAGTGACAGAGCTGGCATTAAACCACGTCTTGGTAAGAGCGAGGATGTCCAAGTCAAAGTCTTCGAAAAGGAGACAGATGTCTGAGAAGTGTTTGACTGCAGAGCGAACATTCAGAGTAGCTGAGTGAAGCTGGTTACCACCTTTGAAGGTTTTCCGAGGGGGTGTACACGGGCGAGGTACTCCCATCGGAGGTGGTGGAGAAGTGAGGGGAGGGGAAGAGGGGGTGGCAGCAGCAGGGAGGAAGTTGATGAGAGAAGGCAGGTGCCAGTCGAGAAGGAGAAGAGCAGGTTGAGAACCTTGGGCCATGATAGTGCCATTCTGATAGACATTAATGATGCACCTAGAGGACGAGACATACGCAAGGAGGACTTCCCACCTAGTGCCCATTAATGGGTGAGGAGGAGAAAGGAGAAAGAGTGGAGACCAGATGAGGGGTACATAGATCAGGAGAGGGGACAGTGAAGAGGATGTCAGTGAAAGTCTGTTTGGAAGTGGCGTCAATGTAAGTGCCTGGGATGGAAAGGCCTGGGTTAGAGTCCAGGAGAGCTTTTTTCATTTTTATTCTTCCAGACTTTGTGAGAGAGAAAGGATAAGTGATAGAATAGCAGTTGGAATAGAAAGGAGAGATGGAGAGTGCAATGGGAGTAGCAGGGGAGAGAGAGCTAGGAAAGGGAGCTGCAGAGTGCACAGGAACATACCAGGTGGCCTAGCAGCCAGGGAGGCACAGTGGAGAAGGTGTGCAAGGAAGACAGTCAGTGCAATACTTTCAAATCAAGCAAGTAATAGACTGTTAAAGTGACTAGCATGTCACCCGCCAGCACCTACCACTTCCACCTGTGCTATAACAAGCTATGAAAATTGACAGCAGAGGACTGCAGGTCTGAGCACTTCTTGCTAATGTACAATGTTCATTTTTTGCCAGTCATTATTTTGATCGTTTTTTTGCCAAGTTGTGTTTCCATCGAAAAAACCCACCGAAAAACATAGCTGGGGTGTGGGGAAGGCTATATGAGGGGTGGGGGTCGGGAATAGGTTTGAATTAATAGGGGAATGGGGAGCTTGGGGGAGCACCAAAAGAAAAAACTATTTCTCAATGGGTTTTCAAGAAAAATAATTCAGCAAAAAACCCATCGAAAAAATGACTGGCGAAAAATTAACAGAGAACCGTTGCTAGGTCGTCAACAGTAGTATGCTATTTGTCATACGATAATCAAGGAAGTGAGCATTACAAAACAGTATCTTCCCACTTCTACTTTGCGTGTAACAATATGAAAACAGTTTGTTTTTCTTACTTGTTTAAAAGCCAACAAGGCTGCTTCTGGAACCTGAATGCCAAGTCGCATCATCCATTTTGTTTCTTCAATTAAATGGAGGAGTCTATCATGAAGAGAGACAATTAAATAAATCCTATCCATACAGTTGAATATACTGACATGCAATTTTTTATCATTGAAAATAGAAGTAATCTCTTTAGAAATATAAAGTAATACTGGGCAATTCCCAATATCCTTTGCTTACCTCAGATCAGTGTTGACCATCAGTTGGTGTGTCAGAGGGTGCCTTACAAGTAATGTAACTTTGAGGGCGCTGAGACCTGTGTCGACCTGCGTTGTCCATTTCTGGTACCACAGTGCTTCATACTCCACTAGCGCAGAAGCAATGCGATTGTAGAGCTTAACTGTATGATTGTAAGCATAGGACCGGGCCATTATTCTCACATCTCTAAAAATCTGAAACACAAAATGCAAGGGAAGGTAAAGAAGCCAATATTTATTTATACATTTTTGCATTTATAAAGCGCACAAAAACCTACAGGCATCAAGGGGCTGGTTATAGAGAGTGGTATAGAAAAAGAGGTGGAGGATAAGGAGGGTGTGGAAGAAGGAGAGCAGCAGATACAGAGGATACAGGTATGGTTACAGTTTCATTTGAACAGTCTGGTTTTAAGTTGTTTCCTGAAAGGCCAGTATGATGTTTCGGCCCGCTTAAGAGGCAGCAAAGCGTTCCAGAGATGGGCTGCAGTGGTTGGAAAGCTAGAGCCTCCAGCTTTTGTGTGCATAAATCGCGCAATGGTCAGACGGTGGCTGTAGACTGCTCTGGTGGGTCTCAAGGATGAGTGTTTGTTGATTCTCTGTGAGAGTTAGGGCGGGCAGAGTTTGAGAGGCAGCAGTGGGTGATGGAGAGAATCTTGAAATGCATTTGTTCTCTCACGGGCTGCTTTTCTTTAGGCTGCCACATGGGGCCTCATTACGTGTTCGGCAGTAACCCGACGGTGCTAATGGTGGGTTGCCGCCAAACTTGTAACACTGTTCTGCCGCCTGATATCCCGGTGTCACCGGGACATTACAAGTCCCGGCAGCCCAGGATGTCAGGCGGCGGAAAGTGTAAGCCTCCATTCCCGTGGAGTCCCATACGACACCACAGGAATGGGAACACGGAAGCACCGGCCCCTGCAGGCATACTTATAGTCTGGAGGTCCGGAAAGGGTGCCGGTATGCTGCTACCGGCACCCTTATTTCTGGACCGCCAGGCTTGTAATGAGTGGTCTTGTTTGGTTAGGTCTAAGGTGGAACGGAACAGATAGTGTTATTTTGGATAATCTAGAGCATGTTGAAGTTGCGCTCCAAGGTGCCCGCCAAGAAAGAGTTGCAGTAATCCAGTCGGGAGCTAATTACTGCTCGAGCAATGGCTAGGCGTCTTGTGTGGCAAGGAAAGGTTTTACTGCATTCAGGAGTTTGGTGGTATGGGCCGCTGATGAGGCAATGACATTGACACGCCTGGTCATGCTGAGGCAGGCATCCAGGTAGAGTCCCAGGGTCCTGACAGAAGGAGAGTCAATGGTGACGGATGGAAAGGCGGGCCCAGTTTAGCTAGCCATGAGAGGGGACCTACTAAGGATTTCGGTCTTGTCTGTGTTAAGGCAGAGTTGGTGGGTGGCCATTGTAAGGAATTCATGGTGGCAACAGTAAAGACAGACACAAGTGATCACAATTCAAGGGTGTTTATTAAACAGTACACAGGTTGGAAAAATGCATAATCTAAACCTAAATCTAAGATTGAAGCAAGTGTCGACCATCAAATGAAAATAAGGCAGTCCTTGTGGGATCGTGTTAAAATAAAAAAGGGCCTATACTAAGAAACCTATTGCCAAGCCTTACAACTAATACAAAAAGGAGTGGGATAGATCTTAAGAAAAGAAAAACGTGTTCATAAATAATATGTCAGGATGTGCTAGCCTGGGTCTTCCTTCCCCACGTTTTGAGCAAAGGGTAAGGTGGGACCTTGGAGAACAGCACACACT
This sequence comes from Ambystoma mexicanum, assembly GCF_040938575.1. Classification (NCBI taxonomy): domain Eukaryota; kingdom Metazoa; phylum Chordata; class Amphibia; order Caudata; family Ambystomatidae; genus Ambystoma; species Ambystoma mexicanum. Next base: position 741,174,824 of record NC_090927.1, on the reverse strand, counting down.
CGAGCTTTCGAGCACCAGTCGACAGTTCCACTCGCAGCTATCAGGACCATCGATGGACAAGTCTCATTTCCTTGAAAGTCTCTTGCCTTCGGGGGCCTGATGTGTTCAAATAACAAAACAAAAGTTCCTTCAACAAAAGTAAAGTTTGTTTCCTGCATCTGCTTTGGGTGAGGATTCTTCACCCTTGGGTCCCCCTCTCCGGTTGCGGACCCTTGTTTCTTGGTGTCTTGGGTAATCCGTTTTCATTGCTCCGATCTCCCTCTTCCGGATTTAGATCCTATTACAGTTCTTATCGATATCGAAGCCTTTGGGGTTGTGGTTTTCTGGTCCTGTGGGCCCAATAGGATTATCAAGAAAAACAACAAACAAACACCTGGTCTATGTATTTCTCAGGTGATAGACTAGATCCCCCTCTTCTGGGCTTTGACCCTTGTATTCCACAAATTGTATAACAGTTATTTTCTCAATCAACTATGGATGGTAACTTCCCACCCTTGGCTCTCCCTCGGCCGGGCTCGGACCCTGAAAAGCAGGATAGTACTTCTCTTTGCCTTATAATGTCTCTTGGTTTCTCCCTCGGTCCGGCTCTGACCCCAAATGACAAGCATGACAAATGACAAGCAGAACAGTGCACTTCTCCTTCTCTTCTTAATGTCGGGACTTTAGACTTGCTCCCTTCTCGTCAGCATCCCTCGGTCGGGTTCACTCTTGCCAACTACACATTCATAACGGTTGCCCGGATTCACTTCACTTGCTTTCTCAAGTTCGTAGATCAAAGGCTTTCGACTGTACAGGGATTTTGCTTGACCTCCTGTATAACCAATTTGACCCAACTTGGCGGCTCTTCTTCGGCCTTCTGGTTTCTGTAGTTTTCATTCACACAGAGATCCACCAGAGTCTCTCGAGTTAGCACACAAGTGTTGCTGGTTACCGGTGCAGCTGGTCTCCCCACAACACTTTACAGTTTTTTTCAACATAGTTCATTTGGCCACTTTGCGTCGTACATCCACCATAGCCCGGCTCTTATCGGCTCTCCCCTCAACTCAACGGCTGTGATGAAACGCTTGGCTTTCTTCGTAACTGGACTCAAGGCCGGTACCACAGTAGCAGGAGTTTCCCTGCCTCCCGCTTATCAGTGTTGACACGCTCTGTGTACTGTTGACATCTATTGCAGCACACTTGGTCTATTGTCCACGGTCTTACGATTCCCTCTGCAGAGGTTCTGCGGGTCTGTGTCGGAAAGTGCAAGGTTGTGTCTCTCATTGCCAGCCTCTCGATATCAGTGTTGACACGCTCTGTGTACTGTTGACATCTATTGCAGCACACTTGGGCTATTGTCCACGGTCTTACGATTCCCTCTGCAGAGGTTCTGCGGGTCTGTGTTGGAAAGGGCAAGGTTGTGTCTCTCATTGCCAGCCTCTCGATATTCACCGCCTTTCTCCTCCTCTTGAACTACCGGGTCTGGATAGCTGTCTCATCGTGCGGTCTGCCTTGCTCGTACTGTACTCTCTTGCTCCACCTTTTATCCCTGTGGGGAAGGGAAAGGGCCGCCAGGTGTGTGTGATTCTGATCAATTTCCTGACTTTGCCTGACCCTTGTATTGGGATATGTCCTGGCCACCCAGATGACAGATTCCCAGGGTTAAGTCAGACAGACACCTTCCGGTTTCTCACACTATCCAGGCTTGTATGGTGTCATAGATTTTGTTGAAGGTGATCGTATCTTGTGCATGATTGCCCGTGAGGAGGAGAAAGATCTGAGTGTCATTGGCATAATTAGTATAGGAGATGCCGAGGACGCCTAGGTGGCTGAAGAATGCTTGGTATAAATGATACATACAGTGGGATTAGGCACAAGATCATTGAGGGACACAGCAATGCAATGCGTTCCCTGCGTAAACATGAGCAGTTCTGTCTGCTTGAAAGGAGGTGACCCAATTGGTTGCTTCAAGGGAGAAGTTGGTAGCAGTGACAAGGTGGTGGCGGAGAGTTTGGTGGTTAACCAGGTCGAATGCCTCCGACAGGTAGAGTAGGAGTAGTAGGGCTAGGTTGCCAGAGTCATAGAGGTCGTCCATTTGTTTTTTTAGGTCGAGGAGTGCAGATTCGGTGCTGTGACCAGGGTGGAAGCCTGGCTGGTGTGGGCTGAGGTTATTGTTGTTTTCGAGGTGGTTTTGTATTTGGATATAGGCGGCGCGGTCCAAGATTTGGAGTAGGAATGGTATGGTGGTGATGGGGCTCTAGTTTGTGGGACTGGAGGGGTCAAGTGAGGCTTTTTTGATAGGGGAGACCCAGGCTTTCTTGAGTTTAGGTGGGATAAAGTTATATCTGAAGGAAGAGTTGATGAATGCAGTGATGATGGGTTTAAAGGCTGCTACAGAGTCCTTGAGGAGCGGGGCAGGAGTCGCCTTGGCATAGCGAGAGCTTAAGGCTTGCAATGATCTTGGTGATATTATTTTCTGTGACAGGGAGGAAGCTAAACAGGGTGGAGGTGGCAGGGGGTCGAGAGGGGACAGGGTTGGGCGACCGGTCTAAGGTGGGAGGCTTCGTAATGATGTTGCTTGCTTCTCTTTCATTTTTCTCTGGAGGATGGAGATTTTATTTCTGAGGGAATTTTGATGTTTTTGCACCAGGTGGCATCTTTGTTGAAATTAACCGTCGGTGTGGCAGGTTTCTCCAGCTTGAGGAGGATGGAGAACAGTTGCCGAGATTGGGAATGGGCCTGTAAGATACTATTAGAGAGAGCAGTAGCCTTGGCTGGGTAGATGTCCTTCTGGTATTCTTTGGAGAAGTTAGCGAGGGATGTTTTGTTGGTCACTGTGGGTCATTTGCACCAGCTGGCTTGTAGGGTGCACTTCTCGCTCGCATGGATTGAAGGCTGGGTGTGAATCAGCAGTTTCTGTGAGTGGATGGTTTGGCGTGAGCGGGGCGATGGTGTCGACTGCTGAGAGTATGGTAGCATTGTAGATGTTGAGGAGGGCAGTGGGATTGGAGGGCAAAGTATCACGGGTGAGCGTGCGATCTGCAAGTAGAAGGGACAGGAGGCATTCCTTTGCAAGGTTGCGAGTGCATCCTGTGATAGCAGGCGGTAGCGGGGTGGTGTTGGTGGTCTGTGGATGGCATAAGGGTATATTGAAGGTGATAGTATGGTGGTCAGACCAGAGGTTAGGGATTATTAGCAGTGATGGTGGTAGTGCAGTTGAGGTTGGTAAACCAACAGAGTATCCGGCCAAGTCGGTGAGTTGGGCTGGTAACACGTTGTGTGAAGCCCAGAGAGATCAAGGAGTTGACAATGTTGTTGGCGTCTTTGTCTGTGGGGTCTTTCAAGCCTATGTTCTGGTCACCCATAATGAGTATTTTGGAGGTAGGTTTGACATTGGTGTTTATCACCTATAAGAGGTTTTCTTCAAAGGTTATGACAAGGCCTGGTGGGCGGTAGGTGACATGGAGGGTGACGGTGGAGGTGGGGGATACTATGAGCTTGGCGCTAAGTATCTCATGGCAGGGGGAAGCGCTGGTGGGGAGTGGGTTGATGGTGAGCATGCTCTATGGATGAGGGCAACCCCACCATCTCTGTGTATAGGGTGGTCACATCGGAGGATGATGTAGCCAGGGGGGTGATGGAGAGTGCTGGGCCAGCGGCTGGGTGCAGCTAAGATTATGGCCCTCATTACAACTCAGGCGTTAAGGGTTTAACGGCGCCGTCGGTGCCGTTAACCCTTAACGCCTGATTACAAGTGTCCCTTTGCGGGTTGGTGTTTAACGCCTGCTTTTAGCAGGCGTTAAAAATTCAACCCGCAAAGGGACTTTGGAGCTAATTACGGCACCGTAATTTACGGTGCCGTAATTAGCGCCTTCCCCATTCCCATTATGCCCTATGGGGGCAAAAATGGGAATGGGGAAGGGCAAATGGTGAATGGGGAATTACCGCCCACCTCACCTTGGAATGGGGCGGTAATTCCGCCGTCCACCATGGCGGAATCGTAACCTTAGCGGCATGGACCATGGTGCTAATAGCACCATGGTTCTCCGCCAAGGTTGTAATGTTATGGCTAGAAGGTCAAGGTTGAGATTGGTGATCAAGTCTCTGATGTCTATGGCATGGACAATCAACAAGCGCACATTGACAAACGCACAGGAGAGGTTCTGGGGTGAGCGGGTGAAGGGGAGGGGGGCAGAGTTCTTGGATGTAGGCTTCCCAAAACACTCCCACATTCTCTGGACCTATCGGCCCAAAGATGGGAGGGAACTCTTGAACACTGCCCAATCCATTCTGCGAGAACTATGACACATCAGTGATGACACTTGCCCTATAAATAATTCACTCCGCCTCAAATCAGGACTCTCCCTACCAAATCTTGAGGTGTGCAGCTGACAAAATCTGGAACCATTCTAACAGAGTGAGGCCTAATTCTTGGAGTGGAGCCAGGAGCTGTAGTAGCTGGATTGGGACCTTTTTGGAGGACAGAGAGAATCCTTGACTGACCCCTTGATTGTCCCAGCAGTGATGCTCTGATGCCCCCCTGATGTCCATCAAGCACTCTCCTGTAAGTATAGACATCCCCAGCCATAGATTAAATAAGCCCTATCCTCTTCAGCATTGCCATAGGGATTCCTCAATGGACAAATTCCCTATCTTACTTATTTGTGCAATTCCGTCATTTTCCAATTGAAAAATCCTTTACTTGTTTGTGCATCGTAATCATTTTCCCATTGAAAACTCCTGTTTGCCTGTGCATTTCAGTCATTTCCCATTGAAGAATTTTCAGTTGCTTTTGTAGATCCTAGTATATTATTCTCACTAAATCAATTCATTTCCACATTTATTTCACGGGATTGGCATAGTTGGTATTCGAAACCAACTATCTCTTCCAGGTGCATTGTGAGCCGTTATAGTTATAAACTGTTCCCCCAAAGAATTCATTTCATTGTGAGCTGAAAAACCCATTTGTCTGTGTGTTTAAATGGTGTCCTTCAAAACAAATTTCTATTTGCATCTGTCATTTTAAGCCCAAACCGATTTTCCTATGGTGAGCTATTCCTTTGTCCAGAGCCTACCTGTTGTGTGCCTCTGTCATTTTAACTGAAAACCGATTTTCCTGTTGTGAGTTATTGCCTAGAGCTTGCCTGCCATCTGCAGCCTTAGTCAAAACGAATTTTATTTGCATTTTCTTTTCCGTTGAAAGTGAGCTTAAACTTTTAAAAAACGCTTTTCCTAGTCTGTTCCTCTTACCCTACTGTATTGTGTGAACACATTTCCAATTGCATTCCCTTTTCATTTGCCCATGTGTTGCAAATTCTAAAATCGATTTTCCTCTTGTGTGCTGGCTAGCATGTTCTAAAGCCCGAATTGTCTTCTAAGTATAAGTGCACGAAGTACCTTTTGTGCTGTCCCATAGCAGGTGTCCTAACTAGTTAAAAACCCATTCCTCCTGGACCAAAAAAAAAAAACAAATTGTCCCCTTTCATAGCTGGCTCCCCATACTGTTTCTGAAAACCGCACTCAAAATGCGATTTTAACCTTGTGTTCCCATTCCTTGCCACTGCCTTCCATTCAAATCTTGCAAGCCTAGTGGAGGTATAGGGGGATGAGGGTTGTTGGGGCTCAAGAATCCTTTGTGCGCGGATACACTTTCCTGTGGGTTGCATTCATTTTCATGGTGTTTTGAACTGTCTTGATAGTAGTGGTGAGAGGAGTAAAAAGTAAATCCTTGTGCTATACATGTTTGAGTTGTCTCAGTGTGCCGCTTGACCAAAAAGGACTCTGAAATTTGTGTTGTCACACCTTGGGGGCTATTGAAACTGTTTATTCTATTTTCCCATTAAATCATAAATTAACAAAATATTCATTGATAACACACCGGGCTGGTTCCTAGTCTACTGTGCCACAGGGTGCTTGTCGAGGTTGTGTGCAAGATGGATTGGAGGCCTCCTTAAAAAGAATCTAGATTGTGAAAATAAAAAGCGGTTTTATTGTGCGCCATATTCATTGCAGGGGAAAGAGATCCCTGACTTGCTTGTGCTGTGTAATATATTGTGACAAACTTGGGGGCTCGTAAGTCCGGGATCAAGGAAGTGTTTCCCCCATGACAGTGTAGCACAGCAGACTAGCCCATTGAAGGTATTGTTACAATTAGTGGATAGTAAGCTGGGTTACATTGTGATGGCGTACCCAGGGTACAAGCCAAACTTGTACCATGGGTGTCAGGGCTGTGTGTCTAAATAACATATTGTGATTATAAACTAGGCAGAAGCAGGGTTGAGATTTTGCCCCAGCCTAGAGAATCTGTCCGGTGCAGAACACATTTTACACTGAGCATCATAGAAATTAACATGGCTAGGAAGCAGCTTCTATCCAAATTGTTCATTAAAGGGGAGTGGGCAGAACAGGAACATGAAGCCTGTCAATTTAGAATGATGCAACAGGTGACCTCTATAAATATGGATGTGTGGCAGGACAGTGTCCTGTTACATCAAGCCCTGACAGGTTTTTACATGACACAGACCACCAGAAATGAGCAAACTAAAAGTGTCCAGCTCACTGCATATATGTACTTGCACATGATGATCATGAAAGAAAGGTACCAGGAGAATGTAGCCTCTGTGCAAAATCAATCTGAGCTTTTGGATTAAGCACAGAGAGAGTTCAGGCAGGTAGAGGAGAAAGTGCTACAGAGCCAAAATTCTGAGTTAGAATTAGGTGATGTCATTCAGCAGCTAAAGGAGGAGTTGGCAGCACAGCAACAAATTAATTCAGAGCGAGAGTCCCAATTCTCTGCACTGAAAGAGGAGTGCCAAGATGGGTTTTGAACCTGAAAGACAGTCAACTAAAATGAAGTCAACAAATGACGTACAATGGAGCCTGTTTAGAGGACATCTGTGCTTTTTAAAATCAGATCAAGCAATTGAAAGAGGAGAATAACCAGTTGATTATTAAGTAGGTCCATTCCCAAGAGGAATTTGAACAGGAGCACTGGAAGTTGAGCGCTATGAAACAGCAGAGAGATCACCTCAGTGAACAGAATAGCACACTGTGCCAGGAAAAAGATGCCCTGTGTCAGGAAGTGTGGCAGTTGAAGGCAGACCTGGACAAAGGTGAGTCATGTTTTCAGGAACTGACTGACATAAAAGTAGAGAATGAAAAGTTAAAGGGACATATGAGATTAATAGAATTTGACCTAGAGCAGACAACACAGACCAAAAATGCACAGAGTGAGGAGATTAGTCACCTGCAAAAGAATAGGTCTGAGTATTCCCAGACAATACAAGATTCACAGAAAGAAAATTAGGCCCTTTGTGAGGAGAACAAGGGACTCCGTGGCCAAGTAGTGGCACAAGATATGGTCATAGAAGCTAGTCAAGCCTCGGTAACAGAGTACAACGCTCAGGACTCTGCATACTACCAAGAAATAGGGGCAGAGAAAGATAAATTAGAGAGATTAGAAAAAGAACAGGCTATATTTAATCAGGCCTTGGGGAAGCCCGAACAGTTAGGGAATGGAAGGGCAAACCCTGATCACGGTGTGATGTCCTCTGTACCAGGGGCCTCAAGCCAACTCACCAACTTATATGTAAAAGGCGCTGCTAACCTCATGTCTACCAGTTCACAAGAATCGGGAACCATGAGGCAGCTAGACTCAATTAGGCCTAGCATGACTGAGCCGGAAAGCCAGCCCCCGTCAGATATTGATGGACGTGCATCGTTGCTTAGTTTTAAAAATATTTTGGAAAACACATCTGACCAGGAGGACTCCTATGATGAGAAGATCAGGGAGTTAAACTAGCATAGAGACAGGTTACAAAGGGACCATCTGGTCCACTTTGCAGATAAAGAGGAATCAGAGTTCAGGCCCTAAAACATCATCTTGAAAACCGCCACCCATTCAGGGCGGTGGGGGGGAGTTCTCCACCCCACCCAGAAGAAGGGAGGAGTCAGATGAGTACTCCCTTGTGTGAAAAAAGGGAGCCCAAGGGAAGTGACCCAGAGAGCCCACAATACAGCAGGGGAGAAGAGACTAGACCTCGTCATTCTGGGAGAGACTCACAGTCTTAAAGAATGAGGGAGCACCTAGAGGACAGGGATTGGACCACAAATAGTAGCAACTCTGAGTCTGAGGGCGAATGGTGCAGCGGAAAAAGAAGGCTGCCAAACAAAAGAGAACTCTTATAAAAAGACCCCAATCGACAAATAAAAGCCATCGGAAGCTTCATGACTCTTTACCACAAAGATGCCAAGTACTCAGTCTGCGAGCATCTGGAGCTGTATGACCAGATGATGACATCATTTGGCATCAAAAATTACCATAATTCCATGGAGTTTCTCAAGTGGACATTCTCCCAGGAATACTCCAGCTTCTTTGCTGGGCTGGTGGATCAAAATCATTCCAGATGGTCTACCTACAAGGCGGCTATCTTGAAACACTTCTCTGTGCACAGGAACCCCCAGGTGGCTCGCAAGGCGGCCTACAACCTGCAGTGTGGAGAAGATCAGGCACCGAGAGAGTTTGTGCAAGAACTGAAGCAGGCATTTGCCCAGACCTCTAGACAGGTGCGCACAAATAGTAGGGTGTTTACCAATACTTATTTTCATGCCCTCCCTAAGTACATCATGACACAACTGGTAAGGGACTTCCACAATGAAAGGATCATGGATTGGGTAATAGAACAGGCTACCCGGATCTATGAAGTCCAAAAGCTGTGGAAAACAAAAATTCTCCCAAAAATCCCAAACCATACAACACCCACGCTGCTGCCAGAATACCCCCATTTTGGACCTAGAAATGGAGGGCCTAAAAATACCCCTCCCTCTAATAAACCAAATGAGAGGCAGAGAAGACCCTCTGACCAGTCCCAAGCGGGTGGTAGCCAGGCAGGGTATACCACAAAAGCGTCACCTGACTCTGCCACCTACATTAGCCCAAGGTACAAGGGGAACAGCCCCAGTTGGGGTATGTATGGACTCCCCCGGCCCAAGGGGGGTATCCAATCAGGTAAGTACGGCCCCAGGAAACTTTCTTCCAAACTTCCTTCCAAACTACCCACAAAACTTCCCTCAAACAAGGCACAAATCTTCGAGATGACTTGGTTAAAGCTGAAAGGACACCAAGGCACGACCAAACAACATTGATATCCAAAAGAAAGGGGACTTTCCCCTGTCTCACATGTAGCCACTGTAATAATGTACTCAAAGAAGATCATATCATGCATCCTTGTACGGGAAAGATAATTCCACTGAGAGACTTTGCCACTTGCAAATCAACAAGGGTAATATACAGTATAAAATGCTCCTGTGGGCTTCTGTATATTGGACAAACATCTAGGTCGTTCCATGAACGAGGGACGGAGCACAAGTCTAATATCTGTTGCAGGAATGAAAAATCACCAGTGGCTAGACACTTTGAGGCATTGAGACATTCAATCGCCCAAATCCTGTTTAATATTCTAGAAGTGGTGAAACGTCCCCCAGAGGTGGAGATTAGAACACTCGACTCACACAAAGGTAGATGTTCTAGATTGACCTACTCGACACAGTATATCCAAGAGGAATGAATGAGGATTTCTCACTGAACTGTTTTATTTAACACCTAAATTGGCATTCGGAGCGGCGAATCTCATCCCGGTGATGATTGCGGTTACAATACAATGGAACCGACAGAACTATTTATGAGCTAAGGTTGGTCCATAATGGTGGAACAATAGACCATTCATACCTTGATATGGAAATATTGCATACATATAGAGCATGACTAATACACATAGCTTCTCTTGAATATGGATACCACACCAGCATTTATACGTTGCTTGACAACGTAATTTCGTTCTGAAATATTCACGTGACAGCACTTGGATATAATCTGGTGTTACATAAGGGATAGGCGCCATCTAGCATTAGCAGATTTATATACATTGCCTCCCTTGAATAATGGTACTGAACCAGTATTTGTGTTTCGAAATAGACTCACGTGATAGTTCACGTGATAGTTCACGTGACACGCGGCCATTCGGCCTGAGTTCCGAGCGTAAGGTGGAGAAAGTTTGCAACCCGTAGAATCTAGTATAAACAGTTCCTTACATATGGCCTCTTGTTATTGAGGATATCGCACTAGTGCTACGCGACACTCAGCAACACTACTTCCTGAATAAATAGTTTCACGTGATGGCTCACGTGACAGGCTACCAGACATCTTGTGTTCCAGGTTCAGAACGGAGAGAAGTTGTTACCAGTAGATTAGAGCGTATGCAGATATACTCCAGCGCCAGGTAAATAGAGAAGAGATACATATTAGGATCAAATGCCACGTTACATAGTTTTTACTTAGAGGCATGGACAAACGTTTTTAGTCAGATGTGAGATGCTCAGCTGTATGTTTAAAGAGGTTTTTGAACATGGGAACCCATTTGTTTCCAGGCATAAAACATTGGAGGCTTAATTTGGAACTTATCGGTTGATCCACAATGTTTTGATGCTGTGACTACTAAACATGGGGCATTTCAGAATCACGTTAACATCTGCCTGTATATAAAGGTAGGTGGGATATATGGAAAGTGTAGTACTTGTCCCGTAGTACTTGGATGCGTATTCAAACGCTAAGAGACTGAATTTTGGTCTTTATATTTAGGACATCAGAGGTTTTGAATCGATGATTAGCAGTTGAGGAATCATTTGTTGACCAACATTGTGGGTCCTTTTTGATGAACGCATTGACGCATTTAAGCCATCACAGCGCCTACACATCTTCCTGTTGTCACAGGTAGGTGGATAGAATTTAGGTGTGGTATGTTGTGGATAGAACTTAGGTGATAGAAATCCATGGTGAATACACAGATTTGAGATGTGCTTTTTTCTAATATTGGTGAGCGTGATACTGGTCCTTTGGAACCAGATTGCAGGTATGTTACACTGGATGACAGGTTTATCACTGGGCAGGAGCTGGTAGGATTGGTAATGTTCAAAGATTGCACATCATGTTAGGATCATTCGGGCCACAACATTTTACACACAGGAGAGTTTGCTAATCCCATATAGATGAAATAAGTTTCTAGTGTCTGTGCACTAATGTTCATGTCTTGGGAACTCTGGTATTCACAAAATCCAACACATGGGGATGGATTTCAGTCCCACTAATACATAATTACATGGCTGATGATACAACTCTCACTGAACAGCCTCTCTATGGATATGATGTGATTAGGATTGTAACACAATAAGGTGGTGGTATCTCTGATATGCATGAGAAATTGACTGAAGTATATTTTGGAATTTGTAGTAAAAGACAAACCTGAATGGGTTTCCTCATACATTATTTCAGAATTAATTGCTCCTGAAGAAGGAGTCTACCCCCGAAACGCGTTGAGCCTCAAGTACTTCATATCGAAGATGATTTCCTTTTTCCTTTTTGGTGGGAGATACATTGTTATATAAAGAATACATGTGAAACTGTACACAGAAGATATGCTTTGATATGTGTCCTTGATAAACATTGTTTTAGTATTTTACCATTGTGTAAGTAAAATGTACAATTTGATATAAAAAGAATTGACTGTATGTTCAGTTATATTGGTGTGCAGAGGACGGGAGTGTCTCAAGTGGTAGACACCTTTTCTGTACTTCAAGATCACACAGTGTCGGAGTTCAAAATAAATAAATTAACTACCCAGCTGGCCCAAAATGCACATTTCCTTTACTTCATTGAGGAAAGGGAAGGCAGGTTTTATGCCTTTGTCAAGGTACAAGGCCAGTGTGCATTTTCAGCGCTGGGACATATTCCCAATGACTGCTACGATTGTGAAATGGGCCTCATTCTGAGATTGGAGGTAGCCATGGTGCTAATAGCGCCATGGCTGCCTCCAATAATGGTACCGAGTCCACCCTCATTCAATAAGTCCCCATTGAAAATACCCTTCCCCATTCCCATTTGAGCGCTATGGGGGCTCAATGGGAATGGGTAAGGTGCAAATAACGGTACCGAAAAACCAGACGGCCTTAGTGGAAAGGGACCTCGGATTAGGGCACAAAGGGATTACCAACACTGGTGTCCTTACCGGTGCCCGGTATCCCTTTGCGCCCACCTCGGAATGAGGCCCAATGACTTAGCTCCAGAAAAGATTCTCACCCGGCAAGGGGGGAATTTCTAGTGTACTCTTCCTGCACTTATGGGTTGGGGGGAGAAGTGACCTGCGACATCAGGAAGGATGAGGTGGTATTTCAGGTCAACAGTGACTGACTCTCCTACCTGAAACCTCCTGTCCAGGCCAACACCATAACAAGAGATCTCTCCACACGGAAATTGCAAAACCTGAGGTATTTCCAGGCTTCAGGCAGATGGTTGAGAAACAAATCAACCTTGCTGATGCCTGTGAGACAGAGGAGCAAATGCAGAAGCTGAAACAGGTGTTTGTAGATTTTCAAGAAATCTTTGCCGTGGGCTCATACGACTGTGGTCGCACCGAGATACATTCTACATCCATATCGACGGGCCCTGGGATGGCTCCCGTATTCCAGAAGCAATATTGGTTGCCTCTCGCGTATATGGAGTCACTCACGGAGATCATAAAGAACTTAGAATCCCATGGGATAATTTGTGCAGTCCACAGTAACTTTAATAACCTGGTACTGGGGATACAAAAACCCAATGGCCAATGGAGACTTTGCGCAGACCTTAGGGAGCTAAACAAACGTGTCCACATGTCCCGATGGCCTCTTCCCTACATTGATCAGGGACTGGCCCAGATCCAAGGGTCAAAGGTGTATACAACCACTGACCTGTCCAATGGTTACTGAACAGCACCCGGGAGTAGGGAAGACCAGTACAAACTGGCCTTTACCTTCGGGCGGCAGCAGTACCCGTGGACCCAAGCCCCCTTTGGTTATATAAACTCCGGCAACAAATTAAAAAATGTTCTGCGCAAGGCCATGCCCGACTTGGGGGGAAAGGGGAAACCAGGCCTATATAGAAGATGTTCTAATCAAAAGCTTAACCGTGGAGGAACATATAGCAGAAATTCGCTATGTTCTGACCCAGTTGAAGGAAGACGGAGCGAAACTGTCCTTCCAGAAGGAGCAGTGGTGTAAGACCCACGTGAACTTCCTCAGGCATGAGATCACCCCTGAGGGTCTCAGTCCCCAGGCGGAAAAGGTGGAAGCCTTATTAAAATTGAAGGACCCTATGAGACTGCGTGAACTAAGAAGCTTTCTTGGACTGACTAATTATAGTAGAAAATCATAGAAGACTACGCACAGGTAACAAGACCCTTGGTCCATTTACTAAAAGCTGGGGTCAAGTGGGAGTGGGGTCCAGAGCAAGCCGAGGCAGTGAAACAACTGAAGAGAAACCTTTCACAAGCGCCTTGTTTAGCTTACCCCATCAAAAACAATAAGTTCTTCTTGGAGACGGGGTTCTGAAATACTTGCTTAACAGCAGTATTATACTAGAAGCACGACAAGGTCAACAAAGTAATCTCCTATGCGAGTAAGACTTTGTCCTCTGTGGAGGATAAATTCAACGATTGTGAGAAGGCACTCCTGGCAACGGTGTGGGCATTGAAAAATTACTGCCTGTTCATCCAGGTGGAGCACATCATTGTCGAGACTCCTCACTAGTCTTTGCAATACCTCCAAAGTGACAGAATCCGGACGAGGAACGTAAGTAATTCCAGAATTACTTCCTGCATTATGTTCATGCAAATCTTTCCTGTGGAGGTCAGATATGGCCAAAACAAGAAGAGTATCTTCGTGCAAGGTTTGGCTGACTTGCATGATTGTGCTCTAGAAAACTGTTTCAAGAACGAAAGTCTAAAAGCCCAAGACAACATGAAGGCGTACCTGACTTTCCCAGCACAAAGTTTATAAGGAAGACACGTGTCAGGGGATGACCCAGTTCATGTTGACGGGTGCTCCTACCATGTTGATAACAACAGGGAAAAGGAACTGGTGGCTGGCATTGGGAATTCCAGGGGCAATGATGCCCCGGAGCTCTCAGATGGGTACAAGATCGGTCCCCGGAGTAGTCAGGTGGCAGAGTTGATAGCTGTTCATCAGGCCATCCTCACTGCCATGCAACACCAACTCCACGAACTAGTAATAATCACTGATTTAGATAATGTCAGGAATGGGTTCGTGGAGCACATGATAAATTGGAAAACCCGAGGCATGCTATGCACAAACAACAAACCACTCAAGTATGGGAAACTAATACAATGCATTGATGATCTGGTCACATCTAATGAGATGGCCATCTACTGGAAGAAGATCAAGGGTCATTCCAGAATAGAGGGACCAGACAAAACCGGAAATTACCTGGCTGACCAGTTGGCCAAAACCAGAGCCGTCCATGGCGATCTCATAGAGATCGAGTCTTTGTTGGGGGAAATCCAGGTCACTGCTGTCACCAGGTTCCAAATACTTGCCCAAAATTAACACTCCACTGCCCAGTGGAGTAAGGAACCCCCAGATACTGATTTGATTACGGCACAAAAAGGGGAACCGATTATTGGGAAATGTTATCAACAGATTGAAGACCCTGTGAATTTTCCTCTGACCTAAACCGATTACATCGGGAAAGAGGCTCTCTGAGTATTTGATGAAGTTTCACAAAATGTTCCGAATCCAAGATGGTTTGTTGGTACGGAGATCCATCTCTGGATGTGACCAGTGGGTGGTACCTACCTCATTCTGAAACCTGATGTTAAATCACGACCATGACGCGACCACAGACAGTCATCAGGGGTTTCATACAACTTTGGAAATCTTGCGAGAGGTCGCATACTGGCCACACATGGGTCAGGACCTCAACCAATACTTGAAGGGGTGTCTTTTGTGTGTGTTGAATTTCAGTCAAGTTCCCTCACACACTGAGTTCCCCTTACAGAAAAAGGGAATGACACTGCCTTGGTCAGATTTGCAAGTAGATTTAATCGGGCCTGTGATTCGCGCATCTAGAGGAAACATGTACATGTTAACTGTAACATGCTTGTTTACCAAGTGGGTAGAATGTCTCCCGGCCCCAAATTGCAAGGCAGAAAAAGCAGCTGCCCTGATGATCAACCACATCTTCTCGCGTTTCGGCCTTCGCCGAAGGATTGAGTCGGACCGAGGAAGTCACTTTACAGCGAGGTGATGACAAAGATGTGGGAGATACTTGGAGTAAAGAGAAAGCTCCACATCGCCTACCACCTAGCCTCTAGTGGGGGAGTTGAGAGGTACAATAAGATGATTGTGGGCACCCTAAAGGCGTTTGTGGCAGACTATGGGCCTAGTTGGGACATGCGACTACCGGTTGTCCTGATAAACATCAGGTCTACATCCTCTTCTGCGACAAACATTTCTCCATTCGAGCTAATGACTGGACGTAAAATGGTGCTACCTCAGTATCTGCTCTACAGAACGCAAGAGCGGACCCTGATCAACGCGCCCACGACACATGAATATATTGAGAATTTGAGAAAACACCTTCAGCATGCTTTTGCGTACACCCAACGAAAACTGGAAAAGTCAGCAGAGGGGATGAAAACCCACTGCGATTTAAACACCACTAAGAAATAATATCAAGTAAGAAGTTCCTTCACTCCTGGTGCGGCGCCTTTGAAATTGTAGATAAAATCTCACCTGTCACCTACAAGATCTGCATCCCAAAAGGAGAACAATCGGGAGAGAAATGGGTGCACATCAATCATTTGAAGAGCTGTAATCCAAGGCAGAACATGCGACTGATTGAAGAATCCAGTGAGGGTTGAGCCCAGGAATCCTCCGAAGAGTGAAGGTAGGGAATTGGAACCCAGATAAAGAAAATCATACATTTACAGGGAGTAGAACAATTATTCTTATTTTGAGAAGATAACAAAGGAGTAAAATGTAAGAAAGAAATGTGTGTTTGCAATGTCTATCTTGCATGTGTCTCTCCTGCTTTTTGTTGTCAATTTTCACGTCCCTACCTTGGAAAATGGTATTGTATGAAATACTTAATCTCTCTGTTCTTTTGGCAGATAAATCAACTCCTTGCCTCTACAGGCCAGATGAGAGACGCCGAAAGGGGAGAGAGGCCCATGACCCACAACTTTACGGAAAAATAAAAATCCAAAGAGAGAGGGCAGACCAGTGCACCACTCCATCAGGACCAGGAATAGAGAAGACGCACTCTGAAGGAGAGTCCTGGAACAAACCCAGGAGCAGGCGCGCTCTAACGGAAATCCCTGGGGCGAACCCAGGCCATCGTGAAATGAACACTCCACTCTCTCCTAGCTATTCTATCTGAATAAAGCTATCAAGTAGCTAGGAGGGGGGATTTGTGGGGTGCAATAGCCTTGAATGCCATAATCAAAGGGTCGGAGGTCAGTAAGAGGGCTGCCCAAAATGAAAGAGCTGCTTTGAATTAACATGGAAATAAGGCCCTGCAATTTCAAAGTGAAAAAGAGTGAAATTAAGCATCAAAACATGGAGATGCCTAAAAATGTTCATTGCCTCACATAAGGGAAAGACATGAGACAACATTTGCAAAATGTCTTGGAGAGCTGAAGTCATATTGTCAGAAACAGCAGTCTCCAGAATGTTAAATGTAAATGCCAAAGTTGTGTGCAAGCCTGCGCAGCAGAATGGAGCCTGTTACTGTGACAGCAATAATTGCATGTAAAATCAGTTTTTCCCTTTCAGTTAAAGAAATGCTCCTTGTGTCTAAGAGTTGTAATAAATGAACTGGAGTTCTGTCCATCAGTAGCCCATCACAGAGGAAACCATAATTCACAGAATCTACAAGGAGATGTGAATTGCAGCACAATGAAGGTTTTTATGGCGGAAACTTCACCCAATGACATTGCAATTGTGCCTTTAAAATTAACACTTTAAGCATTCAGATGTACTGCTAAAGTCTCTAAATATATAATTATGTTGCCCTTCTGTAACCACAGTGTGCAGGAAAATACCTTTGCAAAGGTTTACATGTTTAGATTGTGTGCATTTTCAAGGGTTAGTTAAAAGTAAAATGCTTCAGCAGAGGCGGGCCCAAATCTTGGTTTCTGGTTTTGTTCCTCTGCTGTGGGTCCTCAAATGTGAAACTAGAGTTCAAAGACCGTTGTCATGGGAGTGGAAGTCTGGTTACCCCTTCAAACATGAGGCCATTCTGTTAAAAATATAAACCAAAGGCTGGTAGAGATCATTTTGGTGAAGGGGGCGAGATAAGGAATTGCCCTGCTCCCCAGCCTTTATGACTCAAACCACTTAGGCCGCCATTCGATGTGCAAAAACCAGGCTCAGCCCCCTGTCCCAGTTAGATGATGGATTGGGTCTCCTCCCCTGGCTTCCCAAAACACTCCCACATTCTCTGGACATATCGGTCCACAAATAGGAGGGAACTCTTGAACACTGCCCAATACATTCTGCGAGAACTATTACACATCAGTGATGTCACTTGGCCCATAAATAAGTCACTCTGCCTCAAATCAGGACTCTCCCTACCAAATCTTGAGGTGTGCAGCTGACAAAATCTGGAACCATAGTAACAGAGTGAGGCCTAAATCTTGGAGTGGAGCCAGGAGCTGTAGCAGCTGGATTGGGACCATTTTGGAGGGCAGAGAGAATCCTTGACTGACCCCTTGATGGTCCCAGCAGTGATGTTCTGATGCCCCCTGATGTCTGTCAAGCCCTCTCCTGTAAGTAAATACATCCCCAGCCATAGATTAAATAAGCCATATCCTCTTCAGCATTGCCATAGAGATTCCCAAATGGAAAAAATCCCCTATCTTATTTGTTTGTGTAATTCAGTAATTTTCCTATTGAAAAATCCTTTACTTGTTAGTGCATCGTAGTAATTTTCCCATTGAAAAATCCTCTGTTTGCCTGTGCATTTCAGCCTTTTCCCATTTAAGAATCTCCAGTTGCTTGTGTAGATCCCTAGTATATTTTTCTCAGTAAATCAATTAATTTCCACATTTATTTCACAGGATTGGGATAGTTGGAATTCAAAACCAACTATCTCTTCCCAGTGCATTGTGAGCCGTTATAGTTATAAAGTGTTCCCTCAAAGAATTCATCTCATTGTGAACTGAAAAACGAATTTGTCTGTGTGTTTAAATGGTGTCCTACAAAACAAATTTCTATTTACATCTGTCATTTTAAACCCAAAACGATTTTCCTATGGTGAGCTATTCCTTTGCCCATAGCCTACCTGTTATGTGCCTCTGTCATTTTAAATGAAACCGATTTTCCTATTGTGAGTTATTGCCTAGAGCTTGCCTGCCATTTGCAGCCTTAGTCAAAACGAATTTCATTTGCATTTTCTTTTGTATTGAAAGTGAGCTTAACCTTTTAAAACCATTTTTCCTAGTCTGTTCCTCTTCCCCTACTGTATTGTGAGAACGAATTTCCAATTGCATTTCCTTTCCATTTGCCCATGTGTTGCAAATTCTAAAATCGATTTTCCTCTTGTGTGCTGGCTAGTATGTTCTAAATCTCTCCTTGTCTTCTAGGTATAAGCAGCACAAAGTACCTTTTGTGCTGTCCCATTGAAGTTGTCCTAACTAGTTAAAAACCCATACTTCCTGGTGCAGAAAAACAAATTGTCCCATTCATTGCTGGCTCCCAAATTCCGATTTTAACCTTGTCTTCCTATTCATTGCCACTGCCTTCCATTCAAAACTGACACGACTAGTGGAGGTATAGGGGGGGTCAGGGTTGCTAGTGCTCAAGAATCCTTTGTGCGTGCATGCACTTTCCTTCGGGTTGCATTCGTTTTCATGGTGTTGAACTGTCTTGGTAGTAGTGGTGAGAGAAGTAAAAAGTAAATTCTTGTGCTATACATGTCTGAGTTGTCTCAGTGTGCCGCTTGACCAAAAATTTGTTTTGCCACACATTGGTGGGTATTGTAACGGTATATTCTATTTTCCCATTAAATCATAAATAAATAAAATATTAATTGATAACACACCGGCCTGGTTCCTAGTCTACTGTGACATGGGATGCTTGTGGAGGTTGGGTGCGAGACGGGTTGAAGGCCTTCTTAAAAAGATTCTAGATTGTGCAAATAAAAAGTGGTTTTATTGTGCGCCACATTCATTGCCGTGGGAAAGAGATCCATGACTTGCTGGTGCTGTATAATATATTGTGACAAACCTCAGCACTCAAGTAAAGATGCCCAGCACTAGCACTCCAATGATAGGGTGAATGAGGAGAGAAAACAATTAAAATCTTTACGCGGTGCAGGTTGATTTAGGAACAGTAAGGCTCTGGAGGGCTTTGGATCGAAGGAGGGAGACAGAGATATATATTGAGGAATGGTCACACCAGCTGGCACGTGAGTTTGTTGAAGACAAGCCACTAAAGGATTTGTTGGAGTGAGAACATGTGGTTGAGGGTTACCACTGGTTTGTTGAGCATGTAATGTAGTTGGGTGAGAGCAAGTGGGCAGATAATATTAAATCAAAACCTTTTTATTGCCATTTTCTTTCCAAACAATCAATAACCAAACCAAAATTCAAAGAACTACAAAACTGTTGCTTTACTCAAGTATGACATCTCCCTCCCTTACTGCGATAGTCTGCCAATAACCTGCACTAGAAATTCTAGAAGACTATTCCGTGCAGCCTTGGAGCATGCCATAACAATGACCGATGGATTAGTTCAGCAAAAGTGTTAAAATCTAAAGCTAACACAATAGCTAGTATAACATAGATATCATGCATAAAATAATAAACCCAATGCCCTCATCCTTACCAGGCAAGTATGTTAAGTATTCAAATGTGAAACAAAGTCCGGGAAGAGCTCCCAGACTGCACAAAATATTTGTCTTGCGGAATGTATGACATTTTTTCATTCATCAGGAGGGTCCAAAATTAAGACAGTGAATCATCAAATGTAAGGATCTATGGTGATTTAAAGTAGGCTGCCATAGTCTCGCTTTCAAAAAAGCCTTGGGTACTATTTTGTCATTACATGGGTCCCTTCTCTTCAGAGCTTTGGTGCTGCATCCAGGGTCGGGCTGGGAAAAGAAAAAGGCCCAGACACCCAAAACAAAGTGGCCCATCCCTCGCCTCAAAAAAGTGGCCCACCCCTTGCCTCATGTCCCTTGACCTCTGTTGACATCACCGGAAGTGATGTCATTTGACCCCCACCCCAAAGTGACATCCTGGAAAGCGATGAAACACAACCTTTCACCCCTTGACAAAACAGGAAGTGGCATCAAATAGCATTGTTCCTAAGTACACTGTGAAAAATATGGTTATGATTTCACTAATGTGATATACATTTCATACAAGAACAGATCACCATATGTATCATTAATATCTGTGGGTATAGATCCATATTGTCAAATTACTGTGAATGCAAGCAGACGTCCAAGGCCAAATGATAATATGTTATTGTATAGCACTTACACTTAAGCTCTTTTTTATAGAACAAATATGCATATAATATCACCCAAACTGTGTTGGCACTCATTTATCGACCTAAGAAGGATGAAAGGCTGAGATGGCCTTGCTGGGATTCGAATCTGCAGATCACACGCATATCGCAGCAGCGAGCGCTCAACCCACTGAGCTTTCATATCGGCTAAAGTAAAATAAGCAATTATTCTGTAGTGGATACCATTAAACAGGTAACTGAGATTTAACAGCTGCGCAGTTAAGTTCATCTGCAGGTCTGGTGCAAAGTTGGCCGCATGTCAAGCCTGCATGCATCTACTTTCAGGCTTCAGAGGTTGGCAATATAGGGAAATCAGCGCACTCACAGGACATCCCATACTCTGAGCACTCATTACCTCATACATACAAACAAACATCCTGAACAGCATGCCAGTGAGATGGGAAAGATAGACGCATTGCAACAAAGCATTCATTGTGGCACAATGAAGTCATTGGCCACTTGGCGTGCTATGGTCAAATATTTGTGCACTGTACAGTAGCTTTTAGGCACAAGGATTTTGTCAAGGGACCGAGGACACTGAGATGGAATGTCTTGTGATGATCGTAACAGAGACAACGGCAGAAAAGAAACATGCTATTACTGGAACTTGCGAAAGGCAAAATACATAGTCCAAAATGGATGCTTATTCTACTCTAAAATTGGTTGTTTATCACTAATATCACTAATACATATGTATCACTAATACAACAGCACAGCAACTCCAGGGGGCACCGTGCCCCCTGGAGTGGCACAGGGACAGCTGCCGGCCTGGCGGCAGCCCCGGCCCCTCAACTTTGCATGCTGCAGCAGCATGTGAATAATGCATGCATCATAATTTATGATGCACACATCATGCATGCAAATAAATCATCAAAGCAAGGTAACATGTCTTACCTTGCTTTGATGAATTATTCCGTTGCAGATATTATTTTTTTCAAAAATATATATTTTTTTCCAACATTATTTTTTGGAAATCATTTTTTTGTTTTGTTGTCCAAACCGGCCCAGGCATGGCCAGAAACTGGCCCCCACTCCCCAGGGATGATTTCGGCCCGGCCACAGGCCGAAAGGCCGAGGGGCCAATCCAACCCTGGCTGGGTCCCAGGCAGGAAGGAGGAGTTGTACCTTACAAGGTCCCTAATCAACGAGATAATCTCTTACCAGCACTGCTTCAATTTAGGTCAACTGTCATAGCCAACAGTATTTTATTTCTTGTAGGCCCTAGGATGGATATCGCCCCTCATGACTCTGCTACCGTCTTCCAATCTCCTCAACATATTAGTAAGAGTGGCGGTGTGAGGTTCCTTATCAATTGGGCCCTGAACACTGCCACCCTACTCCAGTCTAAGATCACCTCTTCCTCTTTTGAATATGGCTCTATTCAACTCCTCCCTCATACTCCTCTCAATCTTTTGGCTCTCTATCGAACTGCATGGCCTCTCAACTCCTTCCCCAATTTAAACCTTCCCATTGACTCACATCCTGCCGACATCCCATTGTCATGCTGGGAATTCTACAACCTTCCGAAGAACTCTGCATCCATCTGCCTATAACTTATGTCCCTCCTATCTAAACGCTCTCTCTACTCCCTCCATGACAAGAATACCCACTCTGATTTGAACTCTCTTGGCCTTGTCTTTCTCCCCAATTCACTCTCCTACTCTGACCTCTCCATTGAACCTTCCCCCTCTGATCACTACATTGAACCTTCCCCCTCTGATCATTCCATTGTTAATTTTAACATCTTGGTCCCTCCTCCTCTCCCTTCTTCAATGACTAAGAGAAAATTCAGGCAAGAATCCCTTGTCCCTTACCTTGATGATGTGAGGATCTCTCTTCTGTCTCTCTCCCCTATGCATGCCTCTTTCATTGACCATGCTGTTTCTGACTTTCACTATGCACTTAGGATTCCATTTGTCCAACACTATCCTGCTCGCACAGTCACACCCCATCCCGTCCTCAGCCTTGGATCCCCACTGAAATTCAAACCCTCAAAACAAACATGCACAGTGACCTATGACAGACCAATACCCTAATCCTAGCCCACAAATTCCCTTGCTGTCCTCACCTCTGCACTGGACTGCCAAACCCTCCTACTTCAGAAACCCAATTGACTGCTTTCTGTAATTAGAAAACTTTATTCTACCCTCCAAGCTTTGCTTATACCTTCTATGCCAATATCCATCACCTCCTCCCATTCTGCTAATGATTGTGCTCCCTACTTTTCTTCTAAAATCTCTAAAATGTGTGATTCCCTCCCCTACATCTTCTATTGAATTAGCCCCATCATTTGCAGTGCTAACCCATCTTGTACTCCTATCTACCTTTTTGCTCACCACATGCTCAAAGACGTTGTCTCAATCACTTGCCCTTATTTCTCTGAGCACTTTAACCTCTCTCTGCTGCAACTGTCTTACCCCTATTGAAGAAACCATCTGCTGACCCAAACGTCCATGCAAACTATCTCCCAGATTCACTCCTGCCCATTATCCAAAGGTCCTTGAATGTGTGGTCTTTAATCGGATCACTACGTACCTTGAGGAAAATGTCATTGGAGATCCACTTCAATCTGGCTACCTTAGGAAATACTCCACCGAGACTGCACTCAGGCATGTGTCCAACCTTTTCTTTGATGCTCTCCACTCCAAATTCCCTTCTATACTCATCCTTTTGGACCTCTGCTACTTTTGACAGTGTTGAATGTGCCTCCTACCTGGGAAGTCGATCCTTTAAAATCCCTGGGAAACCGCAAAACTCTGACCTTACTCCTACCCCATCTGCCATCTCCCAAGGATCAGCCTTGGACCTCTGCTCTTCACCCTCTATAGATCTGCCTTAAGAAGACTTATCTTGTCCTTTGGCTTTCACTATCACATTTCTGCTGATGACACACATCTTTTTCTCTTTCCTTTCTTTACCCCAGCCATCTCAGATGGAGTACGAACATTTCACTGCAGTTGGCCACTGGATGGCTCTAGGCTGCCTATTCCGAACTCTTCAAAAATTGAATCTTTGAATGACATCCCTACCCACCCCTCGCCTATCTCCTTCCGACCTGATCTTCATGCTCCCTCACCAAGGCTCGTAATCTTAGGCTCCTCCATGATATTGACCTCTGTCTGCAACAATTCATTACTAGCACTGCCTCTGCTGCTCATATTAGCTTCAACATTCATAAAATTCACCTTTTCTTACTAACCATGCTATAAAAACTCTAATCTTCTCCCTTATGCTCAGCAAACCTTAATACTACTTAAGCCTACTACTTGGACTTCCTCTCTACTCCTTCCTCCATGTAGACCAAGACATCAACTTTGCTACCTGCACTCCATACAACTTACCCAGATCCTCCCCCACTTCTGCCTACCAACAACATGCTGGGTGCCTCTCCATGCACAACTGCTCCCTTTTCAAGTTCCTTCACCTAGACTACAAACCTATCAATGGTCTTGCTCCTCAGTACCTGTCTGATTGTATCTCAGTTTACTCACCATCTCTTTCCCTCCGATCCTCCTCTGCATTCCTCCTTACTGTCTCATACCCTATGTGGTAAACCCGGATCACCCGCCATTCCTGTTACCTCTTTTGAATTGGGTAGGAGACTCTGTTTCTTCTGTGGGGTCAGGTTCCTCTTTCTGGCACACTACATTGATCGTTTGCTTCTTCTTTCTTCTTTAGGCCACTCCAATGAGCCCTTCCTGGTATGGTCTTGGCGCAGTTCGAGGACCACCCGCTCCACCCTTTCTGGGTCAAACCACCGCCTCCAGGTTTTTTTCCAGGCACACAACTTGGCTCCCTGCCTTCTCCGTACCTCCTTTGTCAGCTTTCCGGCATCCTCTTTGCTCAGGACGTGTCAGCATCTCCTGGCTTCTTCCTCAACTCTGGGATGAACTTCCCGGGCCCCAGTAATCAACTTCACTGGCCCTTCTTCTCTTTTTATTAGACAACACTGGGTCCTCCCTAGTGTCCCAGTATGGTTGGCTGTTAACCACTGTGTACTCTGTTTGGTTCTCAAATTTTTCTTCTTCACAGTACAACTGGTCTGATTAGGTGAATCCTTGGTGATATTGCAGCAACAGATAGTGACTGGTTTGGAGTGACATGAGTGGTCATCAGATATTCTTGTTGATTCCTCATAAAGGGCTCTAGGGAGTTCCTTGACAAAACAGGAGTCCTTGTCCTCAAGGGGGGAGTCTCTCCCTGTGAGATTCCGTTTTCCGCCACCACTAAGAGGAATATCGCATAGCGGGCTCACCTCCCTAGCCTCACAGAGAAGGGCTCCCCTTTGGGGAGAAGTGACGAGATCCTGTAAATTGTCAAACTTCCTTGTGCCTCCTCTTGCTTCCACTTTTTGGCCCTACTCGCCCCACTGCCCATCACAAAGCTAGCAGAGCTGTAGATCACCTCAAAGCTCAGCTTAAACTTCACTTACTTGCTAAAGAGGAAGCTGCCCATGCCCTCTACCCTAGCCTTCCTACCTGACCCCACCACTTTCTCGAGTGACGCGTAAGAATGTAATACTGTATAGTTATATAGTACTCTTCTTTAGATTGTAGTACTTCCCCCTTAGGTTAATGCTATCATTGTATGTCACCTGTTTCTTGTTTGTTTTGTCCCTGGTATATGTCCCACCTTTTTGTACCCTCAAACTGGCTCACCACTTGTTCCCATCATTGTGCTGTTGTACAGGCACCCTTTGTGTGAATGCCTCTGCAATTTCTTAATGTGGTATTCTAAGTTATTTCTGATCGAAATTGACATTCCTTTTCTTCAAATAAATACTAATACAAATACTAAAATACAGAGCACAACCACAGCCATGGTTGAAGAGATGATGCAGTGTTCGCAGAAATAATTGGGGAGGTGGTGTGGTAAAAGATATGTTTGGTTGGCATATACGTGGGAGCCCATAAGGCAGTGCGGCCATGACATAAGTCTCTGCCCATAGTGTGGTTACGCACAGTGATGTGTGAGATGTCATCAATGAAGGGACGATTTCAAGCCTCAGAAGCGTAACAGTGATCATGTGTGTGTTCATTGGCAATTCAGGTCTTATTATCTGTGATGGAACAATCCTCTAGTGTTGTAAAGCCATGCCCCACAAGGTCAAAGGATATTATGTTAGGAGGTTCTATGTTAATTTAACTGAATAAATGTATCTTACAAACAAATAGGCCATGGGACGCTTTCCTGGACCTGATGGGATCCCAGCTGATGTTTGTGACACTTACTAGCAATCTGGGTTCCCCTTTTGGCCATAAGCTACAATGCTATGATTCAGGTCCAGTAATTTCCTGATTCCTTGAAAAAGGCGACTATCTACACGATTTTTATAAAAGGGACGAGAGCTAGTCCATCAGCCTACAGGTCATCTCCCTCCCGGACTCACACTTTAAAAATCCTGGGAAGAGTGATCCTAGCTAAACGGGAGGCATGGCCCAAAGAAAATAACATCTTGACAGACATTCAGCTGGGTTTCCAACAGGGCCTAGGCACCAACAAACAGATTGCTCATCTCTATCTACTTGTATCCAATTCAGTGTACATCTGGCAAGAGCTGGTTTAACTGGCCTTCATGGATCTCAGCGCCACCTTTGACAAAGTCAACAGGACCACATTATGGCTGGTGCTTTGTTTCATAAATTGCCCGGCAACCCTATTGAACACAATGGTCCACACCCATCAGAACTTACGTTCAGGTGTCAAAATAGGGCCAAATGGTCAGTGTACTGAAGATTTCCCTGTTGACCTATGAGTTTGACAAGGCTGAGTCCTTGCTTCACTTCTGTTTTCTTTATACGTCAATGATCTTCTTGCCAAAATGTTGGATTCTAGTGCCTGTGCAACAAAGATCGGAAATCGTTTCATACCCGCACTGGTATATGCTAATGACACAGGGATATTGGCACGATCCCCCGCGTCCCTCAAACCCTTGTCACAGCATATACCAAGTTTATGGGTTCCTTAGACCTGAAGGTGAATGTGGCAAAATCGGCAGTGATGATTTGCCAAGCGGGCAGAAGAATAATCAAGCATCCCACTATCTACACAGACAGCGATACAATACCCTGGGTCTCTGACTTTGACATTCTGAGTGTACGGTTCAGCACTAGACCCAATGAAAGGCTCACCTGGCTACATAAGCGGCTAAATGCAACTGCCCATAGGTTGAGTGCATCGCTTCATGAAGGTATGTAGCGCCCAACCTTTTGGGATGACACTTCAGGTGTATAGAGCTAAATCAGTGGTGGTGGCAAGAAATGGCCTGAATGTATGGGATATGTCAGATCTTTCTAAATTTCCCATTGATGAAAATCATTTTCAGTCCAATTTTGCAAAGTACCTTGAAATGATTTAGGTATTCTAGAACATTACATTTCCCTGCAACCAGTTCTCCAGTGAATGCCAATCTGGAGGAATAGCAAAGTAATTCTAACACATTTTATTATTAACTCTCTACCACAAAATCTTGTTACCTCAAGGTCCCATGGGTTCGGTACATAGGTACACTGCTGTACAGAACAAATGCACAAAGTCACTTTACTAAACCTACCTCGCTCGAAACATGACATTCATTTTACTAATCTACAATCTTGTTTAATTCATATTCTTCAAACTGAGAGAGAAACTAATGAATTAAAGAAGGACTCCAATTGAACCTATGCAATACTATCAGCCAACACAGTAAGAGACCGGTACCCCATTACCAGAGCAAGACGAAACTGCCTGCCGTTAAGAGCTATTACTGCTGCCCGGTCAGGACACGATGGTCAGTCCGCTTGTTCCATTTGTCAAGCGCCAAATGAAGATCTACTGAACTTTGGATTGCTCTGTCCAGCCTATGCCTATGCCTGTGTCAGGAGAGACACTTTGAAAATACTTTTAGTTGAATATGGCCGCGGTCAATGTCGACCTGCATTATGTTTTTTGCAAATAGTGGAAACTCCACCTATTAGATGAGCCTTTTTAACCTACTTGCGCATTACCCTTAAAATAAGAAATACCTTTATATAACAATTTATGTTGTAAAATGATCTCATTCGCTGTTTCTGCTACTTTGTAACACAGCAAAGTTTGTAGGTATAGCCGGATCTTTCAATGTGGATTGCCACTGTGATGTCCTTATCAATATTATGACTATGATAATTATGCCTTTATGGTTTTTAAATTGTTTGTACACATCAATTCATATTCATATTTTTGGAATCTGTATAAACCATATATGTTGCATATTGGCATGTATGCCTATTGTCTGTTTTTTTTTAATTAATGGCACATTTCAGGATTATGTGATGATTGTTATTTTTTACAGTCGGACAAACATTGATTGAATGATTGATTGGTATCTTACTGATTCTTCTGTATAAACCTCATTGTGTAAAAACCTATCAAAAACCAAATGTTTGTGAGCTCTGGGCCATAATTTTGGGACAGGAATCTGGCAGTACTCCTGACCATTTCTGCACAGCTAAATGTAATTCATTCTTGGTGCACTATTGTGGAAAGCCCTGTTGTGAAAGGGCTGTTTTGCAGCTGTTCCAGTTGGAAATCTTACAATTGGACATCAAGGGTGTTTTTTGCACCAAATTTAGACTAAGTGTCAGAAACCCCACCCACCTATCCCACAATCCTATTTCAACTAGTGTGCACAAGCCATTGCGCACGCGCGTGCGCTATTATGGAAAGCCCTGTTGTGAAAGGGCTGTTTTGCAGTTGTTCCCGGCTGTTGCCGTTGGAAATCTTACAATTGGACATCAATGGTGTTTTTTTGCACTGAATTTTGACTAAGTGTCAGAAACCCCACCCACCTTTCCCAAAATCCTATATCAACTTATGTGCACCCACCATTGCGTACGCGCTATTGTGGAAAGCCTTGTTGTGAATGGGCTGTTTTCTGGCTGTTCCCGTTGGAAATCTTACAATTGGACATCAATGGTACGCACCTTTCATGGAGCATTTACATGGACTTTGACTTTTTCTTATTGTCAGCAAGAAAGTAATGTTACCGTGTTTGCTTCCATTTTCTAGGTGCACTGAATTTTGACTACGTGTCAGAAACCCCATCCGCCTATCCCACAATCCTATTTTAACTAGTGTGCACGCGCCATTGCATGCGCGCTATTGTGGAAAGCCCTGTTGTGAAAGGGCTGTTTTGCGGCTGTTTAGGGCTGTGAAGGGGGTGGGGTGAGCTGTGTATCAATTAACTGATTCTATTCTGAAAATGTGTGCATTATAAACGCTGCCTGCTTTGTACATAGTGTTTGTTCCTACTTATCTTTGCATACGGTACCATTGCATGTTGTTTACCTACGACCCTACTCAAACTTACTAGGCTGCATTCTCCTATATTTTTGTTTGCATGTTGAAGGTTTATAAATCCACTTTATACACGTTAAAGACGAATATGCCATCTAAATTAGAAACGCTGAAATTAGTAGAGCGTTCAAAACGTACACCTCTCAAAGAAAAACACTCAACATGCTCCCTCAAAGACTCTCCGCAACAAACAAACAAAACAGCGATGAATAATTAAGAAACGAACATCGATGCTGATGCAAGCACAATTGTACAACCAAATGTTTGTAAACATACAGACATAAGTGACAAGACCATGGTCTCTGTCCCCGCTACGTTACCAACCGACAATCACCTCGCAACGAAAGACTTGTCTCCCTCTGCAAATGATACACTCATTGTAACAGCTAGACTGGCAATTGATAAAACTCTACAAAGAAGTAGCACCACTATACCAGTAACCGAAGACCTGGTTTTGATTGATTCGTCACCAACAAAAGGAGATGACGATAATGCAATTAAACATGCTAAATCAATCTCTGCCAAATCCTCGTCATTGTCGGACATACATCATATTTCCTTGAAATCCAGATCTAACGATTCAAATTCACTGCATCATTCTACATTGTCATAATCTCGGATAATGTTTCTGACTGTTGCTCCTAACTCATCAGATCTTTCAATCACGTTCTCTGATCATACACCCTCAAAAGAGCCTATTTCAAGTAAGCCTTATAATGCTGCTCCATTAACGGACACATTACTACAGTCTACTCTAGTGGCTATGAATTTAGCCTTGACAACAATGGCAAAATTATATGAGACCATGGATGAAAAACTTCATACTCATTCAGACTTATTGAACAACATATTAAAGCAAATAAATGTTGGCTCTAACTTTGATGCATGGGTTGCTTATTGGATCATTATTGGATAACTGGCTGAACATGTAGTTCACGCCTCAGATTTGTCACGCCCAGTTTAGACGGTAATGGGAGAAACAGCCTGAGAGCATCTGTGCACCAAAGGATAGATAAGAGGTCTGATTGAAACCACTAAAAAGGAGTTTAAAAGGAGGGTTGGACATCAAGGTTAGTGTCTTTTACAACTGTATGGATGGAAATCTATATCATTTCATTAAAAAGGGGCAGCACATGTAGATACAAGGGGTACAATGGCAGAAATTGGGTTGTTGGGGATTGTAAAACAAGTTCATGGGGATGGAATGCACAAAGCAGGGAATAACAGTTCTAATGTCAAATTTAATACAGCAACTTAAATAGGCAGGGAATAGGTCAGGATGGAGGTGAGGGTATAGCCAATGGTGCAAGGTAGCCGAGGGCGGGAACTATTAGCGAAACTCTGTTTTATGATCTTGAATAGAGAAAAGGACAAATATGAAACCTGAATTCAATCAATCAAAATATGCATATAATTAGAGGAAGATGTGTTGTAAAATAATATACAAGGAAGGGAGATCAGAAGTTAAATGGAGAAAGGCTAGTCAAAAGAACCCAGTACTTCAAGTAGTGGCTGGCAGTGTACTACATGTACGTAAATTATCAGCCTAACACTTGGAAATATATTCAGAGAAATGGAGTTCCATGAAGAAGAGAGATTAAAGTGGGCAATTCCTGGTAAAAGGTACCTTTGATTGAGGGAAACTCTTATTTTTGCAAGTAGAAGATAAGGAAGGGAAGGTAAAACCAGAAGAATGGGAAGTATCTCTAAATTGGTTTGGGGGAAGTCAAACATGAGCGGATTAAAGGACACTACTGAGAAATTGAGGAGTGAATTACAGAGAATAAAGAAACAGAAGAAAGGGACAAGATCAGAGTAGGGGTCAGGTTCACACAGCCCATGAAGCCTGATTATCCAAAGTACCTAGCTAGGTATGAAAATCACACTGGATCACACTGACAAATCTCTATTTTGGGCATTCCTTCAAGAACAGACTCGAAAAGTCTATCATCGACATGTTGTGTTTTGGCCTTTAAGTTAAGCAATTTATGTATGCTAAGTGTGGTAGGCCTTCATCAGGACAATCAAGGAGTGATTTAGATGGGCAGTTCTTGTGACAGTGGATCCCTATGGTATATAAAAATGACGGTAGTAGTGAGTGAAACAGGGTGAGAGCATCAAGCAACAAGCTAGTCAAGTCAAGCAACGAGATAATGGTTAGGTATGCCAAGGGGAAAATTACATCATCATGCATGCTTTGGTACCAGGTAATCAAGAAGGCCCTTTACTGAATTCAACAAGGTTGGGAAAAAATGTGCAATAAAATCCAGGCATTTCCCAAAAGTGCCACTTTCATTTGATACTGTGCGAGCACTGGGTATTTCCAGTAACTCTATTATTTATCATGTGCCTGCAATGTTGTCCATATCCATAGGTCCAATTTCAGGTAAACATGCATTTCTTTTAAGCCCACTGTCAGTGGTTAATCTGTTAGGGCAGGACTTATTTTTAGACAGACATTTAAAGATCAACACAATAGTCAATATTCCGGGGGTGCAGTGTTAATTCAATAAGTGGACGAATGACTGGTCGACTAGCTCTTGCAAGAGGAATGTAAGCAAAACACCTTAGTTCGTCTGACATCATTAACTGAGAACGGGCATAAACCGTTGAAACAAGAATTGCAAAGAAGAAGTCCACTATCTAGGTCACAACATATAAGCAGAAACTAATAGAATCATGTGTATAACACATTGCTCAAACTAACATAAATCAGCCAAATGGGAGCTTTCCTGGCTGCCACAGGTACACAGGTAACAATGGATATTAGGATATGTGAACATGGTAGGACCATTGCTAGAAATTACACATTTACACACACACTCAAATTGTTTAAATGGTCAGCAGCGGTCGGGACAGCCCTTGATAGTGCACCAGCTCTTGGGTTACCTGATTTTCAAAGAATCAGTGTACTGTGCAGCCATGAAGGAGAGGTGTATGCATAAGTACTGCGATAGACATTGACAATCGCCTACTATAGTACTGCGTTATAGGCAGTCACAGCAGGGCTCAGGCATAGACTGACCTTAGGGCAATGTCCAAAGTCCAGTCCCAAGATGCTAGTGTGTGCCAATGTTTTTGGTCAAAGTTGGCCATTTTGTTGAATAACTTCACTGTGAATCTAAAGTGTTGCCCAGAGTTAATGAACAAATATTCTTTCAAATGTAAAATGTGTAATATATTTTACCAAACCCCCCCCCCTGTGTACTATTCAGATAGTCTGCCTCAAAAGGAACTAATTGCCATTTGTGATTGTGGCCCACTTTTTCATTTGTGTCATTGCCAAATGTATGCTCCAGTCGACCCTCCCAGCCCCAGGGTTATTGCCTTGCCTGTGATCCATAGCAGCAGCAGCCCAAACTATAGAATCTTCTGAAAACATAGTGTTAGTTCTTCCTCTTACTGTAGCAGTGCCCCAAGCAATTACTGCATTCTTGTTAAAGATCATAACAAACACTTTTCGGCATTGTAAAGTACTAGTTAATTTTGCTTAATTCAGCCAATTTAACACTCACATGGTGTTCAGCTTTAAATCCAGCCTCACTACTGCTGAGTCCGTCTGATGGTAAACCCCACAATTGTATAATGACAACATATGGATTCACTAAATCACTGTTAAAGCCCAATGAGGAATACTATAAAGAAGGTTCTTGTTTATGAACTGATACTGGAGAGGTACAATCTGGATATGTGGTGTGTACCGCAAATGCAGTAATATAAAGTTCTCATCTGACCAGTATGCCTTCTACACAAGTGGGATAACTAGAAGCACTAATGCAAGCATGCACTATAGCAAAGGACAGGCAGGTTTCCTGCACTCCTGCTATGCAATTTGGATTGTGCATAACTATGGGATGCCGTGGAAGGAAAGGGGTTTCTTAAAAGTAACTGGTATTCATATTAAAAAAGCATTTTATGTAAATGCCCTTCTTGAATTCCTAATGATGCCCAAAGAGTTAGTGATAGTAAAATGAGCAGCATATCAAGCACCTACAGATGATGTCACCCAGGGAAATGCCTTTGCACACAAAGTAGCGAGGGAGGCTGCTCCATCCTTGCTTCTCGGGATCGAGAAATGGTTACTTCAAGTACAAGTGAAGTCAATTTTTACACAATCAATGAACTGGCAAAAAAGCAACATTTTGCCCCAGATCCTGAAATAAATGCATGGAGCAGAGCAGGATATACCCTTCACAGAGATAAGTTATTGCATTTGCATCAAGGTCATTTGGACTTTCCCAAATCTCTATTGCATTATTTTGCAGGTATGTGGGGGACTCAGATACGAAAAGGAATACTGTGGTTGCGTAACATTTATGCTGCTATTGTTTGGTTTTCTCACAATTAAATGTGGAGAAAGGTCTGAGGGGGTCATTACGACCCAGGCGGTAAGTACGCCAACTTTACCACCATGGTGTAAACTATGTTTACACCATGGTGGATGGCGGATTTACCACCCCATTCCAAGGTGAGTGGGGCGGTAAATCCCCATTTCCCATTTTACCCTTCCCCATTCCCATTTTTGTCCCATAGGGCATAATGGGAGTGGGGAAGGCGCTAATCACGCCACCGTAAATTACGGTGGCGTAATTAGCACCAAGGCGCTTTAGCGCCATGGATTTTAATGGCTGCTAAAAGCAGCCGTTAAAATCGGAATCAGGCGTTAAGGGTTAACGACGGCGTTAACCCTTAACGCCTGAGTTGTAATGAGGCCCTGAATGTTGATAATAGGGCACATCCAGCCCCTTGGGCATCCTTGCACAAATCCAAGGTGATTTCATACAACTATTGAAGGGGAAGGATTTCAATAAATCCTTGTGATGGTGCATATGTTTACAAAATAGATAGAGGCATTTGCAACCCCCCAGAATCAATTTGCAGGTGGTTGTAGAGGCTCTGATAGAGGACATTATCGCGTGCTTCATGGTGCCAGTGAGTATTAGTACTGTTTCCTGTTTTCCAAATTTATTCTTATTGGTTTTGCACAACAGATACAGATAGTGACTTGAACAACTTGAACCCCCTGCACCCCCCCCACTGGCACAACAGAGTTCCTCCGGTCCCACTGAGAACATTTACCGCGACTAAGAGATATCCAATAGGCCCAGTTTGTGCAGGCAATATTTTATCTGATAGTTCCCCTGCAAAATATCTAGGATTGGGGCCCACTCCTGCAAGAATTTAGCTTGGTCCCCTGAATGGCACAGGTTACCAATTCTAAGGCTACAACTTCCCAGAGTTTATGCAGCCAGTCCGCTAGCACCAGGGGGTCCGGCGCCTTCCAATTGCGAGCAATAACTAGTAGAGCTGCCAAGTGCAGAATGTAAAGGTCTCCCTTTGTATTTTGGCCAGGCGTTATTGTTCGGACCTGCCACACCCAGGAGGTGCCCTGTCCGTTTCCAAGCTGTACATGTCTCTTATGATCTTATTGGCTGCTTCCCAGTATGCTGGGAGCGCAAGACAGGTGCACCAGATATGTGTCCAGCTCCCCTCCGCCCCACACCCCATCCAGCAGCGATCTGAGACACTGGGGTTAACCCGGTGTAGCTTCTCTGGGGTGTAGTGCCATACATCATTTTCAGTCAGAATTCTCTAATCCGAATCGACTTTATCAGACGAGGGATGTCTGCCTACAGTGAGGCCCAGCTCTCCTCTGTTATCAGTCCATCTATTGTGTTCTCCCACCTGCTCTGGAATGACAGCTTTTTAGGTAGGGGGAGTGTCTACAAGAAACCTATAAATTTGAGATATTAAGCATTTATCCCACAGATTGGACACTAAGAATTGAAACATTGTGATTCTTGTAGCCCCAGCTCGTCCTTACAGGTAACAAAAGATTTTGCCTCCTCCCCTTGGAACATGGCCCTGGGTTTTATACATCCCACTGCCTTCCAGTGGGGGATAGCGCACGGGTCCAGGCCCGGGGAAAATTGAGGGTTATCAAAGAGTGGTGTGAACGGGGAAGGGGAATGTCGTGAGGTGATGAATATGCACTGCTTGATCCCATGTGTCCTCTACCGCTTTCGAGATATCGCTACAGTGGATATTGCGGAGGCGGTCTGCTCTCGGCAGCCATAGTTTACCACCCATATGGGGGTGCTGCTACCGCCCTCTCCATTTGCACCCATCTCTTATTTTTGTTTTTCCCGAACCAGTGCCTGATGACCCTAAGCTGCGCCGCCTGGTAGTATTCCTGTAAATTTGGGAGACCTTAGCCACCCCTATTTGGGGGAGCGTCAGGGTTCTCAGTGCAATTCGGGGTGTTTTGTTCACCCATATGAATTTGGAGATCAGTTTATTTAGTGTCCTAAAAAAGGCAATCGGGATGGGGACCGGAAGTGCCTGGAATAGGTATAAAGCTTGTGGAAGTATGACATTTTAATAGCATTGTCTCTCCCTAGCCAGGATACCGTTAGAGCCAACCATGTCTGTAGCTGTGCCCAAATATGGGCAAGCAATGGATGGTAGTTTGCTACAAATATCCCCTTTAACGTCTGCATGATAGACACCCCCAGGATCCGGATGCTTTTCGGTACCCACTTAAGTAGCGTTGCTGTTTTTGCCACTGTCAAATTCGACTGATTAACCGACAGGTTCAGGATTTCTGACTTTTATATGTTGATTTTTAAACCAGTGACCCTGCCGAACATCTCTAGCTCCCCTAGCGCTGCTGGAAGGGAAGAGACCAGTTCAGTGAGTGTGAGCAGCATGCCATAAACCCATGGTCCCCCCACCCAAATGAGAAGCCCCTGATTGAGTCTAAGTTATGCAGTCTCACAAGAAGCTCTAGATGCAGTGTGTAGTGGAGGGGGCAGCCCTGCCTTGTTCACCTCTAGTGTAAGACGGGTGACGAGAGCTAGCCGCTTACCAGCAGCCACGCCCGGGGGTGGGCATAGTTTGCCCGAATCATTGCTATAAATTTAGGGCCAAACCCCATACTGTGGACTGAGCCGAAGAGCAAGGACCATTCGACTCGGTCGAATGCCTTCTCTGCATCCAATGACACCAACACTGCTGGGTCCCCCTTTTTCCCTACCTTTTTAAACAAATGGCATATTTTCCTAATATTATCATGTGTTTGTCGGCCCTTTATGCAGTACCACCATATTTGCAAGAATGTTTGTATAGATTTTAGCATCGGTGTTTATCAGTGCGATAGGGCGGTAGGATGCGCAGCTAGTGGGGTCCTTCCCTGCTTTGGGGAAGAGAACCATCTTGGCCTCCTCCATAGAGTCTGTGATCTTGCCTGAGATGGCAAAGGAGTTAAAGGGAGTCACCAGTCTAGGGGGCAGACTTGCCCTGAACAACTTAAAAAAGGAGGCTGGGAATCTGTCTGGGCCCAGCGCTTTGTTTGAAGAGAGGTTTGCTACTGCGAAAAGTATTTGCTCCTGTATGATGTCCCTCTCCAGGGAGTCTCTATCTTGAAGCGTCTGTATGGGAGCAGACTTGATATACTCCTGTAGAAAACTCGGTTTGGGGCTATCCAATGCATAGAGACCTGTATAATAGGCATGGAATTGTTACGTTATGTGCTCTGTGACAGTAACCCTCTTGCCCGGGATGTTTTCAATAGCCTGGATGGTCTGCGCCGCGTTTTTTTGCCTAAGCTGCCTGGCTAAGAGTTTGTCTGCCTTGTTGGCTTTGATATAATATCTTTGTTTCAAGTAAAGCAGACTCTTTTCCGCCTTTTTAGTGTGGAGGAGGTCAAGATGCCCCTCAGAGCATCTATATTGCCTGTACAGAACCGGGGAGGAGTCGGTCTCCATTTTGTGCATGATCTGCTTTACCTCAGCTTCCAGATCTGACTCTAGTTTCCTCCTAAACCGCGTCCTATGAGCTTCAGCTGTGATGAGTTGCCCCGTAATTGTTGCCTTGAGCGCATCCCAAACCAGCCCCTGCAGTGTCAATGGCCCGCGTTGTTTTCAAAGAACTCCACTATTTTGACATGTAGGGATTCACACGTGGGCTGATCGAGAAGTAAGGCCCTTTGGAAAGTCCACAACCATAGTCTGGATTGCTGCAAAGGGACGTTCAGGCGAAGGTGATCGGGGCAAGGTTTGAGATGGCTATGGTATGAGTCTCAATGGTCCCGACCGCTCCCCATGAGCATGGCCGAAGCCCAGACATAGTCGATTCTCGAGAATGATTTTTGCTTGTGCGAATAGTGAGTATATGTGATTTCCTCCCTTTCATCGAAATCCAGACATCCCTAAGGGTCAGCCTCTGGAACCTGTCCTTGAGGGACCGTGACGCTGGAGGTTGAGAATACTTAGTCACTGTGCTTCTGTCCCTAGCCGGATCCCAAGCGATATTCAGGTCCCTCAGGAGAATTGTGTCCCCCCTGGCGAAATGTTCAAGATGACCATTTTCAGAAACCCCTCTTGGCCTACGTTTGGTGCACAAATCGACACCACCGTAAGGGTGAGCAAGCCAAGTTTTAGGAGGCGAAACAGGTAGCAGCCAGCCATGTCAGCCAGGACATTCAGGTAGGAAACTTCAGTATCCTGCTTATAAACTATAAGGACCCCTACCCTCTTCCCTCCTGCATTTGCCTGCAAGATCTTGAAGTAGTCCCTCAGTTTCAACTTGTGTTTGTCTTGTCTCCTGATGTGGGTCTCTTGGAGAGCTACCAGGTCTGGCTGGAACTTCGATAGGAGGCCTTCCAGCTTTTGTCTTTTGGAAGGGGTATTTAAGTGTCAAACAAATGAATGTGGATCTGACTTAGTGGGCCTTTGTACCCCGTTGCTCGCCCAGATGTTAGGTACTATCTACCCTCTGGGTGCGTGGCATGTGGGGCACTGATCATCCCCCTGTGTGTGCGCCCCTCCTTTCCGTCCCCCTTCTGCTCTTTCCCCTTCACCCCTCACACCCATGCCCCAGCTCCTGCAGCATAAGCCCCCCTAGCTACTCTCCCCACAGTTCGCATCCGCGGCAGAGACCTACTGATATTGACTAGGGTCAAGTGCAGGGTATCCTAAAACCCTCCATTGATCCCACCCCACCACCTCAACCCCTGAGACCTCACTCGTAGCCTCCCTTAGTTACCCTCCCCAGGCCTTTGCTGTAGACCTTTGCCTCTCTCATTCTTCAAACTTCTTCCCCCTGCAGGTCCCTTGCCGAAATCCGTGCCGCCTTTCCCGGCCTCCCGATCGACAGGCCCTTCAGTTGGGGTTGGTACCTTCCCTTCTTGCTCCTTTTATCGGCCGGATCGTAGATCATTCCCAGCTTCTTGGTTTGGTGTGGCTGCTTATTGCAGGGGTGCTTCTGACCTGGTGTTCTTCCTCTATGCCCAGCAATTTTGCCCCCTCTTCCAGTGAGGCGATCCTTCTCTGCTTCCCCTGCCACTCAAATAACATCCCAAAGGGAAAGGTCCATCTATAGCGGATGTCCTTGTCGCGGAGGGCACTTGTGACCGGAGGCATGTGTTTCCTCTTCGCCAATGTGGTTGAGGATAGGTCCTGAAATAGGGATAGATCTGTTTAGTTGTATGTTATATGATCAGCGTTCTTTGCCGCCCCCAGGATCCTCTCCTTCGTGGAGTAATCGTGAAAGGCAGCCAGCACGTCTCTTGGCTGGACACCCGGATCGGACTTGAGGGAACCTACTCTGTACACCCTATCCAGTCGGACCTCCATTGCAGTCTCCCCCTCCAGTAGGTCTGCGAAGATGTTTTGAACAACTGTTTTCAGATCCTTATCATGACCCTCTTCAGGCAGGGACTTTATGCAAATGTTTGATCTCCTCAACCTGTTTTCCAGGTCCTGCGTCTGAAGATCGAGGTTCTGTGTTGCATTCGCCAACTGTTCCAGTAGCACCTCTGACTTTCTAGAGTCATCCGCTAGTTCTTGTAGTGCCCTTTCGTTGACGTCCACCCTCTCCTCCAGTTTGCTTACATCCGCCTTCATTTCCTGCAGGGCAACTGCCAGATCCCCCCTCATTTTGTCCATTTTTGCCTGGACAGTGTTAGTGATCTTGTTGCCAAATTCGATGAAGAATTGCTTGAGGACCAAGTGGGTGACTGCTTGGTCCTGTGATTTGTGCAGTGGATGTTCCTCGCTATCCGAGTGCTCCTGAATTGGACCCTGCGGAGGTGGGGAGGCGGTCCTCGCCCCCACTTCCTTTGGATGTCTCCCTCCTGGGCTTTCTTTTTGCCTTTTACAGTCTAGGGAGTGTTCCCCCTGGATTTTGACATTTCCCCTTGCTGATGGGGGGTGGGGGGGGTGTTGCTCACCTTTGACACTACAGGCCGACCAATGCTGTCCTGGGTTTTGTATCCCTCAGTGTCGATGGGCCGGGGGTTGACGTGGGGTGGTCTGGCTTCCATGGGCCTCCCCCAGACCCGACTCTTAGGAGCTTCTTGGTCCGTGTCCCCTGTGCTTGGCCCATGGGTATTGGGTCCGGTGTGGGACGGGCAGTTTCTGGGTGGCCCCTTTAGTGGGCAAGGGCGATTGATTTATTGGTGCGCTGATGGGGGTGCGCTGATGGGGGTGCGCTTCCCCCCCTGTAGAGCTCTGCGCCCCCCTTCGTGTACTGCTTGTCTGCGCTCTCGCCGCCTCCCTGTACGGCCTGGTTACGCCCCCTCTAAGCGGAGGGTCTCCTCTCCTTATTGGCTGTTGCCTCATGGGTTCTCTCTCATGAGCCTCCCCAATGCTGGCCCCTGCTTCCCTGGACGCAGGGCGGTGGGGAGGAGGGATCCAGGGCCGTGACTCTGGTGATGCGTTCTGGCCTTCCCGGGCCTTGCTTATTGCTGGGGTTGCTTGAAGAGACCTGTTGGCCAGGCACTGGCCTGAGGGCTGTCAGCGTTTCATAATCCTGCCGGGTGGCATGGCTGTTCCCCAGGGGTATGCAAGCGCCCCCATGACCGTTACTACTTATTCCAAGGGAAGGGGGGTGCAGGGGGCCCTTTGCTCGGCGGGTGAAAAGCACGTTCCTCCTCTCCCAATTGAGCCACGCTGCCACCGACTTGTGGCTCACTTTCTGTTCCCTGGCCGTCGCCTGCTGGTTATCCCTTCTCCTTCTCTTGGCGCTGTTGCTGAAGGCTGCGGCCTGCATCCCGCTCTGTGTCCTCCCTCACTGATGAGCCATGCTTGTGTCTCGCCACTCGCAACCTCCTTCAGTGTGCTCCGGGACCACGCTCCCTCATGGGGTGGGGAGGCTTCCCCCACCCACTCTTCTCTCTGACTTTAACGTCTCCCTCTGGTCCGACCTCACCAGGCCTGCAGCGGGAGGTTGCGCTGCCTTGCATTTTACTCTGTGGCGCGCTACCTGCAAGCCGTGATGTGGTTGCCACCAAAAGACTGGATTAATGGGCTCAGGACGCCCCTGCAGCACCCCTCACACCCGGGCCGATCTGGGTGCTGTAGATTGCCTGGGAAGGGTCAATCTAATCCAGGGTTACCCCCACTTTGGCTTCAGGGGTTTGGGAGTGCATCGATCACAGTGCGCTCCGTGCGCCCGCCATCTTGGAATCCGTGTTTCCAGTTTTAAGGGTTTATTTTGTATTGCTTCTGGGGGTGTTTTTCCGGTGCTTTAAAAGCTGGCCGTCTGTGTTTATCAGTGTTTTCACTTTTGCCCCCTTCAAAAAATTGAGGCTAACTGTTTTTTACATGAGTAGGGTAAATCTTAAATTGGAGTTGTACACCCCCCACTGGTGTAATAAAAATGTCTTAAGCAGGTCTGCCTTCAGCTTCTCAATTTTTAAGCACAATGGGCCTCATCACGAGTTGGGCAGTAGCCCTTAAATGTGGCAGTAATGCTATTACCGCTGCATTTAAGGGTCTGCCCAATCTCTGGCTAGCAGCATTTACCTCCAGCTCTAAGCTGGGGGTAAAAGCGCTGCAGAAATGTTGATTTTCGGTGAAAATTCTCCATTGGGTCCAATGGACCCATTGGGGAATAGGGAATTACAGTTACCGCCCAACTGGTGATCCAGCGGTAATACTGCACGAGGGTTGGGCGGTAATGCAAATACAGTTGGGCAGTATCCCAGTGGGGATACCGTCGAACTTGTGATGAGGCTGAATGGGTGTCCTTCACTTAAGTCCTGTTAAAAACAAGCATTGACAAGGCCAACAATTTTGGCTTGTTTGTAGGTATTAGGCCTTTGCCAGGCAATGCTATTATATGCCAGTGTAATTTTACCATTTGCAACTGCTGAAATCAATGGCCAGTTAATACCACTACATCTGTGTCTGGAAAGTGCCTTTTCCATGCCTACTGTAAGGGAGGCATTGTATCACAAGTAGACACTGACACAAGGGTTGCACGTTTTCAAAATCTCCATTGTTACATTCAAGGGGGTTGGAAACACTCCTGTCTGGCCCTTTAACTAAGATGGGTGTAATCTCGACCATCAAATAATAAAGAAAACTTCCTAGTCAGTCTTAGTCAAACAAAGGCCTATACTAACAAAAACCTAATGCCTGCCCTCACTCTAATACAAACTAATGTGACATAGGGATATGTACCTAAAGAAGGAAAAATCAGTGGTGAAACAAAATGTCAGAATGGCAATATAAATCAGTATTAATTCTCATCCCCACGTTGTATAGCACAAGGTTAGATAGAACACTTGATGGATGAACAAACTTCGGCTTGCGAAAACAGTTAGGCGACTGGTTCTGCCCTCCAGAGTCTTCTTGGCCATTCAAGTCTGAGTCACAAGTTCACAGGTTTAACCTCTCAGTTGCCCATCAGCCAAGTGCAGGTCATCCTTCAAGCTTCTACACAGTTTCAACAAAACGTTTGAAAGTATAGTATTTGGTTGCAGTTCACTATAGGTTCCCCTCAATCAGTCTCAAACCTTTTCTCCTTGGTAGGGTTCTTCACATTCCACAGTATAGGTTCCCCTCAATCGGGCTCAAACCTTTCGTGTTTTGACTTCGCTGTTGAAGACTTACAGAACTGGGAGGATTTTTGCTCTCACCTCCATATGACAACTCCGATTCCCCTTTCTTTCTTTACTTGCACTTTGCACATTTTCCTTCAGTTCCAGTACCTCTTGGAAAATGTACTTGCTACGTATGACTTGCTTTAATATCAATCGCTCCTAGATCAAGTCTTTCAAACTTTTCTTTCATGCAGTGTTATGGTTACTTTCTTTCTCTCACTTCCCGCTGCCTCTGCAGCTTTAAAACCTTTCACAGTGACTTTTGATTGGGCAATTCCACTTCGCCGGACCACTCTACTTTGTATTTCATATTCACAGTTCTTAACAATGGATTCACTTTCTCTCGCAGCTTTTCGGCACTTGCATAACCTTCATCCCATGGATACTGTCGCCAGCATTTCATTTAAACACAGACCAGACTTTTTCTTCCCCCAACTCACAGGTCGTTTTAAGATGCTTTCCGTCTTTCACGCCTTTGATGTAGGAGTCAAGGTTGTTACCACTGCCGCTTCGGCGCCTCTCCATCTCTGCCGTTCACCTGGGAGGGTGGCTGGTAACCTTGTAGCATTCGGAAGACTCTTTCTCCCTTCCAGCCGGGCTGTCATGCGCAATCCACACGGTCTTTCGGAAATAACGATTTCTCGCTGGGCGGTGGGTGGGTCTCTGGCTTCTTGCCCCTTCGGTTCAACACCTCGGTTTGTCGCTCTCCTTCGCCTGGTTCGCCATTGCCCTGGAGGAACTGCTCCTGCTTGTACGCCGCCTTGCTCAAAGTGTGTCTCAGTGTTCCACGTTGTAACCCTGTGGCGAGAGTTAATAGGTATTAGGTGTGCGTGATTAAAGTCAAGTGCCTGACCATGCCTGATCTCACTAGTGGGACATGTCCAATGTATTTCATGGGTGGTAATCCGTTTAGCCCTAGACCTCCTCTTCCTCGGCTCAGTGTTTGTGTAGGAAGGGGGGAGTCTGGGAAGTTGAAATATCCCATAAAATAGGATTGGATAGGGATATTGGGAAAGGGGGGATACAGTGTCCCGCCATCGGGTGTCTCTCCCCTGCTCCCCGACGACCCCTCACCCAGGGGATCCTTCCGGACTTGTCCTCTCCAAGGGTCTGGATCCAAAGACGATGGCCGTGCCCTGGCCACCTAAGTAAGGGAACCCGGGGGTCCAGGCAGTGAAACACCCTCTGGTTTTTCACACTACACAAAAGCCCAAACTGTTGCCATTGCCAATGCTTCTTTAACTTGCAGAGGAGCCTCATACATGCATTTTGTATGCAATGTATCCTTTGCTTCAGCTTTAAAGGAAGTTCCTCATATACAGTGCTGTAGGTGGGCTTAAAAAGTGAGATGATGCCCGAAAAGGCATGAGAAGATATTTGGGGATTGGGGCTAAAACGTATATCTGGGGAAACCTAAGAAGCATATGTAATTAAGGCACCTTTAACAGGGATGGGGACTATATAAGTAAAGGAGTGGCCTAACAGATGCAGACAGATTTTTGATTATCACAAAACATACCTGGCATGAAGGGATGGAAAACCGAAAGAAATGGGTGCTAAGTGTGATATAATTACTAAGCAATCAAAATATGTATTTAAATGTTTTTTTTTCCAAATAAAATATTTAGTTTAATGAAAACCGGTTAGTGTGGAATCAATTTCTTGTGAGATATCATAGGGAGTTAAAGAGTCTGCTATGAATATTTATTTATTTACATTTATAAAGCGTAAAAACGGCCCTTGGGCATTGTGGCGATGTTACAGTAGGCTTACTTAGTTGCGAAGGAAAAACAGAATAATGACAGTGAAAACAATAATGGATAATAACTACAGAGCAAGATGAAAGTTAAATGGTGGGGTTGGCCAGGTGGTCCTTGGTTACAGTGGAACTAGATCTTGGTGGCTTTTGCCGTGGGGAGGAAAAGATGCAAATGGGAAAACAGTGACAAAACAATAGACTTACATTGGCAAGAAAATAGTGCATGGCATGATTGGTCCATGGTTACAGCGGAGCCCGATCAGCAGAACAGGTAGTACATGGATATCTGCTAACTAAGGTTCAGGAAGAGTGTGCATGTATTAGTTAAATATGCGTGTATACTGCATGTCATCATTTCCCATGCTAGTAAAATAACTACAGGGACTCACATTTTGGCTGCAGGACTCACTCAGAGTGTAACATACAGGGCACAGCTCCAAAACATATGTTGTGATGGCAGAGTAGCAGACTACAGAGGGTCGGCTAGGCGCTCGTGAGGCTGTGGGCATGTCGTGGATGGGTCAGAGGAGGTTCAGTGCACGGTTGATGTGCTTTGCAGATGGGTTACTCCAGGAGTGAACAACGTTGTTTCTCTTGCTGCAAATAGGTAACGATTTAAGGATCTCCATCATGAATAACTGTTACGCCGGGCTTGTCTCTTTAAGAGACGTGGACTGTGTCACGTGGTCCCGACACGTGACGCATGACGCTGGGGGGAGGGAGTTGCTACGGGAAGTTTCGAAGTTGTAAGAGAATAAAGAGGACGTGTTTCTAGACCCTCGGTGTGCCTGTCCTTATTGTGAGGGCCCATCCGGGCTCAACAACTGGCGACG
This sequence comes from Ambystoma mexicanum, assembly GCF_040938575.1. Taxonomy (NCBI): domain Eukaryota; kingdom Metazoa; phylum Chordata; class Amphibia; order Caudata; family Ambystomatidae; genus Ambystoma; species Ambystoma mexicanum. Next base: position 741,130,645 of record NC_090927.1, on the reverse strand, counting down.
GGGTGTCTCCCCAGGCCGCCGAGTCCTCCTCCTCCACCTCCTCGCCTCCGGCGCCCATCCCGCTCCGCAGCGCACGTCGGGCACCGTCAGCCCGCGAGCGCCCGTCTCCTCCTCCACACCTGCTGCCTCATGCCGATCCCGGCCCCGCTTGCAGCACGCTCCTCCGCGGCTCCCGCGACACGCAGGAAGGACGCGTGTATCTTCCTGAAGATTCCTCCTCCTCCGCAGACAAAACAAGAAATAAATAAATAAATAAATAAATTCCGAACAAAGTCACCACGTGTGCTCCAGCAGCAAGCCTGATCCCAGGCGCCTCCCAGCACGCCTGCACAGGCCCAGCTCAGCAGCAGGCCAAAACCCAGGCACCCATCAGCAAGCCTGATCCCAGGCCCTGGTTCCAGCAGCAGGCCTGATCCCAAGCAGCTCAGCAGCAGGCCTAGACCTGGGCACCCATCAGCAAGCCTGATCCCAGGCCCAGATCCCAGCAGCATGCCTGATCTCAAGCACTCACCAGCATGCCTGACCCCAGGCCCAGCCACTGACAGCAAGACATCGATTTCGGGGTGCATGACCATCCGCCAGCCACACCATCCAGGCTCCAGAGACTGCCAGCGGGACACCGGTGAAAGGTGGGTGACACCCTGCGCTGCCTGCTAGCCCACATTGCCCGCCACTAAGGCAACGGACCCCCAGTGACAGACGCCCACAGGTGGACCGCACCGCTCTCCGTCACAATGAGCGCGCCCCAAGATCAGCAGGCCCTGGCCCCCCCGCCCCAGCGGGGAGCACAGCAACCACGGCATGGCGCATGCCCCCCCCCCTTCTCCATGATGCCGCAGGCAGACAAAGGCCCAAGGTGGGTCGAGTGGTTGGAAGACTTCAACACTTTCATTGACGCCGCGTGAGAAGAGAAATCCCCAAGACTACGCAGCATGTTTCTGAACCTTGCGGGGAATGACATTAAAATACTGTTGAAAACCATTCCATCAGCAGAACAAGCTGACTTCCCAGCCCTTATCGCAGCTCTGAACAGACAGTTGGTGATTGAACCCAACAGGGACTATGAAAGATACATTTTCAATCAGTGCACGCAGAGGGTAGACGAAACGGTCGACGAGTTCATCACCCGCCTACGAATAAAAGGCGCAAACTGCCAGTTCCACGCTTTCTCCCTAGATGAGGCCATAAGGTTGAGAGTGATTGAAGGGTGTGTATCCCAAACACTAAAGAAGCAACTTTTAAAAAAACCTGTCACGATTGATGAAGTTAGCCAGATGGCAAGGATTCTGGAGAGAGTCGAAAAACAAGTGACGCAGATAACTGGCACCGCCTCCTCCAAACATGACAAAAATGAGACGATCGCAGCAATGCAGGCCAATAATGCCAGAACAACAGATAGAGGACCCAATCTCAACTACTCAACGACCCCAAGAACACAACGCCAGTGTTACCGCTGTGGAATGCCGTATCCCCATGCAGGGACATGCCCCGCATTGTCCCAGAAATGCGGCAACTGCGGGAGAGAGGGACATTTCCAATCGGTCTGCAGAGAGGGCAAACCATTCCCCACCCAAAGACCACCAGTCGCCCCGCAGTTCAAAATACCCTACAGGAATCCACAAGGCCAAATCTACCCATCGCGCCCTTTTCAACAAAACCCGAGAAGGTACGTCAGAGCAGTTGAAGACGTCTACCCATCGGAAGAACCCCAAGGCAATGAAGAATATGAACAAATATCCTGCATAAGAGATGAATACGACGGGCCCCCAGCTTCCATCTCTCACTACGAGGCAGACCAACAGCACCTCGAAGATGAAGGTTATCAATACGATCACTATCGGCAAGATGAGTTTGTCAACCTCATCATGGACGAAGGACAAGCACGTGAAGCACCCAAGATACCAATGGAAATAGGAGGCCACCAATTCTGTTTCCTGGTTGACTCAGGAGCTACAGTCAACATAATGGGTGAAAAGGAGTTCCACCAAATTCCCAAGAAACCAGCCTTAGTGCCGTCTGAATCCAAAATATACCAATGGGGCGCCGACACTCCACTACAATCAATTGGCTTCTTCGCCCGTCACCTCATCCACGGCAACCGTGCCATAACGACAAGCATACACGTAATTCGCAGTCCAACGAAAGGAAGGTGCATCCTCAGCTACAGGACGGTCTCCTCCCTGGGACTCATAGACATACACGTCCGAGACGGTGACAAGATCTATTCATCAGAGCCAACTCAAATAGCGAAAGAAAGCGTGTCAAACATCCAAGCGGAACCCAGGGAGATGGACGTGATATCAAAAGACACCATCGTGGAAGAATTCCCTCTCATCTGCAAAGGCCTAGGAAAATTGAAAGGACACTCAGTTAAACTACATATTGACCCCACAGTTCGGCCCGTCCCCCAGCATCCGAGGAGGGTTGGGTTCCATCTCCAAGCTGCAGTGTCAGCCGAACTCGGACAACTCCTAGAAAATGATATAATCGAACCAGCGACAGGTCCGACCCTTTGGGTCTCCCCACTGGTCATCGTGCCAAAAGAAGGGGGACAGCTCAGACTCTGCGTTGACATGCGTGTTGCCAACACCGCGATCCAGCGTGAGCGACACCCCGGCCCCCGAATCGAGGACATGATCGTTCAGATAAACAAGTCCACTCTTTTCTCAAAACTGGACCTTAATCAGGGTTACCACCAGTTGGTGCTCCATCCAGAATCCAGAGGCATAACCACGTTCGCCACGCATGATGGACTATTCCGTTATAAGCGCCTCAACTTTGGCATTTCGTCGGCCGCAGAGATTTTTCATGAAACCATCAGACAAATCATTCGCCCAATCCGAGGGGCACTTAACTACAGCGACGACATCCTAGTATTCGGGAAGTCGAAGGAGGAACACGATGTAGCTCTCCGCGCCACCTGCAAAGCCATCCAAGACGCTGGTCTCACCCTCAACGTCGACAAGTGTCGATTCAGCAAGACCAAGCTGAAGTTCTTTGGCCACATATTCTCTGCGGATGGAATGACACCAGATCCCGATAAAGTGGCGACAATCTTCAGCCTACAAGAACCAAGGCAAATTGCAGACGTGCGATCGTTCCTGGGGATGGCAGGATACTGCGCGAGATACATACCACATTATGCCACAATCACGGAACCGCTCAGGAAACTCCTTCAGAAAGACATGCTTTTCGCCTGGACGGCAGAATGCCAAGATGCATTCGACTCTATCAAGCAATATCTAGCGGAAGCCAGAAAACTTGCCTACTTTGACCCCAACTGGCACACTGAAATCGTGGTCGATGCAAGTCCAGTCGGGCTGGATGCCAATCTGGCCCAAACAAATGGAGCAAACACCCACCCGAGACATGTGGTGGCCTATGCCAGCAGAGCTCTCTCAAAACCTGAGTCCGCGTACTCGCAGGCGGAAAAAGAAAGTCTAGCAGCAGTCTGGGCATGTGAACACTTTCACAATTTCGTCATAGGAAAAAGATTTACCCTAATAACGGACCACCAAGCCCTGCTCTCACTGTTCGGCAACCCACGAACCAAGTTGCCGCCAAGAATTGAACGTTGGGGCATCCGCCTGCAAGAATATGACTATCAGATAATACATCGTCCGGGGGGGGAACACAACCCAGCGGATTACCTGTCGAGACACCCCACAGGAGAAGCCACGCTGCAAAAGGGAGATGTAGAATACATCAGTTACGTCACCACGAACGCACTGCCTCCTGCAATATCACTGGAGACTGTCGCAGAGGCGTCAGCTGCTGATCCGTCCATAGCACTGGCTATTAACCTCACAGAGCACAACAGATGGAAGACATACAGGAAGTTTCTGACGGAACATCCAGACGCAAATCGAGATGAACTGGAAAGGCTGGCAAAAGTTCATACGGAGCTGGCCGTCAAGGACAAGTCCATACTCCTCCGAGGGTGCAGAATAATAATCCCAGCAGCCCTGCGGTCAGACATTATAAAGACGGCCCATGAAGGCCATCGCAGGGCGGACAACACCAAACGGCAACTTCGGTGCCACGTATGGTTCCCATTCCTTGATGCGCTAGTAGACCGTTGGGTACGAAATTGCATGGCATGTCAATGCACAGCCAGGGCCGAAGCTCCAGCACCGCTACAGTCAACTCAGATCCCTGAACACCCGTGGGAAAGAGTGGCAATCGATTTTTATGGGCCCCTCAAGTCCGGGGAGTACCTGCTCTTGTTCATTGATGAGCACTCTCGCTTCCCAATCGTGAAGAAGTCGCCGTCAACAGCCTTTGCCCACATAGCAGCTGTATTTGACGAAGTTGTGAGTGAGTGGGGCATACCAGAAGTCATCAAGTCGGACAACGGCCCGCCGTTTTGTGGCCACGACTTTGCAACCTTCGCCAAGCATCTGGCAGTCAAACACCAGAAAATAACACCAAGGTGGCCACAAGCCAACGGGATGGCCGAGAGGTTCATGTCGTCTATCAAAAAGACCCTACAAAGAGCCAGACTAGAAAATGTTGACCCTTGCCAGGCCCTGTGCAGGATGCTTCGGGACTATAGAAACACGCCACATGAGGCGACGAACAGGACACCGGCTGAGATGATGGTGAAATACCAAGTTCGCACACGCATCATAAGACATCCCACCAACAAACCGGAAGTAGACCCGGAAGTCCTAGCGAGAGATGCGGAACGGAAGGAACGGGCCCGCATCCAAACAGATGAGAAAAGAGGTGCTCGCCCAAAAGAGATCCAAGTTGGAGACAAAGTACTGGTCCAACAGACGATGGTCAAAAAGACTGACCCAAGGTTCTCCCCAAAGCCGCTCCTTGTGACGGCCACAAAAGGAACCATGGTGACAGCTGAAAACGAAGAGCGGGAAATAACCCGGAATTGTTCGCAGTTTAAGCTCACTGCCATCCAGGGCCAGCAGGAGCGAGAACCCCCGGATCCGGAACCGATGCCTTTGGACCCGAGAGACTCACTGTGGTCGCCACCGAGATTTTTACCTCGCGCAGGAATGAAGAGAGCGCAAGGGCCAGAAGATGATTCGGGAGAAGCCACCAATGGTCGGCCCCATCGTGTCGTGAAGAAACCGTCACGACTAGTTGAAGAGTGTTAATGTTGTTGTTGCAAGGACATTTGTCCGGGGGTGATGTTACGCTGGGCTTGTCTCTTTAAGAGACACGGACTGTGTCACGTGGTCCCGACACGTGACGCGTGACGCTGGGGGGAGGGAGTTGCTACGGGCAGTTTCGAAGTTGTAAGAGAATAAAGAGGACGTGTTTCCAGACACTCGGTGTGCCTGTCCTTATTGTGAGAGCCCATCCGGGCTCAACAATAACCAACATATAAACCTGCATAGAAGGGCTGCAAATGGGGACTCATTGGCATAATCAGAGGTTATCCTGCAAACCTGATATGGGGTAGTCTGCTGGTGAACATTGCACTTGACGAGATACGGCTTTGGGCAAACGCGCATATTCCATACTGTACATCGTGGTGGAGTAGTTCTGTAATTGGATACAGGTGCTCACAGGGACATCGAAGATTAAACTGAACTCACATGCTGTACGGATCTCAAAGGAAAACACATAGAAACACTGATATGCATAAACACACACACACAGTGTACTGTACACGCTGCTGGGTATGAACTGAAGAGCGCCGTTATTCCTGGTATTTCATCTGAATTCGCGTTGTAGCCTAGAAAGGCTTGGCCCTCGTCCCGTCCTATCAAGAGAAATTAGAAGTTGTCCCCTATGCTTACACTCTTCTGATTTAGAAACATAAAAGCAGCTGATGAAAAAAAAGCGAGGCAAATTTTTCCCTGAGACACTTCCCTTTTAATAAGTTTGTGTGCGACTCCCATTATGTAAATAGAGATGTGTTGTAGCAAAGACTGTAAAATGGCAATCACTCCCTTCCTGTCTCTGGCTTCGGTTGGCTAAAAGGGGAAGTTAATTGCTGTTTTCTTCTTGTGCTAAACTGAGCAGCACGGGCCACCATCAGTGCAGTGAACAGCATGGCAACACTAGATGGAAGACACACAGAGCTTGGGGCTTCAGTAAAATGGGTGTTTTCCGGATTCCCCAGAGGAAGAAAAGAACAACCCCAGGGGTCTTTTTACTGCTTTTTTGGGAATTTACTGAGAATCGGAAACCCAAAGTATTAGCAATGTCGAGGAACACACTTCCCAGGGAAATTGACATATGAGCTCTGTAAGGTACTGAGTATGTTGCAAAATCTCCATTATCATAATCAACCACAATTAGTGCAGTAGCTAAAAGACAAAACGGTGTCCTAAAAAAATAAAGGGGGTCATTACGACCATGGAGGCAGCCATGCCGCAATTTGCGGCACGGTTGCCCCCTTACCGGGTACCGGGTCTGGGTTCCTTGAATGACCCGGTAATTCCTCATTCAAGGAACCCAGAACCTGTACATCCCCACTCCCATTCAAGCCCCCATAGGGCTCAATGGGAATGGGGAGGGAGCTAACAACGGGCCTGTTAACAACGAGCCCGTTGTTAGCTCCCTGGTCTGCTAGCGGGACCCGCTAAGGGCGCCTGGTTTTACCAGGCGCCCTTAGCGGGTCCCGCAAGCAGCCTCGTAATGGGGCGGTAAGGGGTTGACGGCTCCGGCACCATTACCGGCGCCGTTAACCCCTTACCGCCAAGGTCGTAATGACCCCCAAAGTCTACAAAATGTCTGCAGAAACTGGTTTTTGAAGTGGCCAGCTGTGCCATCGCTTGTCCTGATGAGCAAGAGAGGAACTGCAAACAGAGTTACAGGTTTAAGTCCCGATGACATCCTCACTAGCAGACTGCGATTACCAGAAGCCCCAACATTGCCATTAAATTGGGGCAACATGCAGCTTCTGAAGGATGCCGTGTTGAACATTTGACAAGAGCTGGTAAAAGTAGTTAAACTCCTTTTCCAGGTTCAACAGGCCCTTCACAGCACTATGTCACCCTTTCTAGCCTGGATCATGGGTGATCATTAACATCCTTCAGAGGAAAAACTGCCTGAAACCCAGATGGATTGTGCCTTTTCGGGCTCTTCTGGTCACAGACACTGTGCTGCTTTGCCGAGATGTCCCAGCCTGGACTAATACCAGCTTTTGGGTTGAAAAGGCATCTGCGAATTCTAATGCTAATTTTGCTTAGTGGGTAGCAATTTTAGTTGAACTTGAATTTAGGTGAGAGATATTCTGTTAGGTACTTTGCTGATAATGAGAGACTGATACTTCAATAAGGGGAACTCAGGAGATTACTACTGAAAAGATGAAAAACGGACCACGGTTAAAACGACATGCCCTAGTTGAATGCCAGAAAGGAAATTGTGGGTCTTGTGGTGATTCGCCATGCCACGATCAACACAAGAGACTTACGCAGGGCTGCCTGGCAGCGGTAGTGACACTACATGCATAGCAGTGGCGCAGCTCACGACATCATCATGTGCTAGGAAAGATTTTCTTAAGGTGCAATTTTCGATCCATTTGTGAACCCCTCAAACGTTTTGCTTTTGTGTTACTTACCTATGCTGACTTTTTCCAGTGGAGCACAGCCTTCAGCTTATGGGGAAACTGACACGCCCATCAGGCTATTAGTGCTGGGAAACTATGGGCCTCATAACGACCCTGCCGGTCTGGAAAGAACGGTGGCGGTAAAACCACTGCCAACGTTGTTTCCTGACCGGCTGATTCAGAGTCCTGCAGGCGGGAGGTGTCACTCCCGCCAGGTCTGACCTGGGCGGATTAACACCACCCGCCTGCAGGTGGACATGGAAACACCGGCTCTGTCATAGACGGAACCGGTGTTTCCATGGTCCCCATCACCATGGAGTCCTATGAGACTCCATGGGAATGGGGATTTACAGAATCCCACCTCCGGAATTACCGGGGTTGTAATGCCCCGGTGATTCCGGCAATCACAGAGGCGGAATGGTAATACGAGTCCGGCGGCAGCCTGCCGGTTTTTCCGGCACGGCTACCGCCGGACTCGTAATGAGGCCCTATGTTTCCTTTAGTCTTCGACTATGTTGCCATTTCTTGGTAACCTTTTATATATGTGCCAAGTACCTTACAGTACAGAGCATAAGGGTCCTTTTTTTTATGGCCCTAGCCACCCTCTAAGGATTTTTTGGTGTGTGTACAAGTGTGCCTAGGACGAACTGGAAGCAGCAGTTTACTTTTAAAGTATTTTTACTTTGTTTTTTGGACCATACCGCGGATACCGCGTTTGGCCCAAGACTGTAGCCAGTGCCGAGAATGGCTGTGCCACAAAGTCTTTTGTTCTGTCCTTTGACCGTTTTGCCCCTTTGCCTTCCCCCAGTTCGAGAGACCTGGGTATTCCTTATTTGGCCATGCAGCCTCACGCGAATACCACATCTTTTGCAGGCGCTTGCATGTCACGTATGCTAGTGCTCAGGAAGAGGGTTGGGACTGTCTGGTCCCAATCCACACTACTGGTGCCAGTATGTCTAGTAGCCATGAATGACTCGAACCACCGTGGACCACGATTGGCCCACCCCTGGCGTGCATGCAAGAGAGCAGATCTTCCATTGGCTGAGATTTGAGCGCAAACTGAATCTTGGATAAGAGAAGGGGCTCTGCATCCATTCCAGGTCGATCTACTGAGGTTCAAACCGAACCTCATAAGGAGCCAAGTATCCTTAACAAGAAAGCAGACTTGAGGATCTGCCGGTGACATGCTAGAAAGGTTTGGCACCCTGGCCCTGCTGTTGTCCGGTCCAACACCTCTTTCTTCATCGAACCAAGAAGGCCTGCAGGGGCGCTTTGCCTCTTTGGAGCAGTGGGAACAACTACTCTCTGCTTCTCCTACGTACCCTAGCTAAGAGCCTCTTCGGAAGTGTTCCTGGGCCATCTAGTGACCTGTCCATCTCCAACCCAGGGTGTCATACAGAAATGCTACCGTCCTAAGTTGAGACTCGAGACTTTGGGAATCCCTAGTTTGTGGTCCTAGGCCCTCTCCCGCCAAAACTCATTGTAGTAGCTCCTATGGGTCACGATTTATGAGAGTATGCAATGCCACAAGCAATTGTGGTCCCTGTGTCGCCCGCTGTGTTGACCATCGCTGAAAGTGCCTACAGTTCTTACCTACCATGTCCTAAAACGTGCTGCAGCGGAACTATCCTTCTTCCTTCGAGGGTGAGAAAAGGCTTCTGTTCCGCCATGGACGATTGCCCGACACGCAGCCACTGAAAGCTGGAGCGTTCTGAAACTGCAGGGTTAACACCTACAGGCGAAGTGGGCTGGACTGCCAAAGTTTGTTCCGGACTGTGTCGAGGGTCGGTGAGTACTTTCCTAACTTACCGGTGCCCCCGGCACATCCATTCATTTTTACACACGAGTGTCCCTCAAAAGATACTCACCTTGGCTGGGCTACCCTGCATTCGCCAGCTAATCCAGAACGCCGAAAGTCACTCTATCCGCAAGGGTAGACCCTCTTCTAGGAATAGGAACTTATTCTACATCGCCTCAAGCCCCTTACTGAGCAGCTACAGCCCCCTAAAGAGAACCCACTTTCCGCTTTATGCACGGCCACGTGTTGTTAACGCAGAACAGTACTTTGAGCGCTAGGCTCTTCACTTCGTAGGACTGGACAACATAAGTTAGGGATTGTTGATGAAGGACTGCCTAAACTGATATATGTGCAGAACTAACCCCTTTCTGTAAAAGGTTGTGGCTATTTTCTCCCCAGCATCAGCCTTAGGCTAATCAAATTATTGTATATATGTTACATAGTGAATAAGCATGTGTGGTCATTGTTTTCTTGATAACTGTGGTTTAATTTTGTTTTGTTATAAGGGTCTATAATAAATTTATTTTTGATATACATCTGTCTAAGGGTAATCTGTGGAGTTTTACTGTGTGTTCTCATTATGGGCTTCCGATCACTCTCACCCCTCCTGAGACTTAGGGGGTCATTATGAGTTGGAGGTAAGGGGAAACGATGCCGGTAAAGGATTACCGGCATCGTGTACCGCTCCGGGCTATTCCGACCCGCCAACCCGCTATTAGCGGCACCGTAAATAACGGTGCCTCTAATAGCGGCATGGGCGCGGGCAAGCGACCCTTCATGCCGGCAATACCGGCATGGCGTAAACAGGAGGACATCACAAGTCAGGCGGACATGCAAATAACGGCCTACTGAAGCCCGAAAAGTACCTTACCGGCATGGAGTAAATACCAGCATCGCGGACCACCCGTAAACGGCCATGTGCAGTGTTCCCAACTGCCACAGGTGCACACAATCAGCACAGGTGGAGGCAATATAGACTGGGCCAGCACAAAAGGAGCACACCACAATCTTCCCACACCCAGTCACACACCAAAATGATTCCAATCCTACTAGCAATGCTGGTGCTGGAGGACATGATTGCAGTGGAACTCCAGCAACAACAACAACAACAAGCAGCACAGAGGAGACGCAGGAGGAGAATGAGGGTGAGGCAGGCCCAGCATGCCCCACCAGTGCAGCCAGTCGTACCACGCAGGCAGCCCCCAATTCCTCGCATCAGAACCAGTCCATTCGACCTAACCCCTGAGCAGATCCACACCCTGTACCGTCTGGACCGGGACACCATCACCACCATTGTGGACATGATACATGACGACATTGTCAGCCTGATTGAAATACGCACCACCATCCCACTTCTACTGAAGGTAGTGTCCGTGCTCCACTTCCTGGCCACAGGCACCTACCAGCACACAGTGGGGCACATGCATGGCATATCACAACCATTATTCTCACGTACGCTGAACCAAGTGCTTGATGCCCTCCTGAAGCACACAGACGAACACATTTTCCTACCACAGACAGCCCTCGAGATCTCCAACACCAAATTTGGTTTCCATTCACTGACCGGCATCCCTGGTTGCATTGGCGCCATCGACTGCACCCATGTTGAATTGGTGGTCCCACATGCCATGGAGGTAGTTTACCGCAACTGTAAATTATACCACTCCATCAATGTGCAAATGGTATGTGACTCAAACAAGATCATCACACATTGTTGTGCCCGATTTCCCGGATCAACCCATGATTCAAGGGTCTTACGAAACTCCACTATACCACGCTACATGGAGCGACACGCAGGGCACAGATCCTGGCTTCTCAGTGAGTTGCATTTCAGGCTCATGGAATCGCGATGTGGGTAGGTGATTGGGGGGTGAGATGCATACTTCACCTGGCTGAGATGGGGGGAGATGCATACTTCACCTGGCTGAGATGGGGGGGGGGGGAGAGATGCATACTTCACCTGGCTGAGATGGGGGGGAGATGCATACTTCACCTGGCTGAGGTGGGGTGGGGGGAGATGCATACTTCACCTGGCTGAGAGTACCTGAGAGGATGGACCATGCTCATACCCCAAAGCAGGCCAGACCGGGCCTGACACCTGACCCCAATATACAAGGCGTAAGCTGCCCTACCATGAAAATGATGCAGTGCTACAACCATTCCATATCCATCAACATGTGCACTGTACATAATCAGACCGTAGCCCCCGCAACACAATGCAGCTACAAGCAATTAGTATGGCCAATGGACAGCACCAAATACCATCAACAAAAAGGACAGTCCTCCATTACTGCGTACAAAGGAGTCACATGAGGGCAAAATACATTTACACACCACTACACTAACACAGAGGTCCACCAAAACAGCATGTCAACATTTGTCGTGCATAGTGAGATCATCATAAGGCTGCCATCAACGGTGACAGGATGAAAGCATACAAATTACTGCACATCACCCAGATTATGGGAACAACCAGCGTGGACTACCACAGCGCATGAGCACTCACAAGGAATAGGACCCCCCTGTGCCCACTAGACGATGACACGCACACCTGTCGATAAGAGGAATACACATCATGTGTCTCTCTATTCATGCATGGATATGTGGTTGCAAACAGGAAATAAATGCATGCTATGGTGTCATTGATACAGGTCCCATATAATGTGATGACTTACACATAATCATTGTTGCCCACATGCAGGTGATGCAGGCTATCCCTTGAAGTGGTGGCTCCTTACCCCAGTCCAGAACCCGAAGAACAGGCATGAGGAGGACTACAATCGTGTGCATACATGTACCCGTGTGGTGATTGAGCAGACATTTGGCCTCTTGAAGGCACGGTTTCGCTGCCTCAGCAGGTCTGGTGGGGCACTCCTGTACAGCCATGAGAAGTGGGGCAAGATCGTCATGGCATGTGTCATGCTACACAATATGTGCATCAGACGGAATGTGCCTCTGCCCCCTCACGCTGAACTGTAACCACCTGATGATGAGGATGAGGAGGGTGGAGATGGGGCTGCACTTCAGGGAGGCAGCAATGCACAGGAGGGACATGCCATGCGTCAGACTCTGATTAACCAATGTTTCTAGCACACATGGATGGGGAGTGTGACATGGAGGTGGGACTCAGGGCACTGGGTGTGTCAGGGACATGGACACTGTAGACTGTTCACCAATAAAGCACACGTACACAAAAAGCAATGTCCGCACATGTGAATTCTGATTTCACAACAGGTGTATTCAAGAAATAAAACATATCAAGTGCACAAGCCCTCCACCCCACACACCCACTCCCCCCTCTGCCTCCCCCCTCAACTCCCCCACACACCCTCTCCCCCCTCTGCCTCCCCCCTCAACTCCCCCACACACCCTCTCTCCCCTCCCCCTCCCCCCTCAACTCCCCCACACACCCTCTTCCCCCTCCGCCTCCCCCCTCAACTCCCCCACACATCCTCTCCCTTGGGTGGGTGATGCGTCTGGGATGAAACATATATGGGGTGCATCATGCATGTGGACACGATGGAGCTGTGCACTGCCTGTAGGCAGTCTTGCAAAAATGTGTGTGGTTGACCCTGCTTTTCATCATTGCACTGTCAGTTAAGGGGGACATCATCATGTTGTTCTTTACAATATTTCATTTGGGACACCTACCTGCATCAGCCGATGACGGGGCTCCTCGCTCCATGTCCCCCACACCCTCGATAGCCTCCACCCCGATGGTGCTTGCACAGATCTCCTCCCAGGGTTGCATCTTTATGGGGGAGTCCGCACCACCACCTGTTGCCATCCCGTGGTTACGGTTGGCCGCAAGGATGTCGCGGAAGCGTAAGCGCAGGTCGTCCCAGCGCTTCCGGACATCTTTCGATGTGTGCGGGGTGGTGCCAACGGTGCTCACTTTCCACGCCACCTCCGCCCACATCTCCTTCTTCCGCTGCACTGCAGGTCGAGACATGTTGGTGGAGAAGACGACATCCCCATTTTCTGCCAGTGCCTCGGCCAGCATGTTCAACTCCTCTGGTGAGAAGCGCTCCTTGCGCAAGCGCTCTGCACTTTTTTTTTTTAGTGCCGTGGGCATTGTGATATGCTGCATGTAGAGGTAGAGGTGTGGTAGAGGTGTGGTGGTGATATGGATCCTGGTTACAGAGGATGGCAATGGATTGTGTTTTTAAAGATGGCCGCTGTGCTCTTTCCCGTTCCTGTGCGATGACGCTACTTCCGGTTCCGCTTATTAGCGGTGACCACTAACAGCGGTCACCCCTAATGCCGATGGCTTGGATGGCGGTGGAGCTATCTGCGCCCTACGCAATGCCGGTAAGGGCGATTTTTCGCCCTTTAACGGCAGGGCGGTAAGGTCGTTACCGGCATGGCGCAAAGCTCGTGCCCGCGTACTTGTAATCGGCCTCTAATAGCGGCCTTGTAGCAACATGGACACGGTATTTGCTCCATGCCGGTAAGGGCCGTCACTTACCTCCAAACTTGTAATGAGGTCCTCTTGACCACCTGCCAAGCTACCGTAGATTGGTCTGGTTTGTCCAGAGGTTCCCCTGTTCCACTAAACTAGGATGACCTCCTAAACTTCTGCCCCCAGGCCAGAGCCTAGAAATCCATCTTAACAGTATGCCTGTGCTGGAACACCGGAAGTCGCGACAGTGGTGTGCTCCGCTCTCAGGGATGGAAGTGTATGAGAGACGCTGGCAGAGAGGCACTGCAGCACCTCAGAAGAAAGTCCCTAACCTTTTCCTCCACACATCACAACAAAGAGCTTATGGGAGGATCCAGGTTAAAATCCCCATGGAAGAACCTGCAGTGATCAAGGGGTACCTAAATTAATCAAATAAAAACCTGAGCCCCAAAGATGGGACAAATATTATTTAAAAGGAGACCAGGATAAAACCAGAAAAAAGTAAATAAAGAAAGTGAAGTAATAGAAGTCCAACTGGCCAATAGAAATAGAGCTTAACACACGAGGACCCTGTGGAAACACCCTGCCAGCCAATCCTGTAAGCAGGGCTTTCCTCCAATCAGCAGCCTACAGGATGAGGAGGACTCTGGCTATTAAAGCAGAGCAGCTCATTCTGAACTTGTCTCAGTCACTGACAGGTCCCCCGTACCTCTCTCCTGATGCTGCTGCATGAAGAGGAGCTGTATCCTGAAGGAGGAGTTGCTGCCTGGGTGAAGGCGCATGCACTACCCTGGAGCACCGCCTGCCTGAAAGCTGCCTGAAGAGCCTGGAGGAATCTGATTGACCCAGAGAGTACCCCTACAACCCACCTAGGCTGACCTGCTTGAGAAGCCTGAGAAGAGGCTGAGGAAACTGACTAACCTGGAGGAAGAAGGAGAGTACCCTTACAGCCAGAAGAGTGGTAGAGCTGACCCGCGTAAGAAGCCTGGGAAGAGGCTAAGGGAAAACCTTGCTAAGATCCTGGTAGAGAGAGACAAGGACAGAAGCAGGACCCCTGAGGAGAAAAGTGGCAAAAGAAGAAAGAGAGAAAGAAGGGTGAGGGGTCAGAAATGTGAGGCGGACAACATTTAGATGAATTTGCCATTTTATTAAATCAAAAGTTTCAATTAACGCCTCACTATCCCTACTCTGACGTGGATTTCCCTGCCTAAAGTGAGCTAAAGAAAATATTCTAACAGAGAATGTCTGGCCCTCACATGTATACATAAAATACACAAGAAGATATATATGGCAATTCAGAACAACAACTGTATTCTGTAATAAATTCACAGTCTCCTTTGGTAACCTGGGTGATTCCCTTCCTCCAGGTTTAAAGTTAGATTCAGTCCTATCATTTAACAAAAAGAAACAAGGAAATCCAGCATTGCAGCAAAGTTCCACTTTAGTTCTTTGCACCTTCAACTTGATAAAAGAAAAGTTCTGGTAATTCAATGTCCAAAAAAAAAAGGCACTACTTCTTAGAACAGATATTTTAGTCAAAGAAATATCATCAATGATACTCTTGGTCAGGATTTTTTATCACAATTTCATTACTGTCAAAGGAACACAACTTCTTAACATACGCTTTTAACACCCTAAATCACAATTGGTATCTTTGTCAGGGTAACTTCACAGCACTTCTACTTCCACCTGGTTTACTCTCAGGTCAGGCCCACTTGTACCAGGATTCATCACACGGGTCTACTCACCTGACCGATAGCTTTCCACATTCCACAGTGCTTTTGAAGTTCTGAATCTACTAACAACCACACGTTTAACACAGCTTCAACAGTTTGTAACATTGTGACTTTCAACAACTTTTCAGAAAAGACAATATTCACATTAGTGCTCCTCAACACCTTCATGTAGGCAAGGCATTCTTCCCCTGAACATTCACCTTCCATAAGGGCAGCCTCTTTGCCACTCTTGTCTTTCTGCAACATCAACTACGAAAATACCCTTAAGCACATAATTCAGCCGTTCATCCTTTTGACTTTGGAAATGTGAGATTTTATACCAGCTTCAAGTTCATGCAACAACCACAAACAAGCTTCACCTTTTTGACATTGCATTTGTCATTCCTCTTTCTGTTATTAGTCTCTCTTGACTCTGGACAATATATGCACATCTCTGTCTTTGGAAATGCTTGTATCAACCTTGGCTATGGGTAATGATTTTACCACTCTTGGCTGTGGGCAATGCGTGGTCCCTGGAACACACAATTCTTAATGTTCAGTCAATTAAATTCTGTGTTACAATGTTTTCTACTGCTTTATAAATGACTCTTCAGTTACCCTTCACTTCAGAAACACTTTTAGGCACACACAATCGGTATTTCATCTGTTTTATGCAGTTTGATGTTCAATTAGTGCCGTTCAGACCATTTCACTTATACGCAAGTGTTACTTTTGTTGCATTCTTTGTCCAACTGGCAACGGTCGGGTTAACAGCACTTTCACACAGACACAAGTACATTTCCTTTGCTACTGTTGCCTGCCTTTGTTCGAACAAGAGATTAAAATGCTCAGTAACACTCACCGGCTTTTCTCTTTGATAACTTTGCGTGCTGCAGGACTTCCACTGCTCCGGCGTCTTCCGAACTGACATACTTCCACTTTGAAGTTGTCTTCGATCTCGCCATGCAGTTACGGAGCTAAACTTGCTCTGGAGACCTTTGGCTGCATACAGGATCTCAACCACGGTCTCCTGCACAATTGCTGCTGCGCAGTCTCTGCAATTAGGTTCACATGGGGGACAGCTGTCTTCCTTCACACTTCCCACTGCGCAACCTCTGCACTTCAGATTCAAGGGGAACAGGAACCTCCTAGGACAGGCAGCTGGAATCTGCTTGATTAAAGTCCCAGCGTTCTTTCTTTCCCCCAACTTCTGCAAGATCTGCCAACAACATGCTTTCCTTCTGCTGCTACTACTACCGCTGCTGCTCCCTCTCCAGCTCCTTCTCCTTCTAATGGCCTGCACCTGATGGGGCCTTTAAAGCCTCTCTACCTCCCTCAGGTGTGGGTCGTTATCCCTAACAAGCCGAATACTTCTCCAACATTGCTCCTCAGCCCTCTTCCTCATCCCAGAACTTAGAGAATTATAGGAATTGAAGTCTCCAACAACAGAATTATGGGTTCTTCTTCCTTTTATTTGGCAATAAGCCATTAAAAGTGTGGGACTTCGCAGAAAGTAAAATAGAGGGGTTTATCAGTCTTCCTGGCAGGGTGCCCCCCCCATGTGATCCTCCCACAGAACACCACCCCCAGGGTCGGGATCAGGAAGCGTCTGCCCTTCTCTGGCCACATGTGCAGCGTCCCAGGCCAGGTTTTGTGTATGAATCATTACTGATTCATAACAGAAGGTACAGAAGATAGACTCCTGAAGGAAAGGGGAGTCATGCAGAGAGAGAGAGGGATGAACCATTCGAAGGACGGAGATATAGAACCAAAACGTAGGACCCAGCTAATCGCTCGCCTAAGAGGCTCCGTACACAGAAGGCAACTACAGATCCCAGTTTGATTGCTTTGCGTACGCCGCCCTGTTTGTCAATCTGAGGAAGCCGCAAGAGAAAACATCTCTTGCATTCTTCGACTTTTGTTATTTAGGGAAGGACTTTGATGTTCTACCCTCAATACCTTTCACCCAAGGGAAAGACTAAGTTTATATTACTCATTGTACAATTTGATTTAGTTATTCTGACAACTCACTTTCAAGGAACTTTTCATTCAGGAAATCTTTATTTTAAGTTAAAGGATTTGTTGTGACAAACGAGATTACTTTACGGTTTTAGTACTTTGGGGCACCTTTTTACTTCATAGGTGAAGTAGACCTTCAGTTTACGTTATTCACACAGGGATGGACTTCTAAATCATTTACATTTGAACACTTTGCTTTATTCCTTTAACCCTGTTTTGGTTACCCCTTCCTAACAAAGTACTCTCTTGAGGAAGCCCAAATGTCTGAGAACATTCTGTTTTCGATGTTGTCACACTCATCACAGTCTGCATCATAGGAATGTGGTAAAACATGTTACCTAGGATTTATGCAGCAGCCAGTGAGTGAACGTTCGTCGAAATACCATCAGCCTGTGGGGCGGTCCCGGAGTGGGTTTCAAAAGAGAGGGAGAATGATGCTCTACAAGGGAAACACCTGATTAATAATGGACAAAGAAAAAAGTGTCTAAAAGACTGAGATAATTCCTCCAAAACTGGTCCTGAAGGTTAAACAATCGAGTGGCCAAGATAGCACAAAAGACTTTGACCTCATACTGTTCTACTCAACTGTATTTTTTAGAATGAGAAAAGTAAAAAAAATAAAGCAATACAACGGATGACTGACTATTGCATGAAAGATGAAAAAGAGGCATTGATAGCAGAATAATTCTTCAAGAGTGTATTGTTTTATCGGATGCAACTGCCAAAGATAGGAAAGACAATGATCGCTATAGGTTTTGGGTGCACCAAGAGGATGAGGAAGTTCAACTAAGAGACATTGGGCCTCATTATAAGTTTTCCGGTCCGGTAACAAAGGTACCGGTAAGCTTGCTGGTACCGTTGTAACCGGACCAGCAAACTACGAGTTCTGCTTGTGGGTGCCTTACTGCCCGGCAGATCTGACCTGGCGAGCATACTGGTACCCGCGAGCAGAGCATGTCGGATGCACCGGTACCATTCACGAATGGTGCCGGTGCATCCGACCTCCCAATTCCTATTGAGCCCTAAGGGGCTCAAATGGGAATGGGGGGCATTTTTTTTGGGTGCCCGCGAATTGGCAATTACCGGGTCTGGCGGGGCCGTAATGACCCGGTAATTGCCCATTCGCGGGCACCCAAAGAAAATGATACCAGCAGCAGCCGTGCCTGTTATACCGGCCCGGCTACCGCCAGTATTGTAATGAGGCCCATTGTATGGGGTTTGAAGAAATTACCTGTTCAGATGTACAGCCGGGGTCACTAAATATGTGCACCTTTAGACAACGATACTTTATCATCCCCAAAAGACTAGGCCCTCATTATGGGTTTGGTGGTAAGTGGTGGAATTGGCGGTTAATCTGTTACCGTCACTTTTACCACTCAGGCGAATAACAAGTTGCCGAAAATGGGTGCTAATTCTGCCAGCGGTATTTCCGTCAAAAATTGACAGAATTAGCACCGGCAACACAAATTCTAATTCCGACAACTTGCTAGTGCAATTACTGTCAAAATACAGCCAATAATTGGCAGTAATCCAGCCAAAATTGCAGTGCAGCTAACACCCCAAAAGGTGGAGGTAAAAGTATCCAGGTGATGGGAATGAAGCAGGTGTGCACATAATAACCTCCTAAAGTGAATGTAAGGCCCACACTGTGCCCAAACACACTTTCATGCAAGATGCAGCCACAACCAGAAGTGAATTACGGCATCCACAACCTGCTGCTGTTCACTGAGCACAAACAGCATGCAGAGCAGCTACATGGAAGGATAGAGGATGCACAAACAGGGAGGAGATGTGTGTTGCAGAGGCCACCCATACCACATGCCCGTCCGTCCCCCTGACCTCTGACTGATGGCCAATTGGTCTCCCTATATCGCTTGGACAGGAACACCATAGGAGAGCTGCTGGGCTTCATAGAGGCCAATCTCCACAGTGCCATACATATCAGAACTGCAATGCCATCACTGCACAAGATGGTGTCTGTTCTCTGCCTATATGCCACAGGTGCATTCAAGCAGACTGTCGGGATGCTGCATTGAATGTCCCAGCCAATATTCTCAATAGTGCTGGCGCAAGTGTTGGACACGCTCATGAGGCATGCCCATCGACACATCTCGCTTCCCACCACTGAGGCCCAGGTGCATGCAGCAAAGTCAAGATTCTATGGGATTGCACATTTCCCTCCTCTCATAGCAGCACTTGACTGCACACATGTGGCATTGGTACCCCCCACAGGCAGTGGAGCCTGCATACAGGAATCAAACAGTGCCATTCCATGAACATCCATATGACCAGTGATGCACATCTGACCATCAGCCACTGCTGTGCATGATTCCCAGGTTCCACACATGATTCCATGATCCTGAGGAACAGCACCCTCCATACATATATGGACACACACAGAGAGCAGCAAACCTGGCTCTTGGGTAGGTATGACATCTGATGATGATGCAGAACAGAGGCACACATGGAGACAGGCATGCGATCACATCTGAGGAAACCACATGTCAAATTAACCATATGCCATGTGGCACTCAGTAGCCAATGGCCCTAAATCTAATTAACGCTGGGCACATAGACACCTGAGAACATACTGCATACTCTTGCATGTGCCCACACACAGCCACCACAAACCATCCACCCCAACCCACCCCCCACCAGCACTACAGGCAGTCAGTGCTACATGCATTTCAGCGCACACAGACCACCAGGACAATAGTGAATCAAGTAAGCATGCAGAATGTAAAACTGTCACTCGAGGCATCAGGATTACAAATCATTCCTGTGGCTGAGTATGCTGAGACAGGTCACGAACCCCAGTCAGCCTGTCAGAAAGAAACAATTGTATAAAAGTTCCATTAAAGGGCCAGCTCCCAGGAATGCAGTGAAAGGGAGTTTGAGAGTGCCTAGCTGGCAAGTTACAGTGTGCAAGAGCAGGAGGACTGGTAAAGGAGGAGGCAGGGACTGTAGGAAGGAGGACTTTGGTTTCAGAAGAGTGGCAAATAGCTACTCTACAAGGCCTGAAGAGCAAAGGCAAACGATAAGACCTGAAAAGAAACAGAAAAGCAGAGGAGAGGAGGGGAGGCGATTCAGGAGGAGAGGATAACTGGAGAAAAGGATATGACCATGCAGGAATATAGAGGAGAGAAAGCAGGAAAATGAAAGAGCGTATGGCAAAAGAGCAAGGTGAACAGGGCACTTGATCCCCAGAGAAGAAAGACAGATACAGTGGCCCCTGAACAGGGGGAGATGGTAGCCTGGGCTAAGACCCAAGAAGTAAGGGTAGAGGCAGCAGCCAAGGAGAGATTCGAGAAAGGAAAGGCAAAACCCCTGGCCAAAGAGGGATAGAAAAGATAGAGACCAGTTGTTGAAAGGCCAAAACACCTGCCAAAGAAGAGGCGGAAAAGGCTGAGGCCCTGTGCAAGTGTGGAGCAGTCCTGATCAAGGAGAGGAGTCCTGGGAGTAACCAAGGGAGAAATGACACCCAGGGACTACCCCAGCGAGATGACAAGACTAATTACAAAGACTTCTGTACAGAGGTGGGGCGCTTAAATACACCAACCATCCTGACAGTCACGGTCCCGAAACCCGTCTCACCTTATGCGTCCATGCCTACACAAAGGGCTCCCCATGCCCGCATGTACCCACGGTTTCGCCATGCGGGACGCCCCTTATTCCTGGCCTGTAAGGCCTCTTCACGGTTGCCATGGATGCGGTTTTCGTCCCGACTATTCGGAAGGAGTAGCGGTCACATGTCTTTCCGGTTGCCATAGTCACGATTTGCATCCCGCCATTGCGCCTTATCTTAACTTGCTGCGCGATCATGTGACACCTGGATTTCCTTCGCCTTGCATTCGCGCTGTTCATTGGCGCAGTGGCGTTAACACACCTCCATGTGGCACCAATAAATGCAACGCTGCCCATCTTGTCGACACTTCTGATTGTTTACTTTGGACACTCTAAGCTATCACGTATCTTGAGACCTCGTTCTTGGATCTTTTGTGCTTTCGACCCTGCCTCCCTTATTGGACCTTGCTATTGCCTGCTGTTTGGAACTTCCTGCTCGTTTGTTGCTGACCTGCCTGGTATTTGGATTCCTCTGCTAACGTTCACTCTTGTTAACTGTCTGCACGGCTTCCCGACCCCGGCCTGTTACCTGGATTGCTCTGCCCTATTTAGTCCTTACTCCAAGTGTTTTCATTGCAGTTTTTCCCTTTCCCTTCCCCTTTCCCCTCCCCTCCACTGCTCCAGCCTGCGGACAGATCAGTACGTGGACTAAAGACGCTACCCTGCTAGGTGCTGCAACTCGACCCTAGCGCGACCCTCGTGCCACCTGGGTTGGTTCCCCTACTAACCTTTCCTTACTTCGTTTTTTTACTCTTTGACCTTGCTTCTGTGTCCTTCCCAATTGACACCCTTCATGAGAATACACCTTCAGTTAGAACCTCGCCTTCTTCAGGTTAGTGTTCTTCTGTTATCTCCCATAGTCTTGCTGCCCAGTTCTGGGTGTTTTGCTAATCAGAACCTTTTGCTTACTTCTTCAGTTTGCCGTGAGGTCGCGTGGAAGAGGGGTCTGACGCCCTTTCAAGCAATAGACTAATCTGTCCTGTTTGTCATACAGGCAGTCGGTTACATTTCTGGGAAGGTCCTTCGAGTATAGGGGGCTCAGGTGGTCTTGGGAGAACCTGCAAGGGCATTCCAACCCACGGGTATCCATCATTGAGGTCTTTAGGTGAGCCTATACTGGTTGTGGGTAGACTGAGAACCTGACACTGACAAAGCAAATACACCATAACATATAACTCAGTGTCTGAGAACATTGTCCTGGTATACTTGTTCAATTGATTTTAGTCCAGGATAGATCATTATTCGTCTAACCATTTCACAAAAAGAAACAGGATTGAAAAGAAATTACCTTTTCAGTCCACGGTACAAAAACAGAACCTCTTCTATTGCGTCTTTTTGAAGCAGTAGATGGAAAGAGCTTCCATCCTGGCCAAATCGTCAAGCAACTGGAAAGTCTTGATGAACTGAGCATGGGGGAATAACAGAAATTCCATCTGACAGTAGTCTTGAGCCACAGAAATTGTCCATGAGTCCGTTGTTGAGGTTTTCCAAACTTTTTCGAAACGTGCAACACACCCTCCTACCGCTTCCAACAAAACAGATAGTCAGGAACAAGAAGAGGAAGAGTCAGGAGCAGGAAGAGGCAGGACCAGGCAAACTAGTCTTGTTGTCAACAGGTGGAGAGGCCATTGGAGGATTTGGGCCTCATTACAAGTTTGGCGGTACAGAAAAAAATGGTGGCAATTCTGTTACCGCCACATTTCTGGCAGTAACAGAATTACTGCTGTTTTTCCCACACTGCTGAATTATAAATTTGGAGGTGAAGTGGAGGATTTACCTCCAGTAAAAAGCTGGAGGTGAGTGTGCCACTTTACTGCAAAAAATCTGCGGATTTACTGTACAATAATTCCACCTGCAGTAAATATGCCAAAAATCTACATGGAGTCCTATGTTACTATTGCGCCGAAAATGGGCATAAAGTCTGCTACTTTACCTCCAGCTTATAGCTGGAGGTAAATCCTCCAACTTTCCCCCAAACTCGTAATTGGGGGATGCAGCAATGCAGCAGTAACGCTATTACCGCCACATTGTTACCACACCAGCCAACTCGTGATGAGGCCCAGAAGCACTTGCTGCCAGTTCCGTGACTCTTGACTCTTGACATTATCAAGGGCAGGGGTTGAAATTCAGGTGCGCTGCACGTTATCGCCTGGTACAGAAAAAAAGCTCTTGCTGACCTGTTACTAATTTGCGTGCATTCTTATGAGGGCCTGCCTCAGGAGAAAGGTATTAATGTAGATCAACTAGTGGCAGCTTCTGAAAGGAAGTTGTAAGGCAAGTTGAGAGCCAAGAGGAGGCAATCAATTAAGAGCAAGGAGTAGTGGAGTGACAGTAGCGCAGGTGCTTGCATCGCCAGTCACCTTTCTCTATGACTGATAAACTCCAAACCTACAACTCGGAGATGGGACGGGAGGAAGCACATTGTGCTGTGTACGCCATTTCCGTTCCTGTTTCGGATTAAACAGGGCCCTGCAAGAACATTTTGCTGCTTTACCAGAGGAGAGAGAAGGCCACAAAGCACAAACCTACCTACCAACGTCTTCAACGCTATGTGTGAGAAGACGATTCAGTCTTCTTGTTTTTATTTGCATTCTGGGACGTGTAGCGCTACATATAAAATAGGACGAGCAACGTTACAAGTGCATAAATAGAAAGGGTGTGTGTTTCACACATGGCATGGGCCAACATAAATGTTGTGGCTGCACCACACCGCACAAGCACCTGCAGCAGCATGTCCATGGAGTCTATGCTCTAATGCAGAATACAAGCCTTCAGAGCAGCATCCACCTGCAGTCAACGCTGCAACCCATCAGGGAGGCCACTGTAGAACCTGTAACAGTCGGTGTAGCTAAGTGACAGGGGCTTACTTGGCGGGCTTCAGAAAAACTTACCAGCTAATGCTGTGCTCGCTCAGCATTGTGAATGCTTTTTCAACTCATAAGCATGAATTAAATTAGCCTTTTCAATGGGTCACATTTTCTCAATGACAGAAAAAAAAGGCTTGGCCCTACCTGGACTCGAACTCGTTCGCTGCAGAGTATGCACGTATCATACATAAGGCAGTGAGCTACCGGTGCTGCCTGGGAACATAGTTCATGTAGACACAAATGAACAGTGTTAACTCGGAGCACGGTAGGAGGGAATTCCTCTATACAGTCCGACAAGTCCTTTAATTATGCTAATGTCATAAGATTTGTAATTGCCTTTTCTTTGTTGACAGGGCTGTGGCTTGAGTGGGAAGGGTGAGGGCAGTGACCACACACCAGGAGGCACCATTGCACTAAACCAACACCAGAGCAGCCCTGATGCCTTTGATGGACCTCCCAAGCGGGCGAATGTCGAACTCATGAATGCCCTATCCGCTTCTGCTAGGTGACCTATGAGGTGTGTTTCTTTCATTGAAGCAAACCAAGTCGACGTCTCCCAGAATGCTTGTATTAGTTAAACGAAGCACAAGACTGGACAGAGTTGCCCTGGTGACATTGAGTCATCTAGCCCACAGTCACTGCTGCACTGCAGAAAACAAACCCAAACCTTACATCAGTTTCCCCAAGATCGGGGCTTCACAGGGCCTTTGTGCCTCTCATGTAAACTAACCCCCGCAGGAGGACATGCCCGGGTATTCCCTCATCAAAACCGGACCACCTTCAACACTGTAAGGAATGCTGAGGGAAAAGGTCCTGATTCGCTATGGAGCCAAAGGATGTCCAGAACTTCCAGAAGGTGCTTCCTTTCTTTCCAACACTGAGGAGAGACCTGGAAGAGGGGGAGCTCATATCTCTCTCACAGCTGCAGGTATGAGGGGGAGAGACTGCTGCCGCCCATCACCTCATTGAATGGGAGATACATAGGAGAAACGTTTGTCTAACTCCTCCAGACAGGAACAGAGAAGAGAACCTGTAGCCCAGCAGCCAGCCAGCCCTTACAGGAAAGAGATCCATGCACGCCAGCATGCCCCATTACAGTCAGTAGATGCTAGTCTACTCCTGATTTTAACTTTGCATTCCAGGGCTTGTACTCTACAAAACTACAAGCCTGGAATACAAAAGTTAAAACCCGGACTGAACTTCCATCTCCTGATTGGCATGGGGCATGATGGCATGTAGGAAGATGCTAGATTGGGCCGGCCAATTCCTATGGGGAGTTAAACGACAATGCATCCCTGCCACTGAATATAAGTAGACAGGTTAGGTGCCACCTACAGCCACAAAGACTAGAGCGCCGGGCCCCAGCACAATATAAGGACTACCTAGGACGAGAGTGGAAGGGAGTTGGGAGCTGTAGAGTTGGCTGGTTACGAGATGCAAGATTGCTGAAGCAAAGAGGCATATTGTGAGACCTGGAGATGAGAGTCAGATTGTAAAACCTGGAGTGTAGAAGAAGATTGCTGAAGGGAAGGTGCAAAAAGTAAGACATGGTGAAAAGTGGCAGATTGTAAGACCTGGAGAGGTGGCACAGAGGAGAGAAGAATAGGTGACATAGGAGGAGTGGAGGAGAGAAGAGACAGAACTAGTAAGGGAGAAAGAAGAAAAACTTCTACCAGGAGGAGGGGGTGAGTAGGGGAGCTTACCCCAAGAAGAGAAGACTGTAAACAGGATACCACGCTCCCAGAGAGTGGAGACGTAGGCAGGAGGTGTTGGTCCAGGGAAGGGACTGTGAAAGTAATAAAAGTGCTACTTTACTTTTACTTCATGAGTGATTAACTCAAACTCCAAGAAAGCCACTTGGGTTGGGGCAACCTTTGGAATATCCCAAAATGGCTTCCACATTAGGTCTTCAAAGCAGTCAAATGAAAATCACAGTTCCACATTCACAAACCAATATTACCAGGCGAAAGGTTAATTTGATAAACCCTAACTACTAGTTAAACTACTAGTTAAAGCGACTTAAGAGGCAGTAGCTCAATCAAACCTAGTGATACTGTTCATTACAGCCCACAATCAGCCCTCCTGCCGTGGCTGATATTGTGGTGTTCACATTACAGCTTTTGTTCCAATGTGACAGCTAACTGTAGAAATGTCTGCACCCTTTCTAGCATATGCCCATCAACAACGCAAATCCCTTATAGGGGTTTAGAGAAGAAAACCATTATTTTTGTCTTCTTTTTTATTAAAATTCAAGATATCAGTTGACTGTATATATTCAGATGCGCATGAGTTCGCTGAAGGGCTATAGGGGTGGTGTCTAGTACGATGTCTAGAAGGACTAAATATCCCACACTTACCTGCAAAAGATCACCACCCAATTTAGGGGGAAAAGAAGGAATGGTCTGTAGCGAACAGAGAAGTTCTAACATACGTCATATCAACAAATATTGGCAAAGCCAATAGTTTTGGTGTTTGCAGTTAATTATCTTTTCCATTTATTGGTATGATTATGTGTTGGCCCCATAAAGAATGGGCCCCGGTTCGAATGAACATACAAGCTGTAGTGCAAGTCATTAGGTGACTATTATTGGGTGAGCAGTTAGCTTCTGCTAGCAGATTAAATACTTCTAATATTTTAAACCCAGCAGCTGAAGTACAAAGACAGTAGCTTACACAGTCTGCCACAAAGGCACATGAAATGCTTTTGTTTGATATCTGTACCAACCAGCAAGGCATTATCAATCGTACTATAAATATCGAAGTCCCAATTACCTTGCCTGCAAAAGATGTACAACAGAAAAGTGTGACCCCTATAAATCTCTTTACTTCAGGGCCAAAACGTAGGACTAACACTTCAAAAATAAAATACATGAGACCATGTTAGGAAGGAATGTGATGCTTGATAACTATTTTTTGCAGAAAGATGATAGTATTGTGCTGTATGAGGACCCATAACCAGTTTACTGGTCATGACCATGCAAGGAGGGCATCAACTTTCCTGTAAACATTCTAGTTATAACCGTTTTAAGGAATATCCGAGAGCGTGAAGTCCATATGCACACTTCCGGATGAGAAACCTTTTAGCAGCATTCACGTGTTGTTACAATTTAATTCTATTACATCTATAGCAGCTGCTTGCTCAGTCCTTGCCTGTATGTTTTAAGTGTAATAACAGAGCTTGTAATCCATGCATATCTCAAACCCTACAAAAAAGCAAGGGCCCAGTTGCAAAAGGTAGAAATATCACACAAAGATCCATATGCAGGCTTGGGAGGAGGTGTTGTTTCAGTATGTCAGAGCACAACTCTCATACATTACATCACAGTTTATGCTTTAGCATCCTGCCTTCTTGCAAACTCTCTAATTAGCTTTTCATTTCTTTTAGCCTTCCCTTGCACTATTTCTATACCAAGCGGCAACACACTCCCCATTGAGATGAAGGGAAACAGAGATGTGTAGATTTGAATGTGGCTTTTGACTCTGTGAATAGAAAGTGTGACAAGGCCAGAAAGCTTATCTTGGGAAGAAGGAATAGCAACTTCTCGCAGCTGGGGGTGGGAGGCTTACAAGGCAGCTATCCAGTGCCAGTTATATGCCCGAGGTGCACACTGGCAGCTGAGAGAGCCCCAATTCACACCCCACTTGTGCCAACGTATACATGTTGTGGGCGGTCGGAAGAAGGAGTTGGACACAAGTTGCACATTTATTTAAAGAATAAAGAAAAGACCTATCTTGCCCCTGTCGCTACAGGGTATTTCCCTGCCAACTAAACAAACTAAACTCGGTTGTTGTCAGGAAGTCGATAAATGAAAATATTTCCTCAGTCCAACCCTACAGTTACCTATCTCTACCACTAATAACCAATAACTAAACTGGGCCAAAAATAAATGTCTCTGTTCGAATGTCCTCACCTTGGCCTTTTTGTCTCTTGGCTTGTTCGCAGGGTTTCTTCATTGGATCCCACTCTTCCAAAAGTAAATGTCTCTTTATGATAGACTCTTTAGATAAAACCGACGTGTCTGATTCTTGTACTCTTTCCAACTGTTTATATACTTTGGCCTCCAACTTATATGATCCTCATAAATATTGTCTATTTCACAATCTTTCAAACCCCCTCCTTGTACTTTATAGGGTTCACTGGCTTTATGGAGGTTGAAACTTCCTTAGTCTTGGGATCTCCTTACTGTATTCTTTCTGTCTTTGTTTTTTTCACTTGACAATCCTCATTATTATTGTTTTTTTCACCATCTTTCGAACCTCCTCCTTGCACATTATGGGGTTCACTGGTTTTATGGAGTTTGAGACTTCTGTGAGGGGTCAGAAATGCGAGACGGACAAGTAGATTGAGTTTTCTCACAAATAATAACAGGTGAGATAAACACCTGTATGTCCCTAGCCTAGTAAGGATTTCCCTGACTAACCAAACAAGGCTAAAGGAAGAGGGCATATCTATCCCTCACACTAATATACAGACACAACAAAACATACAGGGAATATCTGGCAATCTGATCTTCACACAATAACATATAAATTCAGAAACACAATTGTAAACAAGTATCATTGTGACCCGGATTGGATCCCCTAACCCAGGATCAATACAGGGTATCTCAAAACAAAGTTTCAGAAAAGTTCCTTCTACCAAAAATGTCCTTTTCTTGGCTAGGTTTACAAGTTCAGCTCCCACAAGAACACTTGAAGATAATTATTCATAGCTTCCACAATCTTCGCTTAGTCAACAAAAGAAAGGATTCTCTCTTCATATGTCACCTCAAATGTCAATGTAAATATTCTCCACTCTGCAGGCAAATCACTTTCTATAATTTCACATTTCTTCCTTTTGATCAACGTTGTTTTGTCAGGATGGTTTACAAAACAGTTCATCAAACACATTAATGGAATTGTCACTTCCTTTCCACCACAACCTTCTATCACTTTGTAGTACTTTAACTCAACTTCTTCTGGGTCCATTCGCCCGCCAGGACTAACCTCTAATTTTCCATTTCTTGGTATACTCGCCTGCCAGGATAACACTCCTACCACTACTATTTGTACTCTGTGGTGAGGCTTGTTAGAATCTTTCCACCCTTAAATCCTCAATGAGGAAAGAGAAATTAAAAACTGCTTCTTGATACAATCTCTTGACTTTCAACATGATTGGTTCACAACTTCTAACTACTTCTTGATTCAATCTTTTGACTTTCAAAACAATCGGTTCACAACTTCTTTTACAAGCATATTACACAAAAAGACAATGTTTCTCATGGGGATCTGTTTGTCTTAGACAATGCAGGTTATACTTCTCTCCCCCTTGATCCTTTCTACAAGGAGGGCCTCTCTCCTGCAACTTTTAATTTCCTTTTACACAACCTATTGACTGTCATTTAGGCTTTAGTGTTCCTTTGATGAATATCTCTCTTTAGGCAAGTGTTGTCCCTTTTTCCTCTTTTATTGTGTCCTTTTGGCTTTGGTAGTGTGCGTTACAGTATTATAATTGGTTATTTATAACATGCTTAATATCAAGAGGCTTCTAAGCGCGGACCCAGGGATCAAACCTGTGTTGCCCGCATCGTCTTGCTTCCAAGACAATCGCGTTGCCCCTGAACTATCCTCCTGAGACTCTCTCATTCAACCGCTCATTCTTGAAAGGTTACATTTGTTTCTCTCAGTTATTGCCCCCTCTTGGCTTTGG
The DNA here is from genome assembly GCF_040938575.1 of Ambystoma mexicanum. Lineage (NCBI taxonomy): Eukaryota > Metazoa > Chordata > Amphibia > Caudata > Ambystomatidae > Ambystoma > Ambystoma mexicanum. The sequence continues at coordinate 741,101,009 of NC_090927.1, read as the reverse complement.
CAATGTAGGATATCATTTTCTCTCATTTGATCTCTCCCTTTTGAGGAGTTGCATCCACTTTTCTCAGTTATTGCCCCCTCTTGGCTTTTGCAATGTACGTTAGAATTTTCTCTCATTCAATCTCTCCCTTTTGAGAAGTTTCATCCGCTTCTCTCAGTTCAGTTATTGCCCCCTTTTTGCTTTGGCAATGTGGGTTTATAATATTCTTCTGCACGCTTAGGTTTGAATGGTTGGTATTTAAAAAAAAAGGTATTTGTGCCCAGCTTTCTACTTTGGAGTGCCCCGCGGGTAACCTCTAACAGGCCAACTCACCGGTATTTCCTGGAGGCTCCTGCGGACACACTGCTTCGGCTTCTGCACAAGTCAGGCCCTCGCTGACGTTTGACAACTCTGCGTCACCTTCCTCTGTTTGCGCTGACTGTCAAAAGAGCACATGTTGATCCGAACACCCTTCGTTGAAAGCATCTCACCGAAGCCAGATGCAGGACACGGAGAGCCTCTCTCTCCTGTGGGACAGTCGGCCTTCACAACACTTCCCGCTGCAAATCCTCTACATCTGCCGGGGGTTCCGACCTTCACAGCTGGCTCTGCACAGCGTCCCGCTTCGGGCAACATGTCGGTCCCAGCTTCTACTTTCTCCTGCTATTGCTCTCACTGCTCCCACTGCAACCTCCTATGAACCTGCATCTCAAGGGCCTTTAAATGTTTAAAGGTCCCACTCAGGTGTCGGTTGTTAAAACAGCTAGGCCGCTCACTCCAGTTTAGCAACCCTGCATCCCTCTTCCTCGTCTCAGTATTAAATTCTTATTTTTTTTAAGATCATTTAATCTACTTGGGCTAAATGGTTTATAATATATATTTTTAAGGGGAGGTTTTAAAGGAGGCAATGTTTTCCTCTTAGGTTTACCCAAACCTATTATAAAATCATAACTATTAAAAGTAGTTGCATTATCTCCCTGTTCCCTAGATACCTTGTTTTCCTGTTTATAAAAAGGAGTTTCATACTTTGTACCTGGAAGAGGTCTGGGGGAGTACTAACATCATATATTCAGGCATTAAGGTACCCTCACCCTCAAAAGAGGATGAATACTGTAGAAGTAATTGCCTAGTGGTTAGGATCAATGGCGCAACCTGCACCTCCATTAAAGACATTGACAATTGTTTTTTAATTCAAGAATCAACAAGAACAACTTTTGCGCAGGCCAGTGAAAGCAGCAATCAAGAACAATTATAACAAGGACAGAATTAACAATAGGAATAGATCCATGGAATCAAAGAAAACAGACAAAACCTTGTTCCGGAATCATGACTTCAGAGAGAGATGGGCTTTGTATAATCTAACAATCTCGGTTGACAACAAGGCTACTGTGGATGAGCAGTCTTGACTTGGAGTTGTGCATGACGCTCTGGAAGTGGCTTCCTTTAAGAACAGCATGGTGTCAGAGCAAGATCATGAAAGGGATATGAATACTGATACACAACTGCATGCAATAAGGAATACTAGGTCACTGTAATTAGTAGAACTATTCTTCAACAATAGTTTTGACGTGCCCCTGAATTGCTCAAAGGTTTTATTACCGATCCACCAAATCCCTACTCTCAGAATACTAAACACATTGGACATTGACCTTGTTTGGTTTTGGGAACCGTCATGTAATTGGAAGGTCTATGTGCATTTTAATTAAAATTTGATAGCAGGGATGGTGTATGAAAAGAAGAAAACATTTTTAATGGTGGGTTATGGCATAAAGCCTTGTTACATGGTGAAACATTGACATGTAATCAGTGTCCGAGGGTGTCGGAAGGTCGTGAAACTAATGTATGACCCTCCTGCTAGCAGTCTTAAAATACACTGGGCCTCATTACGACCCCGGCGGAAAGGGGTTTACGCCAGCGTTAACAGCGCCGACCCCTTCCGCCTTACTACGAGGTCCCTTAGCGCTATGGTGATTTTAACGCCTGCTTTTTGCAGGCGTTAAAATCCATGGCGCTAAGGGACCATGGAGTTAATTACGCCACTGTAATTCACGGTGGCGTAATTAACGCCTTCCCCACTCCCATTATGCCCTATGTGGCAAGAATGGGAATGGTAAAATGGGGATTGGGGACTTACCGCCCCGCCAAGGTCGGAATGGGGCGGTAAGTCCGCCAACCACCATGGCGGAGTTGGCAGCTTAGCGCCATGGACCATGGTGCTTATAGCGCCATGGTCCTCCGCCATGGTCGTAATGAGATTGACTGTAATTTACGGCATTGTAATGAACAGTGGACATGATATCTACCATTCACATTAGAGTTGATAAAGTAAATGAGTATTTGAATTGGATATCATGGGCCCTCCAAATGAATTCTCAAACATGTTTCTAATAAAGAGTACAATATTTTAAAGATGTTATGATGGAACACTAGAGGTTTCAAAAATGTTATTGTAAATGGTCCATCTATGTGGCTCTCAAAAGCTCAAGATGTTATGCTATTGCAAGAAACTTGGTTTGACCATGATCCTATAATAGAAGGATTGTATTCCATTTTAAATCATTGCAAGAAAGTAAAAAGGCATGCCCAGTGGTAGACTATTTGTATATGAAAAAAAAGATCTAAGGTTATTGGGGTTAAAATGAAGTCAGGTGTCTGAATATGCACTGGCTTATTCCATTACGATTCTGGGGACAAATAGAAGGTGAGAAAATATTACAAGAATTCATGTGTACTGTCCACCTGTAAAGTGACCAACTTGAATTTTGAATCATGTTTATTACTCAACCACTTGCCGTACAGATAATCCTGAGGGGACCGTTTTTCTAGATGGTGATCTTAATGCTGAATGCCCCCTAATCATGGGTCCCTGGAATGGATTAGACAGTCATAGTGTCTGGGGTCTGCAGGATACACAGGTGAGAGGTAGGTAAGATGCTGGAGCTGGTAGTACCAAAGCACAAGTGCGTTATTGTGTTACAGGATATCGGGTTAGAAGGAGGGCAAGCGGATAATAACATCCTTCTAGGTGTGGCTCCCATTCTGAATGTCCAACTGACATTCCGGGAACCCTGAGGGAACCCAGGGTTCCACCACTGCTGTACATTCCATGGCTTGCATTGCTATATGCAATGCAAGCACCACACTACAACAGTGTGGACAATTTACCACTGGGATGTCTTAACTTGAGAATATTACACAAATCCCAGAAGGCGCTGGGTTCATTGGTTGGGGATTTGGCACCTGATGATGATTAACGATAGATTAAAGGGGATATACCAGGTGAATATACATGAAATGTCAGAAAATAGTGGTTGTGCTTTAGATTCTTTTTTATTAATAATAATCGTTTTGTTAAGTTGGAAAAGTGATGCAACCAAACAAACACCAGAAGGACCACTCAACGATTTTCTTATGCTTAAACTTAGATTGTAGAAATACAAGATCAGTGAAATACATTGGAGATTTAAAGGATAACCAATCAATGAACAGAATTGTATAGACTCAGTGGAACGTATCCTCAATCGATATTAGATTTGACTCTTAAATAGTGGGTAGGACTGTATCAATATGGCTCAATAATCCAGCAACATTTCTTTATGGGTACAAGAAACATTGACAGCATTACACAATCCATGAAAAGGGGCATCAATGCAGTATAATGAGGTGCAATATGTTGGGTTGATTGCCAAAAAGAAAAAGGAGCCACAGGCTACCATGAGGTTACAATTTATTGAACAACCCATTGATTTCTCTCATTATAAAGCTGCTAGATGAAAAACAATTCAGGCCTATAAAAATTAACTTAAGCAGGAAAAGAATAATTAGGAAGTGGCAAATAATTCTATCAGTGGTCAAGACAAAAGACACAAAACAATTCGGGGCCTTAATTAACAATACTGAAGAAAAGACATTAGCAAAACAGACCCGGTTGGGGGCGCTTGAGAGCCATCCAAGATGGCGGGCTTCCTGTGAAGCTCTGAGGCGATGGAGCCGAACACTTTAACCTATGACCGGCTAACGTCGCCTATGCAGTGGATGATTTGAAGAAATGTGCGCCTGAACACCCCTAGCATGCCCATACATGATCTCCAGCACTGAGAAGGCTTGCCGGCTCTGCAGACTCCCGACCGTGGATACAGGCTGACGTGACCACCTGCCGATGTGCCGCTCGTCAAATGAGCATAGCCCGCCCGGGCTCGGGACGGATCAGCAGTGGGCTGCGCTGTAGGAGGGGTGCTGTCCAGGCGACGCAGTGGATTTGCTGCCGCTGCCAAGCACTGAGACACAAAAGATAGGCAAAGAGGGTGGCCTGTACCAGCTGAGAAGGGTGCTGTGGGGAGAGAGGGGAGCCGAGCTGCTCTGCCCCAGAGCAGACCGCAGTGCTGTGGGCCTCCCAGACCCCCCAAAACCCCTCAGAGCATGATCAGCCCCATTGGAAGCGACGGATGTGGAGTGGCCCCCTACATGGAGCCTGGGGCGCAGCGGCGGCTGCCCTGGTTTGCAGGAAGTATCTCCCAGACAGAGACCCCCACTGGAGACATGAAGCGACGGCAGCCTGGGGGCGCAGGGATTCACCACGAGGTGCTGAACAAACAACGTGGTGAGTAAGGGCTCACCCTGACCTCCCATTGGGGATAATGAATTTTTCAACGCAGCTTTCATAGACAGAGTCAAACCCCCGTCTGGTAGGACGACGTTGGGGAAACTGTCTGCCCCTCCAATTTGACCCCTGATTGCCGCAACACGCTACATCCGCCATCTATGAGAGCACCAATCCTCTGAGGTGGCCCTGTGGCCCAAAGACGGGGCTTGGCTGGCACACTGCAGATAATTGGCAGCGGGCAGTCCGTACTAGCTGTATGTGCACTTAGTTCGTTCGCAAAGATGGTATGAGCTGCCCTTGGACTTCGTAGCTGTTCGTGGAGGCCGACACGTCGCCGGGAAGGGGGAGATGGAACAGGACACCAGCCCACTACGGTCTGTGCACCAGAAGAGAGCAGTGGAACGAGCGGAGTGACGCTGGGAGGAGACAGGTGCTGGTGGTACACCTTGAGTGGGAGCACGTCTCCCAGGTCCAATAAAGGGGAGTGGGACATGTCCACGGCTCAGCCGCCTTAATGCAATACAGCCGCAAAGGGCGACGGGGAGGCACACAGGCCGCTAATACCATGCAAAACACCACAGACAAGGGAGACATGGATACGGCAGCCATATTCTAAGCCATTTTAGCAGGAAAGGAAGACGTTGAACCAACGATCACAGGAAACCAACCTGGCAGTGCAGGATGTAGCGAAAGAGCTCAAAGATATTAACAGTTGCTTAAATGCTCAGGCAGAGATAACTATGGACAACAAGCAGCGGATTAGTGTGGTTGAGGATGACCAGCGGGACATGGCCGAGGAGTTGGATGCGGCTATCAAGGAGATACAGAGCATGGGGGCGAAACTGGAAGGTCAAGAAAATCGCTCCCATCATAATAATGTTTGCCTGGTCGGCACACCGGAGGGCATGGAAGAGACTGACCTGGACGGCTATCTCTATTCTATCTGGCAGTCAGAGCTCTGCCTTAGCAATCCCAGGGACCCCGAAGCCACTTACAGATGCCAGCCCCAATATTATCACTATCCGATTTCTAAATTTCCAGCATAAATTGGCTGTGCTTAAAGCCTTTCGACAGCATGGTCCCATCCGGCTGGGAGGAGTGCAGATTCAGCTATTCCATTACTTTTCGCTGGAGGTTTCCAGGCACCACAGGGAATTTAATCCAAACTTTGAAGCTCTTAAGGGCTCAACCCATCACTACTACTTGAAGCTCTCAGCAGTTCAGTGCTTTCAGTTGGGCGAGAAGTGGCACTCCTTCGACTCTCCAGCAGAGGCCTCGCGGCTCCTGGGCCGGCACAACATTTTGGGATTAGATTGTATGCCCAACATAGACTCTCAGGCCATCTCCTCTAAAGAAGACAAATGGAGCGCAGCAACACGGACCAAAGAATGAGGTGGCAGAAGAAGAAGGGTAGACGACCCGGGGGGCTTGCAGAATCGGCTGGGGGTGGTATGCCGAGCAAGGCACCTGACTGAGAGGAGGGCGCTGCAAGTTGAAGCAGCACTTTGGCTTAGTGGTGGAGTGGCATAAACTGTATGATGCATGCTGCGATGGCTGCTGTCGGGGTGGTTATGAGCATATGTGATTCTTAAGCGCTATTATGTTCATTGCTTTGAGCTGGAACAAACTTGTAGTCATACTCTTGGATCTTTTCATTTTTGAACGATTTGGCTAGTCATGCCCCTCTGTTGCTGTGTTTTAGTGCAATTGTTCTGTCGAAATGAATGATCACTACTATTTGCGGAGCATGTGGAGTCTTGCCCACTGGATCTGCTTTAGCTATTTAGTCTTCTTATTGGGCTCCCCACTGGGAAACTCATTGTTTGACTGTTTATTTCCTGTTTTATATTGTCATGCTGGAGGGGTGGACGGGAGGTTGCAGGTTGGCCCTATGGAGAATTCATGGGGGATAGGTGTTTTGGTTATGCTGGGCTTTATTATATGTGGGGAAACACTGGTGAGGGTGGCACCTCCAGAAGGGGAAGGGGGAAACCTTTGGAATCTGATAAGAGGCCTCCACTATCCTGGGCAGTGCGAGGGACCTGGGGGTGTATCTGGGTTTTTGGATATTTGACAAGAGTATGATTCAGTTTATTTCCTTGAACATACAGGGTCTGGGGACTCGAGTAAGTTCTGTAGAATGTGAAACCTGTTGTGGGATGAGGAGCACAGGGATATAGCTGTCCTTCAGGATACCCACTTAGATGTGACTTAGTCGGGAAAGGTCACGCAGGGGTGGGTGGGGCTGGCATATCATGCTCACTTTCCACGCAAGTGAGGGGTGTGTCTTCTCCTTCGTAAAAGGCTGCCCGTTACCCCGATAACAACTCTGTCCGATCCAGATAGGCACTTTGCGCTGGTGAGGGGGGATGCTTTTTCAACAATGTGTCACTCTGTTGAATATTTATGGCCCAACGGACGATAATGCAGGCTTTTTCACCCATGCGTTCACACGGTGTGTCCCCTATATGGAACCCTTGACATTTGTGGGGGGGGCCTAAATGTAGCCTTGTCTCCGGAGGTAGATAGACAGCCGCCTCACTCTCTTCGCGCAATGCCTCCCAGAAAGACTAAGGCCCTTCTGAACCTAATGGACAAGCTTTGTTTGCGGTATGTTTGGAGGGAGTTACATCCGCAACAGCGGGACTTCTCTTCCTATGTGAACCACCACAGAAGCTATTCCCATCTTGATTACTAGCTACTTGTCTCCCCCATGCGGTCAATGGTGGATCAGTGCGAGATCCGACCCATGATCATTTTGAACCACAACCCGATAGTGTTCCAAATTGCGTTCCCGGCAGAGCGGCTCCAATATACACCATGGAGGTTGAATCTCGCTACCCTGCAGTACCCTGATTTCGTTGATCACTTAGAGCAACACATAGGTTGCTTCTGGGAGGAACCCTTGAAGGGCGGCTACATGGCAGTTAGATGCTGGGATGCCTTCAAAGCATCTTTGTGGGGGCAATGTATTGCCAAGTGAGCCTTTAACTTGAACGGGTGGCAGCAGCACGAGAAACATCTCCAGAATGACCTCCAGCGACTAGAGCAAGCTCATAAGGCTACACGTGATCGCTCACTACTGAATAGAATGAAGACATGTAAGAGGGAACTCACGGATTGCCTCACGGAGCGAGCTCAGAAGTTCTTTGCTAAATGTGTCCAGTCCTTCTTCAAAAACAACAATCACCTCCTGTGACCTATGACAGTCCTTTTGAAGGGTCACCAGAGAGCACAACTCATTGACACAATTAAATTCAAGTCTGGTTTACTCCTTACAGATATTAAATCGACCAATGATCGCTTTGTGGAGTTCTACCAAGAGTTGTATGCTAAGCCAGCGCCATCGGACATTGGTGCAGATCTGGCCTTTATTGAGAGCCTTAGTCTACCTGTTATAAATAGGGAGGACTTAGAGCTGTGGAATGCCCATATTGAGGAAGGGGAAGTGGCTGCTGCAGTGGCAGGTCTGGCAGGAGGCAATGCTCCCAGCCCGGATGGTCTTCCAGTCGACCTATCTAAAGCCCTGGTAGATAAGTTGGACCCCAGGCTGACCGCAGTGTTTAATGAAGATAGGATTGCGGGCTCCCTGCCGGACCCGCTCTTAGCTACCAATATCATTGTCTTCCCCAAGACGGGTAAAGATCCCACTGAGTGTAGTGCCTATAGATCAATATCCCTTATCAACACAGACTCTCACATTTTGGCCAAATGACTAGCGCGCCGCCTGGATCGTAATTTTCTAAAGCTGGTGCTGGTCCATTCGGACCAGACCGGCTTTATTTGCGGTCATCATTCATGCGATAATATGAGACGCCTATTAAATGTGGCGGCGGCGGCGGCGGACAGAGAGGACATCGTACTATCCCTCAATGCTGAAAAGGCATTAGACAAGGTCAAATAGAACTATATTTTCACAGATTTGCTGACTTTCGGCATTGAGGGATATTTCCTGCATATGATGGGGCTCCGGTAAGGTCGCCCTCAGGCTTCTGTTGCCACTAATGTGTTGACCTCAGCTCCCTTTCAACTGTATATGGGCATGAGCCAGGGGTGTTCTGTGTGAGAAACCTGAAGGTGTCTCGTGCCAGTCCCCAGGGATCTGTCATCCAGGTGGCCAGGACATGGCCATCGCTATTGGATCCAGTTCCTGGGGGGTGGACCAGTGAGGGAGGATCACCTGGATGGGGACCCTCAGGGAGTGGAAGTGGGACGTGGTATCCCCCTTCTTATACCACCTTTTCCCGATCCTACCCCGTAGGATATTCAAACATTCTACTCCCCGCCCCCTTTTCAGACACAGACACTTTCACACACCACGAAAGACGACGGGCAAACACCCAAGCCGTCTACCTGACATGCCCCAATACAAGAGTCAAGCAAAGTCAGGTACTTGACCAGAATCACACACATACCTGACGGCCCCTTTACCTTCCCCACAGGGATAAAAGGTGGAGCATGAGAGCACAATAAGAGCAAGGCAGACCGTACAACGAGACAGCTATCCAGACATGGCAGTTCAAGAGGAGGAGAAAGGTGGCAACACCAGAAAGGCTGACAAGGAGAGAAGTGACCTTGCCCTTTCCAGCCCAAGCCTGTGAAACCTCTGCAGAAGGAATCGTAAGACCACAAACATTAGTTCAAGTGTGTTGCAGCAGATGTCAACGGTACACAGAGCATGTCTATGCTGATAAGCAGGACAGAGGGAGACGCCTGCGACCGTGGTACAAGCCTTGAGATCCCTGATACGAAGAAAGCCAAGCGGTTCATCACAGCCAGTGAGTCGAGGGGAGAACCGATAAAGAAACCGAACTGTGTTGGACAAAAGTAGCAACCGGCTGATTTAAGAAAGTACGAAGAACTGTTATGATGAAAGGGGAAAGCCAGCTGCAGATGAGCCAGGCACCACATGAGTGCTCACTCGATTACCCGATTGTTGAAACTGTTACCAGAGGGCTTTGGGACAGAAAGAAGAGGGTCAAAATGGTCATGTGAGGGTCTAGTAAAATCATCTGTACAGTCGAAAGTCTTTGACCGGCAGATGATCGTAAAGCTAAGGGAAGTGAATCCCACATCATAAGAAAGTGGAAAGAACAGTGTGTTGAAAAGAGTGAACCCGGAAGAGGGTTGTCCTCAGTGAACTGTTTAAGACATTAAGATTTGGGAATATGACAAAGGAGATTGTGTAGAAAGCCGTAGTGAACACGATGGAGGGAGGCAAACAGTTGAGAAGGATCTGTGCCATCACCCCAACAGCACGTGAATGCAACCGAGAAATCGTTTTTGAATATAAGCCAGAGTGAACCCGACAGAGAGAGGCAGATATTCGAGAGGGGTCTAAGGCCCGGAAGAAGGCGACTGAGGGGTGAAGAATCATCACCACAAGTGCAACCCCAAAAGAACATTTTGTTTGTTAATTTTGAATCTATCAGGCCATCGGAAGCAGGAAAGCTAACCTGTGAAGGTCCTGTTTAGGGATCTGAACCCAGAAGAGGGGGCTCCCGGGTGAAAAGGCATCTCCCAACGCACCACTGCAAAGGAACTTTTTTGTTGTTATTTTGAACACATCAGGTCCTCAAAGGCAAGAGATTTTTTACAGAGAAAGAGACTTGCCCATCTACGGTCCTGATAGCTGAAAACGGAACTGTCATCTTGTTCTGGGGAAGCTCAATTATGTGCTGTGCTCCAGAGTCCCGCCTTGTCCCGTGCTCAAAACATAGGGAAGGGAGATGATTACTGCATCCCGACTTATTATTTGTGAACACTTCTTTCTTTCCTGTAAATCCTAACCCACAATCTTTGGTATTTAGCGTAAGGATTGACAATAGGTTTTTCTTAGTCTAGGCCCTTTTATTTGACAAGACGCCACTAGGAATGCCTTATTTTGATTTGATGGTCGCATCTTGCTCCCATCTTAGATTTAGGTTTAGATTAGGTGTTTTTCCACCCTACCTATACAGTTTAATAAACACCCTTGAACTGCGATGACTTGTGTCTCTCTATTCTTGATACCATGCAATCCTTACACCTGTCACCACTCCTCTATGCCCTGGTCATAGAACCTCTGGCTGCCAGGATTCAGTAGGACACTCTATTGAAGGGTATCACAAGAGCTGGGATCGAGCATCGCAAATCCCTCCCTATACGCGGACGATGTCCTGCTATATGTGGCTGAATGGCGAGCCAATCTACCCCATATCCAGGCCATTTTGAACACTTTTGGCCCAATGGCTGTTTATAAAGACAACTTCTTTTTTTTAAAACTGTTTTATTACCTTTTTGCAATGCAATCAATACAAAAGGCAAATACAAAACATTGCCCCAACATAGAGCAGTTCCCCTCCTCCCCCTCAACTTCTTCCGTGTCATATAATCAGTGAACAATTGCACATCTGTACACCATAGTCATGAAATGGTTTGCGGCTTATACCGACCGCGCATCAAACATAGAACACATTCTCAACTAGGGCCACATAGAGAAATTGTGCTCAGCCAGACACTGAGAGCTGCACCCTCGGAATCAATGCATGGGAATCATCCAGGTTGTCCTGCCCCAGGGAGCCACTCACATAGTTCGTCTCATTGGACATGTAGCTCCTGAAGCCCGCCCAGTAGTCCCTGGGTCTGCTGCTAAGAGGGAGTGTTTGGTTATACAGCATCTCCCTTTGCTCACAACTAGACATAGTGTTGACCCAATGTTGTAAAGTAGGTGCCGTGGCCGCCCCCGCATGCGCGCTATCAATGATCTGGCAACTACAGAAGCCATACCGACCAGGCGCTTCTTGCCACGAGACTTCAAATCTACCATTGCTAACAACCATGTCTCGGGAGTAATAGGGATTGGATCCTCCACAATCCTCTCCATAACCCCAGCTATAGCAGACCAATAAGGTTGAGTTCGAGCACAGGACCAGGCCATGTGATAAAAATCATCCGAGGAATGTTGACATCTCTTACAGTTCGGGGATCGATGAGGAAACAGTTTATGTAGATGTAGAGGAGAGTGATACAACTGATGCAAACATTTAAAGTGGATCAGGCGAAATCTATTGTTAACGGAGATAGACTTGGTCTGGGTAAGAATTGAACACCATTGGGAGGTAATTAATTATCTCTCCCTAAGCAACTCAGGTGGAGGTTTCGGGCTCGAGCACTTGAGGATGTGGTGTTCCGGGAGGATATGCGCCAAGCCATCCTAGAATTCTTTCAGTTCAACAAGGTTTCTGTCCCGAGCTCAGGGGTTGTATGGGAAACGTTTAAGGTGTACCTGCGGGGCTGGTGTATATCTCAGGAGGGGGGTGTCCTGAAAAGTATTTGTAGGGCCATTGCACTCAAAGAAAAGGAAATTAAAGACTTGGAACTCCTACAAGCTGGGATGGATTCCTCCTCTCTACAAGCTGACTTGTAACCGAAAAGGTGGGAATTCCGCTCACTGATGGACGGGGAGGAAAGATATTTAGGTGATCATATCGTTGCTGCAAGATATGGGGAGGGCGACTGCCCGAGTAGAACCCTTGCTTGGGCGATTAGGCAGGAACATCGTCGAGACCCTATATTGGAAGTGGAATCCTCAGATGGGGTGCTCACTAGAGATACGGGGAAATAAATGAAATATTCCACCAATATTATAAGAGGCTGTACACTACCCAAAGTACCGCAAGGCATGATGACATCACCCAACACCTTGACAGGATCGCTCTGGGATGGTTAGAGCCGGAGACCGGGGTGCCCCTTAATCATCCCCCCACACAGGAGGAACTCCTTAAGGTGATAAATTTGCTTCCAAACAGTAAGGCACCAGGAATGGATGGTATCACGGCCGAGCTATACAAAGCCTATCCCGACCTGCTTATCCCCCACTTAAGCAGTATGTTTGAGGAGGCAACCTCCTCTGGGGTTCTCCCGGAATCCATCTGGACGGCCCTGGTGACGGTACTGCTTAAGCCTAACAAGGACCCCAAAAATGCTCCTCCTATCGGCCCTTATCGCTGATAAATACAGATAATAAAATGTTTGCAACACTACTTGCTAACCGGCTCTGCCCTCACATGCCTGCCTTGATCCTTCCAGATCAGGCAGGGTTTATCCCAGGTCGATCCACTCAAAACTATTTGCGGAGGCTATTCACCTTGATGCACAATGTGAACCCTGACATCCCTATTGCGGTGGCGGCCTTAGACACGGAGAAGGCATTCGACTCAGTCGAATGGCCTTTCCTGTTCGAGGTCCTCTGACATACAGGTGTAGGCACCACATTTCTATATTGGATCAGGTTTCTTTATACAGCCCTGCGTGTTCTGGTGTACACCAACGGGATCCAGTCAACTCCTATACACCCATCTCGTGGTACTAGACAGGGGTGCCCTTTCTTTCCTCTCTTGTTTGCTCTGGCCATCGAGCCGGTGGCCTGCGCCTTGAGGGAGTTCCATTCTTACCGCGGGGTGACTATTCGTTCTCACACATCCATTGTCTCACTCTATGCGGACGATATGTTGTTGTATATAAAAAATCCTCAGACAAATGTATGCCCCTTGATGGAGGAGATCTCTGCGTTTTGGTGCCCTCTCCGGCCTTCAAATAAACTGGTCCAAATCAGAGGTGCTCTCACCCACAGTGGGGGTCACCCCGCAAGATGTTGGGGAGAATTTGGCATGGTGCCCAAGCGGAATTCTCTAACTGGGTGTACGGGTTTCCACTTCCCCTTCTCAATTATTCGAGGAAAATTATGTTGCGACCCTGCAACACCTGGAACACAGAGTAGACACATGGATATAGCTCAAGCGGCTCGAATTTCCTTATCCAAAATGGTTATCCTACCAAAATTACCATACATTTTCAACAAAGTCCCGGTATGGCCACCCGTATCCTTTTGGAATCGCATAAAATCAATGATGTCCAAGTTGATATGGGCCGGGAGCCACCCCCGTATCTCTCTGCGTACAATGTGCTGCTGGTATGCCCAGGGGGGTCTGGAGGTTCCTAATCTTTTTCTATATTATCTTGTAGCCCAAATTCAATATTCCATCTGGTGGTGGTCCCCCACGAGTGATTTCCCCCATTCACGCCTCGAGAGATCTGTAACTCAGCCTGATGACCTCAGAGGACTACTGTGGGCCATTCGTGCTCGACACTTGAGGGCGGAGGTACAACCCCTGGAGATCACCCTCAGGGCCTGGGATCAGTTGGCAAAGTGGGCCGGGATGGGACCATGGTAGTCACCATCAATGGCCATATATAAGGTTCGCGGGATTTCCCTTACGCACGAGCACGTATTCATTCAGCACTTCCACAATCTGCAGATCTTCACATTGGGGGGTGTGGCCCAGAGTGGCAAATTTATAACATGGGAAGAGTTTAAGGGTAGAGGTGACTGGTCCCCAGTTACCTTGCTGTTATACTACCGTCTTCTGGAGGTATTGAGAGCAAAGAGGCCTGATTTCCCCAACGCACCTCAGGTATCTCCTGTGTTGGAGTACATCATAGCCCCGACTTCTTCTAGAAAGGTGATTTTGTCCTTATATGGCTTGGCCTGGTCACTCGGACCCCCACCCACAACCCAGTATAGGGTCAAGTGGGAGGGCAATATGGAGATGTCGCTGTCCTCCGACAAGTTTGGGCCGCCCTGGGAAGTGGCCTCTGAGACGATGTGGACCTGTCTAATGTCGAGGAGAGGACCAGATTGAAATCCCCCACCCAGACCACCTCATACCCCGGGAATGTCCACAAGTGCTCCGAACACATTTGAAAGAAATCAGGGGAATCATAGTTGGGAGCGTAGATGTTTATGAATAGGACAGACCAAGTCGCAATTTCCCCCGCCACCAAGACAAACTGGCCTTCATCATCAGACACTTGTCTATGCAATTTAAATTCCAATAAACGATGTATATAAATAGCAACACCCCAAAAGTATGTAGAGTGGGAAGACCCATGCCTGTGCATACCCCAGTCGGCCAAGGCAGGGATTTTGTGCTCCTTCCCGAGATGAGACTCCTGTATACATAGGACATTAACTTGGTGATTCTTGACATAATTGGAAATAAAACGTGTCTTTTTCCCATTAGTAAGACCCCGAATGTTCCACATGAGCAAGGTGATGTCGGGATTTACGGGAGCATGAAGGCCCTGAGGGAAAGTCACGTTATGTCTAGAGTTATATTTATTGTATGATATGTAACTCCCAGTGCGCTACTTGGTGCATCACCGAGATGACATATTACAAGAGCATGGGGCGCATATGGTACCATGGACCCGGAAGAAGAATCCCTCCTGCCTGTCCCCCTGAACTAAGAACACCAACCTGTTTATAACAATCCCCACCCACACTCCACCCACGCCAGAAACACCAACCTACCGGCCATCGTAACCCACCCCCAACCCGCATCCCAACAAACAGTACGTTTCAACCCGATCAAGCGCCGCTGGGCATGGGCGGTGCCGGCGGCCGCTGTGCCTCTCATGTCAGAAGGCCAGTTACCAAGACTGACCAACCACATTTACGTTCCTAATATTTCAAGTAATCTTGAGAACAGCCCAAGAGAGAGCAAGTCTCCACCCCCGCCGCGGGGTGCCACCCGGCAGGAGAAGTCAAATGAATTCCTTCTGTACCATATCATGGGGAGTCCCGGGTCTTTCTTCAGGCCACGGGCCAGGGAGCGGCCCAGGCCTCCTCCCCGTCAGGCGACACCCTCCTCCTGATCCCCGGTGACCTGTTCCACAGTGGTTGGCGGGACACCGATGCTCCTGTGGGTGGTTGGCGGGACACCGATGGTCCTGTGGGTGGTAGACGCTGCAACTATGTCACAGCGGGTCCCGATGGCTGACCCGCAGCTGCTCCGATGATGGCCCCGCGATTCTCCAATTGCGGGCCTCAAGCCCCGGGGGCCCGATCAGGGGTGAGCACACAGCGACCCAAGGGGATACCGGCCAGTGCGTGAGGCGGAGCAGTCCCAGGGAGCCAAATCCCCAGCAGGCCTCTTCCACTGTCCGGCTCCCCGCTCCGATGCACCCGGACGAGCAGGCAAAAGTCACTATCCCCCCAGGAGACCAGCGGGGGAGACTGCAATCTCCAGTGATGGGAGGATCCCCCACCGAAAAGATGTCCATCCAGTTGCCGCAGATAGGATGGCCAGTGGGGGATGGGCTCCTCACCGCCACGAAGTCTCACAGTTCACCGCAATAATATGGAAAACGATAAGCCTGATCGAGACCGGAGTGGCCCTGGTCAGTGCAGCAGATGCTCCGCAAGGCAAGGATCACAGGTTCGCCATAGATAACTGCTCCAAAATGTTGAAAATATAACCACATATTACAGCCTCTGACAGGACACTCTCAGGCTGTGGCCATCTTGCACGCCGCACAACAGCGCCCCCCCTATAAAGCCAACTTTGATAAATCGGAGTTCCTGCCGCTACGGCGAGAACTTCCGTGGGACCCGGGGGGAGGTGGGCCCAGTTTAGGCTGCAGTTGACCGCTATCAAATATTTGGGGATGTATGTGGGCGCCTCAGTGGAAACACTAGTTCGGGACAACTACCCTGGGCTGATTACAAAAATTCAGACCAACCTTTATAGATGGAATCTGTTGCCTCTGTCGGGCGTTGGGTTTAATCTGTGAGGTACCCGCTGAACGTGGTTTGCAAATGCATAGCACGTGGACTGGGCAGCCAATTTGTGCCGTGTTTTGAGGCATATTACACTCTAGATCAGGAGGGAAAGAAAACTAAGGTTTCTTTCCCAGACTGTTCCAGTCCCATGACACCAACGGCAAGGTGGTAATGTACTATGCCATCTACCGTTTTTTTACCTTTTTCTCATAGACTGGTTTTTGAGTGATGAAATATACCAGCTTGTGAGGAAGCTTAGACTGTCCTGATGAATGTGGCTTTATTAAAGTTAGGCCACTGAAACTGGTTGACAGTGTTTGTTACAAGAAGGAGGAGTTGAGTGACTGAGACCAGGAGGGAAGAGGAGAGGTCTGCCTTCTCAGAAAGGAAGGAGGAGATCTGACCAGGTGGCCGATAGATGGTAACCACAGTAAGGGAATGGCCAGGAGAGACAGAGAGCCTACAGACGAGGCATTTGAAAGAGGATTCGGCCTGCGTAGGGATGAGAGAGGCAGGAATCCACTCAGGGAAGATTGGGGCTATTTGGATCTGGGCGCTGAGAGAATCTTAGAATAGCCATCAGGGAGGAGAGTGTCAAAGCTCATGACAGAGCTGGCCATGAACCCTGTCTCGGTGAGACCGAGAACATCGAGGTGAAGATCCTCCAGGAGGCAGAATATGTCAGAGGAGTGTTTGACAGCTGAGCGAGAATTTAAAATTGCAATATGGAGAGGGTTGCCGTCCTTGAAAGACTTCCGGGGAGGGGTACAAATCAGAGGTACGCCCTGCGGAGGTGTAGAAGAGGAAGGAGAAGAGGGTAAGGTAGCCAAGGAGGAGAAAGCAGGGGAAGACGAGGAAGCCATGGAGAGGAGAGAGGGGACAGCGGGGGAAGAAAGGAAATTGATGAGACACAGGAAGTGTCTATCAAAGAGGAGAAAGTTAGCTTGAGGGCCTTGGACCAAGATGGTATCATTCAAGTAAACATTAATGATGACCTTAGAGGAGTGGAAGGAGGATAGGAGGGCCTCCCACCAGCTGCCACCATTAATGGGAGAGGAAGAGAAGGGAGAGAGCACAGAGACCATATGTAGAGTCCATAGGTCTGGCAAGGGAACGACAAAGAGGTTATCAGTGAAAGTTTCCCTGTAGGAGGCACTGGTATAGGTGTCAGCTATAGGGAGGCCTGGGTTGGAGACCAGGATGTGCCGGTCTCCATAGAGAAATTCAGTATAAATTGTTCAAAGATACTATTATACACCGGCAAAGCTGGCAGCGATTAAATTATTAACATCAGCTGATTTCTGGAGGGCCTGTGGGCAACAAGGGTCGCTGGATCATTTGTTCTAGACTTGCCCAGTGATTCAGAGTTTCTGGTGCTCAGTGTGAGACACAGTGGGTGGAATCCTGGTTGTGGTGTTAAGACTAGAGCTAGGGGCCATGCTGTTTGGGGTTCAGGTGGAGGACTGGCATCTCAAAAATATTATTCGGCTCCTGCACACAATGTTGTTTGCTGCCAGAAAAGCTATTTTCATCAAGAGAAAAAAACGATTCTAATTATATAAGTGGAAGGTCCCAGAGGGGCCGCATCTGAGGGTTTTGGAAGGGCTTGCTTCCGCTTGTATGTGCAGGAGAGGCAGGCCCTGGTGAACCGGCATGGAATGGACAGATCACAGTGACTATGGGAGCTATATGAACAATACATTTGACTGTTATGTGGACATGTTCAGGGCCAATACCCCATGGAGATACTGCGGGGGATAAATGGGGACGGCGGAGGGGAAGGAGTGGGCAGTGTAGATGGGGAACTGGGGGCTCTTCGGCAGGAGTGTTGGTATTGTTAATGCTTTTATTGTTTCCCTCACCAGAAAATTTGGTTTTTGCTCACCTACCCTTAGGAGTGCGATTTGTGCAGTGATCAACCCTTTTGCTTTTTTCTTTATACCTCTCACATGTGAATCTCCTGACCTGGATTATGTTCCCTCGATATAGCATTTGTTGTTGTTGTTGTATTGTTTCTTTTTCTTTTGGTTGTATGGGTACATTTTCTCTTAATGAAAAGGTTTCAAACAAAAATACAGACGCGGTTTTGTCTGAGAAGCATCTTAGTAGATCTGATATGATTATGATACAGAACAGGTCTCATATTGACAATCAAAAGAAATGGTTGGACCTGTGTAGCGAACAACATCTAATACTAAAATAAAACCCTCAGTGGAGCCTGGACATGATAGTCTGTCCAGTGCAGTTGAAAATCACTTGATACTATGAACTCAAATTTAAATATGCTTTTTCACACCATTTGAAGAGCTAGTATTTTCCCTGAGTTTTGAAGAGACTATTTTAATACCCATTTTTTAGAATGTAGCTTGATTAAACCCTGGGTGGATAAAGAAAATCATATCAGCTCTCAAAACTGATTTTCGTGAAGGCATGTAGGTCAATATTAATCTAATTATTCTAAAAAATGTGCCAAGCCGCACGACACTGCGGGGTAAAAAATCCCCATATGTTACTCTTATGGACTGTAGATCTGCTTTCGATAGGATAGAGATCGTCTTTGAATAAAGCTTTTCTATAGTCGTATCGACAAGGATTTATTACAACGGATTAAAGCCTTGTAAAACAATAATAAAGTGAGAATACATTTGGATTTGAATGACACCTGCAATAACCCTATCAAGACTGACAGTGTTATTGTATTTTATTTATTGGATATTTGTAAGGCGCCTATGCAACAAATGGTGTTTCAAGGCGCCACAAGACATAATAGGGGGGACAAGGGAGAAAGATAACAATAACAGTCCTACTAGGCCTTGTGACATTCGGATTATGCAAGTGCATTAACAAGACGGGCGAGGGGGGTGGGGGGAGTGCCGGATGCGCGAAGTGCTAGGTTGGGAAGGGAAGTGCAAGGTAAAGAGGAGAGAATGCAAGTGAAAGTGGGCAAGTGCCAGGGATTGCATGGGTGAGGGTCCACATGCTAAGTGTGAGGGCGGGGGGCCTGGTGCCCTGTAGAACTCAGAGGGAACCAGGCAGCCAGTCATTACGACAGACAGCGGTATTAGCAGGGGAGAGGAGAGGGAAGGAAGAAGAGAAAAGGAGGGTCTTGAGGTGCTTCCGGAACTTAAGGAGATCAGGCTCAGGCCTGAGAGGGGCAGTGAGACCATTCCGGAGGGAGGCTCCTGCGGAAGAGAAAGGTCTACCCTCCGTCTGATCTGCAGAGAGGTATCCAGGCAGAGAGAGTTGGATGTAGCGGGAGCCCAGGCCCCAGAAAACCTTGTGGATGATCCAGAGGATCTTGAACTTAATTCTAGCAGCAACCAGGAGCCAGTGGAGAGATGTTAGGGCTGAAGAGATGCGGTCCCTGGGCTTGAGGCCAAAGATAAGTCTTGCAATTCTATTCTGGATTAGTTGAAGGGGGCGAACGGAGGATAAAGGAAGATTGAGGAAAAGGTTGTTGCAGTAGTCCAGCCTAGAGAAGACCAGAGCTCTGGAAATATTGAGTTTCTGGGGGAAGATGAGGAAAGGGAGAATGCCTCTGAGGAGGTGCAGCGCTGGGCCTTGTTGGCAAGTGTCGTATAATTCACTCGCTCTGACTCTTGTTGTGATTTAGGTATATATATATTATTTATTATAGGAATACATGTAATGAGGTCCCCCTCAGAGCGGTAGCTGCCTTTCAGTAACTTGGTGTCTCTCTCATATGATTCTGGAATATCTTGAGACTCCAGAATCATATTACATCACCAGTGACATACCGAGGCAACAGAAACATATATAACATCTCCCCCTCCACATATTTAAAGAAATAAACATTAATAAAATTAGTGAAACATAACTTATACAACTAAAATGTTCATAGCAATAATATGACATAAATAAAAGGATACATCTTGGCACCATGAGCAACTGGAGTATGGATTAAATAATAAATAAAATCCTTTTGAAAATTCTGTAAAATCCTCCTGTTTCCTGAAGTCATGCCACAATTTCTTCTACTATCCTTAGTGTCATCTTCCATTTGATCTTCATCTACAGGAATTCTTGCTGTAGTCAACACACCATCATCACAAGACCATTTTGTCCCATCATCAAGAATTACAGACTTGTTTGAACATTTCTCTACTCTTTGCGGCAGTCTGAATTTTGATTCTCCTTTCAATATCTTCCTTGGTTCTTTCACACAAACCCAATCTCCTTCCTTGATGTAGCTCTCTTTCACATATTTGTTGTCATCATAATATTTCTTGTATTTATCCTGTTTTTTTTTACTCTTTGCACAATTTCATCCATGCGAATCACCTTGTCTTTTTTTAATTTAAGTCAAGCTGGCCTCAATCTATTAGAAGCTGTTCTGCCTCTAATCAATGTGAATGGTTCTACTTCCGTGACTGAGTGTGGGGTAACTCTATAAGTATTTAATGCTTCCTTGAGAGTATCTCTCCATGGCATGTTATTGGCAATTGCTAATTGGATTATGTTTTTTTATAAATCCATTCATTCTCTCGAATAATCCATTTGCCATGGGATGATATTAAGCTGTTGTTGTATGCTCAATGGCTCTTTCCCTCATGAACTTTTGTACTTCTAAAGATATGAATTGAGCACCATTATCTGATACTATTTCTTGGGGATCTCCTTCTCTATTGAATATTTCTTCTAAGAACCTCACCACTTTGGTAGCAGTAACAGATTCTTCTGCCACACCCCACTCTACCCATTTTTATGTATAGTCCATCAGAACAATGATGTATACCTTTTGGGACTCCAACGTTTCAAATGGACCTGTTATATCTATAGCTAATATTGTCCATGTCTCATTAGGTACCTCAACAGGTTGTAGTGGTGTAAACTGTGTCTTCTTCCCTTTATCACTAATGGCACATGCTGTGCACTCCCTTACCAATTGTTCCAATTGATTCCACATATCAAGCCACCAATATGCTTCTCTTACTCTTCTCTTTGTGAGGCTTCTTCCTACGTGACCTTCATGAGGAATGATCATTTTTTTTTCTCAGTGAAACAGGAGGAACTATGCGATCCCCGCTATAAATGCATAAATTATCACAAGACATTTCCTCTTTTATCTTAATCCAAGACTTGATACTATGATCAATATATTTCGAATCATTTGTAATGGCATCTCTTAAGTGCTTTTGTTCATTATCTTCATTTGATGACTCAATCCACTCCTCTTTTGAAAAACCTAAGGTGATTTGCGCAATTACACAGTCCATATCTCGATCCTCTATACCTTCACTACATTGTGTTTCCTCTTCAACACCATCCCAAGGCAACCGCGACAGGCAGTCCGCCACCACAATTGATTTGCCTGGTGTGTACTTCACCTTGACATTATACTGCATAATGTCTAAAATCCACCTTTTGATGCGTGGTGATGTTAATTGCATATTTTTAGAATTTAAGACATGAATCAATGGTTTATGATCTGTTCTCACTTCAATAGGTGCATCCCAAATCAGACCTTTAAAATGCTCTAGAATCCACCTCACTCCCAATGCCTCTCTTTCTATAGTGGCATCATTTCTTTCAGCCCCTCTTAACATCCTGGAGGCAAAAGCAATAGGCCCAACCATGCCATTCTTTACTTGTTCAAGAACTCCTCCTAATCCTATTCCACTGGCGTCTACAGAGATGATATTTCTGGCACCATAATCAAAACATTTTTAGGGTCGGAACATTGTTGATAAGTTCTTTCAACAATTCAAATTATTTCTTACAGTTTGTCGACCACTCAAATTTCATGCATTTACTCATTAATTCTCTCATATGACACGACTTGTCTGAAAACCGATGCACAAACTTAGAATAATATTCTGTGAGCCCCAAAAAACTGCGAAGTTGGTCTTTGTTCATGGGTTCTGGAATTCCCATAATCGTGTCCACTAAAGATTTCTTTGGTTTTATGCCTTCAGCACTTATAGAATGACCTAAATAAGTCACTTCAGTTCTCTTGATCTTGCACTTCTCAATTCTGAGTGTGAGACCTCTTTCTTGAATGACTTGTAAAACACCTACTAGTTTCGCATTGTGGTCCTCTTCAGTCATTGCTGATATTAAAATGTCATCCTGGAAAAAATGAACTCCTTGCAAACCATCAAACAATTGGTGCATTAACCTTTGAAATACGGCTGCTGCCGAGGCCAATCCAAAGGGCATCCTTTTGTATCTAAATGCACCTAACGGGGTGACAAATGATGTAAGGTGTTTTGACTCATCATCCAAAACCACTTGATGATATGCATATGACAAATCTAATGTCGTAACATACTTTGCTGGTCTCATTGTTGTTAGCATCTCATTTATATTTGGTAGAGGGTGTCTATCTACCCAAATATTTGCATTTAAGTTTCGTAGGTCTACACACATCCTTATTGATCTGGCCGGTTTGCATATAATGACAATCAGTGAGAGCCATTCTGAACTTTCAATCGGTTCTATGATATCTTGTTCACATAATTTCACCAATTCCTTTTGCAGAGCATCCCTCGTACCGATAGGAATATTTCTCACTTTATGGAATACTGGTTTGCCATTTCTGTTCAATATAATTTTGTGTCTAAAACCCTTCAACGTGCCAATACTGTCATTAAATACTTTTGGAAAGATCTTCGCCAAATTTTCACTAGTCTCACACATTTGTTCATTAATGCCTAGAATGGGAACCACTTCGCCTGGATGTATTTTGATTCGTAAAGAAGCCTGCTCCCACCATCCTACAATGGAAAATCCATTCTCAGCCACATAAAGTTTACAATATGTTTTCCTTTCCTTGAAACACAAATGCACCCATGTATAACCAATTATGTTAATGGTTGTCTTCCCATAACTAGTATAAGAACAGACAAATCTTACCATAAGTTTGGAGTCAATACTATCACATGGCTAAAATCCAACAACCAGCATTCCTAACCACTTACGACTCTTGACCCCTAATACTCTGACCACAACAGCGAGTATTCATCGCTCTGCTAGACTCCACTCTATGTACACAACCTTGGGACCATATGCTCTCTCACTGTGTACTATGTGTATAAATAGGTCGTGTGCATAACTATCTCTTGTATGTATCCTACATAACCTTATTCTCTCTCACCGTACACCATGCTTGTAAATATGTACATATGCCTTATTGTATATAACTGTTCACTTGTATGTATTGTATATAATTCTGTGCAACTAAGCTTCGCTTATACGTGTATCTGCTGCGCCCTGTTACCTCCGGGTATGATACGCATTACAAATAATAAACAAACAAACAAACAAACAAACAGTTGCTCTCACTCTTGTGTCTCTTAAATCTGTTCTCTTTCCTCTCAATTCGTTTTCAAATGTCTGTACATCTACCATAGTGTACGGTGACCCCGTGTCGACCATCACTCTTAATGGCACATCATTTACTAACATGGACACCTATGATCCCACACCCCCTTCAGAAGACGTCAATGTTAGGATCTGTATATGTTCTTCCATTTCACTAACCATAGACATTGGATTGCTTGGAGACCAGTTTCCTTCTATTGGCTTTATGTTGGACATGTTACCTCTTGTAAATTGGCTCCCTTCTCTTTGCATCCTGTTCTTAGGAGATGTTCCCGTAGTTCTTCCTCTTCCTCGTGTATTTCGACAAACGTTTCCAAAATGACCTATATATCCACATTTGTAGCATTCCGCTGAAAAAGCTGGACATTCTTTTTCATTGTTATTGTGCCTATATCTGCCACATTTATAGCACTTGTTCTGTCCTCTGGCAACAGACTCTCTGTCTTTCTTCATATTGCTGCTATTACAGTTTTCTCCTGTTAATTTCTTCTTCTCTATCTGGAACACTCTCCTGAGTATCTTGTACACATTTGACTTCAGAATTGTGTGTTTTATTCTGTATCTCTCTAATGCATCTACCTCCTAATTCCATTGATCTGGCAATGTCCATAGCTTGCTCTAAGCTCGGGTCTTTCGCCTGCCATAAGCGTTGTTGTATCTTGGAATCAGCAACCTGTAATACCAATTGATCCCTCAAATACTCATCTGCCACTCCTGTGAATTTACACGTAGATATCAGCCCTCTTAGAGCAGCCATATATGTATCAACAGTCTCTCCCTTGTAAAAAAAAAATGATACCTCTCCAATACTATATTAGTTTTATTTCCTAAATGTTTTGTTAGTTTAGCCACTACCATTTCATATTTTATTTTCTGTTGTTACCTGATCCTGTGGCTACCTCTTCAGATCCTTCAACCACATTGTTCTGATCAGGTAAAGTTCTAAAGATTCGTAAGGCCTCAGTGCCTACACAGTTTAATAATGTAGCATCTCTCAGATCATCATTAAATTTGGCTCCTCCCTCCACTCTCAGGTACACTTGAAAACTGTCTAACCATTGCTCTCAACTGCATATTGGGTTTCCTGGTTGCGCAAGAAATGTCATTGGTGCAGCGATGTTCTGCATTTTGTATATTTATGTTAATTGATATTGTCCTTGTTGACAATGAGCCTTACATTTCCTCTTGTATTTTATTATTTCCTTTTTTTTACCTTACAGCTCTCTTTATCTGCACACTTCCACAGTCATCTGCCAAATTTTCCAATGTAGCATTTCCAGTTTACCCTAACTGCAATCTCTTTATCATCTTTTTCATAGTCTTTTCATTTGTATTGGCTTTATAGTCATCACACATACGTATTTGCCGCATAGTACTGTGAATCTGTACATCCGACTATTGTTTCAGCGTCTTCACAACACTATTGACGCTCTGTTTCAATACGTACTTCGTTTTCATTCCACATCGTATTACTGAGCATTGACCGCATGCTCTGAATAGGTTGTCTTGACAACCTACGCTCATTAAGATGGTCGCCGCATGTTATCTCACGTTTTTTCAGGTCCTTTACTCTAATGTCATGCATCCAATGTGCTCGCGCAACATTCAAAGGATGCGATCCGTTTCTCTCATCGATCGTATGTATATTTATTACACTTTTTTATATGCTACTCTCTGCAATCATTTTCCAACACTTTCCTGTGCCTCACGACTTCAGTACCTCCATCTGCTCGTATTTGCAAATCAATCGTTCTTCTCGTGCATACGCCCGTTACCGTTCTCCTTCTTTGTGCCGGGGACCTCAATCCTTCCTAGAACGGCTGATCCTCGTCGCCATTTGTCATATAATTCACTTGCTCTGACTCTTGTTGTGATTTAGATATATATATATATATATATATTATTTATAATAGGAATACAAGTAATGAGGTCCCCCTCAGAGCGGCAGCTGCCTTTCAGTAACTTGGTGTCACTCATATGATTCTGGAATCTCTTGAGACTCCAGAATCATATTACATCACCAGTGACATACCGAAGCAGCAGAAACATATATAACAGCAAGGTCTGCGATCTGAGGCGAAAAGGAAAGAGAGGAGTCAAAATGACACCAAGGTTTTTGCCTCACAAGAGGGTGAGGGGAGGGGACCCATAGAAACCGGCCAGAGGGGAGGAGGGAAGGAGGGAGCTGGGGTCCCAATGAGAAGGATCTCAGTCTTACTGGCATTGAGGCAGAGATCATTGGCAGCACACCATGCCTGAATAGCAGTCAGTCAGGGATGAGAGAGGAGGAAGAGAATGCAGTATAGGGAAGCTTGAAGAAGAGCTGCATGTCACCTGAATAACAATGGAAGTGAGGAGAGAAGGAGGAGATCAGGTGAGCCCAGAGGGGCAAGGTAGATGTTGAAGACCCACGGTGAGAAGATAGAGCTTTGAGGGACACTGCAGGTGAAGGGTGTGGTAGGGGAGAGAAAAGGGCCCAGTTGAACATGGGAAGGTCAGTTGGGGAGGAATGAGGTCAACCAGTCCGGTGCCAGGCCTGTGATACCAAGGGTGTCACCGAGCCGATTTGTCAGGGTGGCAAAATTGACAGTATCGAAGGCAGAGGAAACATCCAGAAGGATACGAACAGATGGAGAGTTGGAATTGAGATTTGAGAGCAAGTCCTCACAGGTGTTCAGTAGAGAAGTTTCCCTGCCTCTGGCTGCTCTGAAGCCGGACTGGTGGTCGTGGAGACAACCAACAGATTCAGTGTATTGGATAAGTTGGGAGATGCCCAGCTTCTCTAGGAGTTTGCCCAACGAAAGGAGTAATGTAGATAGGGCTGTAGTTAGCCGGGCAGAAGGGTCAGCAGAGGGCTTTTTAAGGAGAGGATGCACAAGAGAGTGCTTGAGGGGTAGCAGGAAGGAGCCAGTTAAACCGAGGATGCGTGTTTAAATTAGAATATTTATCCTCCCAGCCGAAATGTGGTTGGTCTATGCACTAGATCAGCATCTTCCAGATACCTTTTTGAGTTCGATATTAATAGGCTTTCAATTTAATCTATTAGAGTTGAACACCATTCCCATCAGGCTCGGGCTGGCCTATAAGACAATGGGACAATGCTTTAAATAAAAAGCCCAAATGCAAGTGTGTGCCAGTTTATGGGGCAAAGTGGGACACTTTTTTGGCCAATGTGGGCCTGTTTGATGAGTTACTTCACTATGCGGCTAGTAGCTTTGACCATTGTTGCTAAATAAATATTATTTCAATTGCAGTTTTCATCACATTTTATCAAAAAACTCCCTCTTGGGTACTATTCAAACAGTCTATCACAAAAGGAATGAATTGCCATATGCAACTGTGGGTCACTTTTTAATTGGTTCCCGGGACAATTCTATGGCATGACAGGACAACAGCAGCAAAGAAAAAACTTTTACAAACAAAAAAGTTTAAATAACAGAACTAAATACAGTTCACAGTCAATGGGGGTCATTCAGAGGTGGGCGCTACCGGATAAGGAGACCATTGCCGGTAATCCCCTACCACCCAATTCCGAGGTCCCTTAGCGGGAACCGTAAGGGACATGTGGTGGGACCACACGTCCTTTACGGTTTCCGCTAAGGGACCAGGGCGCAAATAACGGGCTTGTCATTCGCAAGCCCGTTATTTGCACCCTCCCCATTCCCATTGAGCCATCTGGGGGCTCAAATGGGAATGGGAAATGGTTGGTTCAATGGGGACTTACCGGTCCCGCCAGGGTCGGACTAGACCGATAAGACCCCATTGCACCACACCGGACTCGGTCCCGTTATTGGAGGCAGTCATGGTGCAAATAGCGCCATGACTACCTCCAATCTCGGAATGAACCCCAATGAATGGGGAGCTCCCAAATCCGACATGGAGTACAGGTCATGCCTTGCAGGTGACCAATGGGCAGGGACCCGCCTCTATAAATATCCTTTACTTTAATCCCAACTCCTCTTTCTTTGCTGCTGACACCACAGTTAAGTCACTCCTTCTAGTTGTGCCTTGCATGCTAGTCAGTAGTGGTATATTTGGGTAAACTTTGTTTTAATTCGTTACAATTTATTATAATTTGTGGTATTTTATACATATATGGTGTAGTTTAGTGTTTACCTTAGTTACACTTTTGCTACTTTCACTTTGGTGTCACTAATTTGTATTGTTTGGTGACCGCTTTATGACTAGCGGTTTCGGGAGGAAGCAGCTTTGCTTCCGACAGAGTTTCATAGTTTATATAAACCCGACGTGCGCAGGCCTGCTGGAAGGTTAGCTTCAGGCCCTATGCATGTCGGGCTTTTGGTGCCGGTCGGCCCGCCCACTCCTTTCTTGGAGTTTCATTGCCATGGGCTCAGGTGGTGGCGTGGCATTTTTCAGACCTACACATGCGGGTCTGTAAGAAGCTTTGCTTTGGACCCGGCACGTGTAGGTCTTCCCATATTTATGACGCACCCGGGACAGAGTGCTGCAGGGGCTCGTGTGCGCTGTGTTTTGGCAGCGGAAAGGGAAAACTCTCGATGGCTCGCAAATCCCTCCCCCGCGCTGCGTTTGCCCTGAGGCAGGACTTGCCGCGCAGGTGGGAGGGGCAGAAGGATTTCCGTGTGCGCGCAGGTCCGTGGATGCCAGTCTCTGTGGCACAGTCATTAAGTGTTGTGACTTGTACCTGAAAGGTTGGGGGTTTGAGCCAATCCTCCAACTTCGAAATTCTGAAGTTGTGGAAAATGAAAATTTCACTTATATGCTAAAGCACGCAACCTCTCTGGGGGGTTTTAATATTTAAGTTAATTTATATATTTTTATAAAGATTTTGGTAAAATATCTTAGAATGTTTGGGGCACATATATATGTATTATGATGTTATATGTCAAATGAGCACTGGTGTGTCTCCCTCCCTGCCCCTCGTGGTTGCTTGTCAGAAGCATTTGCTTCGGGTGTTTGCGCAGGGAGGGTCCCCATAAATGTGGAAAGCCAGTAGGCTAACTCAGTGGGTTGAGTGCTTACTGCTGCATTGTGGGTGTGATCTGCAGACTCTTATTTCGGCAAAGCTATCTCAGCCTTTCATCCTTCTTAGGTTAATGAATGAGTACCAACACAGGTTGGGGGATATTGTTTTTTTATGTTAGTTCTATAAAAGAGCGGAAGTGCAAGCGCCATACAATATATCTTCCAAGTTTCTCTGGCTCAGCTGATTAGCCTTACTATAGGCGTTCCTTAGCCTGCTCGGCTTCAGGCTTTGCCTGATTTACAGTGCGAGGCTACCCCCTCGTGTGCTGCTGAGTGCCACACCCTGCTAGGGTGAGCAGCTTGGATGTGCGCTTGCGCAGTATGTTTTTCTTATGTTTCCTCAGTTACAACGAGTATATGAGTCGAGTTGGAGGAACATTAACACTTACCTGCTGGGTTTGTGGTTATATTAAGTGCAAATAATAGAGTTTTTCATGTTTTCTTCTAATAAAAGTGAGAGTTCAGCCATTGGTACCGCAGTCAGTCTGCATTGGACACTGTTGGTCAATCCTTGTTTTCCTCA
The DNA here is from genome assembly GCF_040938575.1 of Ambystoma mexicanum. Taxonomy (NCBI): domain Eukaryota; kingdom Metazoa; phylum Chordata; class Amphibia; order Caudata; family Ambystomatidae; genus Ambystoma; species Ambystoma mexicanum. The sequence continues at coordinate 741,071,951 of NC_090927.1, read as the reverse complement.
CTATTATCAGCCTTAGGTGCCTATGAAAGAGATGTTCTGATTTAAGCTCTCTTTAGGTACATTAGTACAGGACAACTCAGTTCTTCTCTCATCATTCCCCCCCCTCCCTGTCTGTTGATAACCTAGTGGCCTGCTTTTGCCTCCAGAAAAGGGCTAGTTAAACTTAGATCTCCCTTTTTCCTCATCTGTTTTCTTTATAAGGGTGGCCCTTTTCCTGGTTTCAACCACTTCATGGTATCCTTTGGTTCCCAAATAAAGGGGACAGGCCCCAAAAAAAGGGGGTAAAAAAGGCCTTAAGGATTGTCAAGGTAGGTTATCGAATGTGTTGGGTCAGATCACCCAGACTTTGGTACTGGCTTTGCCTGTTGATGTGCGAGTCCTGCAGAGCTGGACTCTAGGGATGGCTTGCCTGCTCGGCAGAATACAGAATGGAGTAAGTCCTTTTCTCATGTGACTTCATCCCAATAGGCCATTAGGGAAGGTTTTTGAGTATTTCCTCTCTTTGTCCGTTTTTCCTGTGCCTCCTCTCGCAGTGTTAAGTAAGGCAAGCAAAATATGATAATGTGAAAGTCAGTGACCTCATAGTTTCTCAAATGTGAACGCAATAACTATGCTCCCGCTACATGGTGGGGGAGGGGTTTGTCCAATAATAATTAACTTGCAAGTTCTAACATCTATTTGTTACATCTTCAAAATGGAAGGGTTTTTTTATACTTATTGGCGCCCTTCTCCAGGCGGACTGTATGATAAAGTTAGACCTCAGGGAGGGGGGCTAGGTGGCTCCAGTTTTTCCTCCTCATTAGGAGTTTCATCTTTAGTTCCACTGAGGGATTCACACTTAACAATGTTCCGCCCTTTCAGTTTGGCCTTTTTCCCATCAGCCATGGTGCTTCACCAGGTTAATGAAGCTGGTGATAACTCACCTCAGTTCCAAGGGGGTTTTCGGATAATAATGTTTTCTTTGACGAAAGTTAGCGGAGTCCCTTCAACAAACATGGGGTTGTTTTGTTATAAATACAAGAGATTAAAGCTCAGCATCTTCATCCTTCCGGATGACAGACACTACTTCGTAAGAAAGTAATCCATCTTCTTCCCTTGAAAGGGAGTTTTTTTCCCTCAGTTAGCTAACATGGATGGGCAGATGGTTAGTTCCGGCCGAGTCATTGTTCCAAATATCCTCGTAAGAATCTTTCTGGCAGTTTGTTTTCTGGTCACATTGGTGCTCCTTCAGTGGCTCAGGCTCATGAATGCCTAGAATGGCAGGGCTCTCTCTTTTTTCTGTTCCCTCTCCGGGTGTCTTTCCAGGGTCAGATACCAGCAGATTGGGCTGAGGGTGTCAGCATAGGAGATGTTTTCACATGCAGAGGTGGTCCACTTTAGGGAAGAAACTGCATGTCAGCGGTCTGGAATTGTTGGCAGACTCTCTTGCAGTCAAGAGCTTTTCTCTAGGTTCAATGCCAGACATCTCCAGGACAGGGACAACATCGTGTTAGAGAGAACTCTCTTTGCTGAGATCCTGTACGCTTGGGTTACAATTTAGTGCTTCTCTTTCCCTTGTCCCTTATAGGTTAGGTTTCCCGGCTCTGCGGTTAGAATGTGGATCCCAGTGCACTACCTTCAGACTGTTCCCTCTGGGATTGGTCGGTTCCTTGTGGTATTGTTTTCCTCCTTTGCCATGATAGCAAGAGTTTCTGGTTCAGCTGTGCATGCAGTTGACATAGCTAGTGTGGGCCTTCGCAGGAGGGGGGAGGTGGGGGTTCTCAGCCTTAAAGGAATCTATGGTGGATTTTACTGGTATAGTTCCTCTCCACCCGTGGTCTATCTCTGTTCCGACAGTTTTTTCTCTTGTGAGTCGTCCTTTGGGACCCCTCTCTCTCTTATTTATTAGAACTCTTTCATCTCTTCCTGATGCTTCTGAGGGCTTTCACAGGACTCTGTGTCATCAAGGACTTCGGGGCAGCCTTTAATAGTCAGGGTACCTTTCAGCTTGCAACCGCTGGGTTGGTAGATGTGTATGGCTCAATATTTTCATAACATTACATGTAGATGAATATATTAACCGCCACGAGACACATTTTCATTAATGGGGTAAACAGTGGATAGGCAGTGCTTGGTCTGCAGGGCCTTCAGGCCCATTGGCATTGGGGTTCCACCTAAGTAAAGGTCTTTTTTCTTCTCGGGGACGTTTACATCGTTTTGAACTAGTGCGTTTTCTTTTCTAAGGAAGGGTTGTCTGAGCTACAACTGTTTTTCCAAGTTATCCAGGTGGTATATTTCTTCCTGTTAAAATGTTTTTTTCTGATATCAGGGGGGCAGGGGGAGGGGGAATTATCAAAGCAGCTGATTGGTCAAGAGAATAATAATTGGAATAATTTTATTTTTTATCACGTGTATTGATCATGTTGGGGTTAATGTGATGCAAGGGCTTCAAACTTGCATAATATGAAGCCTCCTGTCATGCCATAGAATGGTTAATCCCCCTCACTAACGTGACAGGGGGTTTAGATTCTATTAAAGACAGGAGGTGAGTATTATCCCACCATCCCACCATCTTTTCTGTTTTTTATTCCACCCACCCTGTTCTGTTTCATATTGTTTCAGCTTTGGGTGAGAGGTCCTATCCAGAACAATTTGTGGTAGTGTCCGGTTGTGGAGAGTTTGAGATCCCTCCAGTTTCTCCGGATCCCTTTTCTCTGCGCTTTGCAGTTGGTTCGTTGTAGTGGGTGTCTGGTGCAAGACAGCTGCAGAAAGAGGAGTTGGGATTAAAGTAAAGGACATTTATAGAGGAGGGTCCCTGCCCATTGGTCACCTGCAAGGCATGACCTGTCCTCCATGTAGGATTGGGGAGCTCCCCTTAAATTGACTGTGAACTGTATTTAGTTCTGTTATTTAAACTTTTTTTTTGTTTGTAAAAGTTTTTTCTTTGCTGCTGTGGTTCAGAAGTAAAGATTGAAATGCATAATACTCGCCTCCTGTCTTTAATAGAATCTAAACCCCCTGTCACGTTAGTGTGGGGGATTCTATGTCAAGACTCAGAGGCTCAGATTATGCTCTGACCTCTCTTTACTAACTCGAGCAGCAACCATATAAACAAGATAAACATGGAAAACAAATAAAACTACAAAGTCCAACGAAACCCAGTAATTTTTGTAGTTCGTTTTCCATAGGATAAGTAAAACCATGTGATCCATTCTTCCAATCAGTGTCACTTCTCCCTTATAACATCCCATAACTCTGAAGTCCTTCCTCTTTCTTTGCTGCTCGAGCAGCTGAGATAAGTACCCTTTCATCTTACTAGAATGTTTTGAAGTGTATGTGTGTTGATGTTAATTACGGACGCTTAGCTAAATATGCTTTTGGTATACACGCGCTTGTGTTAATACGCGCGTGGAACGTTGGCGGAGCATATCCGCGGGAAGTACGCGACGGGACCTTCGTTCCGGCGTCGCTTTCCTCGTTAGGAGGCACTGTGGGCACGGAAGTTTGCAACGGCGCGACGGGACCTCGGGAGTTCCGGCGCCGTTGCGAACTTACGCGTCAGTGACAGGTGATCGAGCGCAAGGCTCCTCACTTATTTACACAACTAATCCAGTTCCCTGATTGTTACGGAGCTCCCGGGACTCCGCTATTCAGCCGTGTGTATTGTGGTTCACCGGCTTCTGTATTAGCAGGGCACGCCACCTAGTGGCTTAAGTGGGTACCGCAGGCAGTGATTCCTGCACAGAGGACTGCAAGTCAGTCTAATATCCCATTCCTTATTCTGCCACTGAGGAGGAGGTGACAGAGGCTTAGACCTCCACTTGACGGGCTCAGTCCCAGGTAAGACTGCGGTTCTAGAAGGGCTCGCCTAGCTTCACAATACAGAGATTGACGGGGGCAGCCCAAGCAAACTGCAAGGCACTGTCACAGTATTCAGAGGCGGTGAAACCATGAGCGACTACACCGACGACTCTGACGGCCCTCATGTCAGTGGGCGCCGCATGAGCGAAGCAGTTCAAATGCTGCAAAGTGCCGAAAGGCCCCGGGAAGAGAGGGGCATATTGCGAAGCTTGGCGGCTTTGTCCCAGGGCAAAGCTCGCAAAAAGAGAGGGGGAAGTAGACACAAAACCTGCAGGGGCAGTAGCGCCCAGACCCCCCTGGGTTCACCCCACAGATCGGGGAAAAGGAAGGCGAGATCCCGCGACAGACGGACCACTAGCTCGAGCGAGTCGGACGACGACTACTGCAAGGGCAGTTCTAGGTCCGAAATTTACACCTCCTCAGAAGACCAATCCTCCCCGGAAGAGGAGGAGAGCCAACCTAAAAAGAAAGGCAGGAAGGAACAGGAAGATCTTCTCAGGGAGGAGTTCGATCCCGATGAGCTCATTCACCCCAGGTCCAATGAATGGGATCCTCCGGAGAAGATCGCGGAATACCTTCGACGGCGTCTGCGGGCACCTTTAAGTAGACAGGCCAGATCTAAATTGAAGGCCGAGTGCCCAAGGCCCAGAGTCCCGGACGGGGTAGCAGAGACCCCGGAAATTGATGAGAGAATTCTGACGTTCCTGGGCCGGTATGGCAGGGACGTGAAGAGGGGCATTGACAGATCCTGGCGGTCCTGTCAGGACAAGGTGCTGGACATGCTAGGGCCGGTCACCAAGATCTGGCAACTGGCCGAGGAGGCAAAGGCCAAGAAGGAGCCCATGGACCCAGGGATCTGGCTGGGCTCAGAGAATTATCTGCCTGCTCGGTAACGTAAATACAGCGTTGGCGACCGAAAGGAGAAGGTCGTCCTGATGAAACTGGACTCCAGACTAGGGGAGATGGCGACCTCCGAGCAGGCCACAGCCGCGAAGGGCAAGCTCTTCGGGGACTTGTTTATCAAGGACATGGCGAAATTCGCCAGTACTTATGTATCGATGGACAGGGCCCAATCTTCCCTGAAGAAGATTTTCGGTCGAAGAGTTTTCGACAAGGCTGGAGGAGGAAGGGGCCGCTCGTCCAGCCGTGGCCAGTACAGAGGCTCCTACAAGGACAGAAATTGGAGGCAAGAAGACCGAAGGTCCAACCCCTTCTTCCCTTCTAGGGGAAGGGGCAGGGGTTGGAGTAACAACGGAAGGCAACACCACCAGAGTCCCCCAGGTGAGAGATGTGAAAGTGTTAGCAAGGTCAAATGCAAGTATTCCTCCAGTAGGGGGGAGAGTGAAACGGTATGTAGAAATATGGGAAGAGATGTCTTCAGACGCTTGGATAAGACAGACCGTAAGAGGGTTTCAGTTAGAATTCTGGCGGGAACCATATCAGGTAGTACGGCCAAGAAAGATAAATTTCAGCAGAGAAGACGAGGTCCTGCTAGACAGGGAGGTGGAATTGCTAAGGGCAAAGAATGCAATCGGTCCAGCCTCAGAGGGACCAGGGGGTTTTATAAGCAATCTGTTTTTAGTCAAGAAAAGACACAAGGTCAGACCAGTGATAAACCTGAGGGGTTTAAATTTCTTTCTAGTGTACAGGCATTTCAAAATGGAAGGCATCCATCTTCTAAGGGATGTTCTCCAACAGGGAGACTGGCTAGCAAGGATAGACCTCAGGGATGCGTATCTAACGATTCCTATCTGGCCAGAGCAGACAAAACTTCTTCAGTTCCTTTGGAAGGGACAGAAGTGGGAATTCAAATGTCTCCCCTTCGGGCTAGCGTCGGCGCCATGGTGTTTCACCAAACTCTTGAAACCTATAGTGACACACCTGAGAGAACAGGGGATCAGGCTAATTATTTACCTGAACGACATATGTCTAATGTGCCAGGACAGAGAAGTTCTAGTTCGACAGGTCCTGTTAACCACTGGGTTATTACAACAGCTGGGGTTCCTGATAAATTGGGAGAAGTCACAGCTAGAGCCAGCTCAGGATCTGGAATTTCTGGGGTTCAACTTAGAGACAACACAGGGCACTCTCAGATTACCCCTAGCCAAAGTAAATTCAGTCAAAAGGGAAATCAAGGTCATGTTGGCGAAACAAGAAGTTTCTCTGAGGGAAATAGCGAGACTTATAGGACGTCTGTCATCATCGATACAGGTGATATTTCCAGGCCCCCTGCATTACAGGGCGTTACAGAGGTTGAAGATCAGCCATCTCAGGAAAGGGTTTTCTTACGAACAGAAAGTGAAACTATCACAAGAAGCGAGACTGGAACTAGAATGGTGGTTCTGCCACATGGAAGCCTGGTACGGCAGGGCGATATTTGGCTCATCCCCGGACCTAGTGATAGAGTCTGACGCCAGCCGCTGGGGATGGGGAGCCAGATGCGGAGATCAGTCGACAGGGGGGAGATGGTCGAGACAGGAACTGGGTCTCCACATCAATTGCCTGGAGCTTCTAGCGGGCTCCTTCGCGATTCGGTGCTGGACACAGAAAGCGGCGAAATCGTCCATTCTTTTGAAAATGGACAACGTTTCGGCAGTCAGATATATCAATCGACTGGGCGGAACAAGGTCACAGAAGCTGACGGAGATGGCCAAGGAGTTTTGGCAGACCTGTCTCCAGAAGGGGATAAGCGTGAGAGCAGAACACTTACCGGGGGAGCTCAATCTGATAGCAGATTGGAACTCAAGATATCTGAAGGACTCCAGCGACTGGCAGCTGGACGACTCAGTCTTCCAGGAATTAATGCGCCGCAGAGGTCCCTGTCAGACGGATCTCTTTGCTTCCAGGTTGAACAGGAAGCTTCCCAGATTTTACAGTTGGAGACCGGATCCGGAAGCGACAGCAACGGACGCTTTTCTCCAGGTCTGGGGACCAGCAAGGGTATACGGGTTTCCCCCATTCTCCTTGATAGCACGCACAGTTGCACAGGTCAGACGTCAGTTAGCAACAGTGATTCTGATAACACCAGACTGGAGAGGCCAAGCTTGGTTTCCGGACCTTCTGGAACTGTCGTTCGAAGCCCCTATTCGGCTGCCGGCCAGGGAGGATATCCTGCTGAATCCGGCAGGAGAGATTCATCCATTAGTCAGGTCAGGGAACCTAAGTCTTCTGGCTTGGGGGATTTCAGGGAGAACTGGTCTAAGCCAGGACTTTCAGGCACAGCTCAGGAATTCATCAGGGAGTCTTGGGCTCCATCGACAGGCAAGGCATATAGAGTGGCATGGCATAGATGGAGTAATTGGTGTCTGGAGAGACAGGTTGATCCCGTATATACAGATGTGATACACATAGTGAATTTTTTGGCAGCGCAGGCAGCGCAGGCAAAGGCCTACAGGACCATTAATAATTATAGGTCGGCGATTTCAGCAGGCCATGTGCACATAGACAACAAGCCGGTAGGGGAGCATCCCTTGGTATGTAGGCTTCTGAAAGGCATTAGGTGTATGAGACCCCCAGCTACTAAGTACACTCGTTTGTGGGATGTGAGTATAGTTTTAAGAATGTTTCAGAGTTGGCCGGACAATGAATTCTTGTCTCGGAAAGCGCTATGGGCTAAGTTGACTACCCTTCTGTGTCTTATTTCTTGTAAAAGGGTCTCGGGCGTGAGAGCGTTAGAAACGAACATAAAGTCTTTTTCCCCTTCAGGGGTAATATTTTTTATAACAAGGAGAACTAAGATGAATATTAAGTCTGTAGAATACATGGCCTTCCCAGACAAGCCTAAGCTGTGCCCAGTTAGGTGTTTGAAAGTGTACGAGCGGAAAGCAAATGAAGTGAGGCCCGCGGGTGTAAACCAGCTACTAATAGCAATTAGGAAACCTTTTAGAGCAGTAGCATCAGCCACCTTAGCTAGATGGGTCAAGTGGTGCATGGCCGAGGCAGGTATAGACGTACACAGTTCGGGGCACACTCTACACGGGGTGCAATGGCATCGTCCGCCTTTTTGGCAGGGGCTCGTCTGGAAGATGTCCTAAAGGCGGCAGACTGGTCTAATGAGGAGACCTTTAAGAGTTTCTATTTTAGACCAGTAGAGCGAGTAGCATTGTTGGTGGTAGGTAAGCTTTAAACGAGCATAATCTGAGCCTCCGAGTCTTGACATAGAATACAGATTTTCCACACATTTGTTACAGAAAGTCATGATTCTATTAAAGACTCGGAGGCGAAAGATTATTCCACCCAATTTCAATCGCTACGGTATATGTAATTTTATCATGCTGTAATAATGCAATTTGTTGGAAATATGCAATTTTGTCTTGATTTATAATGGTATTGCTATGCGATTGCCCACCCGTCTATGAAGGGATTTCTAACGATTTATGTTTGTTTCAGGAGCGGAACAGAAAACGACAACTTGAAATGTTTGGCTGGAGCAAGTCGCCTACCGGTTGGGGCGCGAGTTTGTCGGTGCAGCGAAAGAAAGAGGAAGGACTTCAGAGTTATGGGATGTTATAAGGGAGAAGTGACACTGATTGGAAGAATGGATCACATGGTTTTGCTTATCCTATGGAAAACGAACTACAAAAATTACTGGGTTTCGTTGGACTTTGTAGTTTTATTTGTTTTCCATGTTTATCTTGTTTATATGGTTGCTGCTCGAGTTAGTAAAGAGAAGTCAGAGCATAATCTTTCGCCTCCGAGTCTTTAATAGAATCATGACTTTCTGTAACGAATGTGTGGAAAATCTGTATTAAGCATTGCATGCCCCAGTCCGACTTTGATTCCAATTACCCTGAGGATGTGTAGATTGTGTAAAATAGAGTGCTAAAAACCATTAGGTATTGAATGTTGTGTATTCATTGAGAAAAGGAGAATACATTTTCAAATTGTTGTGTATAACACAATTTCCTGTAACATCTGGGAACAATGTATGATGGATTGTCAGCTTCATCAAAAACAAGTTCTAAATGATATGTGTACATTTTGCAAAGTGATTAATGAAATGTAATGCATTTTCATCAACTATAATGTAATATGGCTTTAATAATTTAGATTTGAATGTAATACTAATAGTAATTTTATGCTTAAGGTTTTCTGTAAAGCACATCATTTGGCACATATTTTGTATTTATTAAGATGCCATTTTAAATGGCATCTTAATAAATATACTGCAGGCATAGCTCTCAACTCACCCGCTTTTGGCGGGTGTCACCCGCCTTGCGAAGGGCTGACTCACCCGCCAAGCCTCCTGCACTCCCATTCATTCAAATGGGCGTCTCACCCGCCAAAAACAAAATCGGGTGATTTCACCCGCCTTTGCGAGGCAAATGGTTGAGAGCTATGCTGCAGGGAAGACGTCCTTATTGATAAAGAGTACATTCTGCTACATGTCCTTGGCTCGGGGCCAGGGGGTGAAGAAGAGGGGCTTTACTTCAGTAGCTGTGCTAAGGTGAGGATATGTATTTTCAAGTTACTCTTGAAAAACCCAAACTAACAGAAATGTGTTTTGCAATGTTACTTGAACCGCTGACTCGGGTGTACCGCGCTCTCAGAAAATATAAAGTGGAGAGGATTGCATAGCACTCGCACAAATAATATAGAACAAAGGAAGCTCCGAAACAGCGCGCCAACTCTTTCTGACTGCAACAGAAGAACTTGCCAGTTGCCAAGTTCGAATAGAAGCGCGACGAGCAGGCAGCTGGTGAGCGCGTCAAGATGAAGTCCTCCAATGTGGCACAGAGAATTAAGCACACAGCCAATAGACCATGCACACCGACACAATAAACGTCCCCGAGGTAGACATGTTAGGTGTAGCTTCAGTGCATATATTTGCGTAACAAAAAACATTCGGCATCTCACTTTTCTGACGTGACTTTAAAGGTCCACCCCACACGTAACATGGCCGCCCACAACAACTCGCCGTGGCGATCTAGCGTTAACGTGCTCGTCCTCTTCCGGGTTTCGTGTGTCAGGCTGCCTATTGGAATTCATCATATTATGGTGGGGAACCGTCGAACCTCGCAGGGCAGAACCGAATGGGCTTCAGGGACAATGGACGAGTACCATCCGTGCATCAAAGCGCTGCTGCCGCACGTGCGCGCGCTGGCCTACACCTGGTTCAACCTGTACGCCCGCAAGACACGCTACCTCAAGCAGCATGAGCGCCTCATGTCCAGGGAGGAGGAACGCGCGGCCAAGGAGGAGCTGATGAGCCAGAGCGCCGAGCACAAGCGCGCCTGGGTTGCACGCCTGCTGGCCAAGCTGAGCCGTGACCTGAACCCGCAGAGCCGTCAGGACTTAGTACTGACAGTGACGGGCCGAAAGGCGCCTTGCTGCCTTCTCTCCAACCCGGACCAGAAGGGCAAGATGCGGCGCATTGACTGCCAGCGGCAGGGTGACAAGATCTGGCGCCTGGATGTGGTGATGGTCATTCTGTTTAAGGGTATCCCCTTGGAGAGCACAGACGGCGAGCGCTTGGTGCGAGGTCCCCAGTGCCGCAGCCCGGCGCTTTGTGTCCAGCCCCGTCACATCGCTGTGTCCGTGCGTGAACTTGACCTTTATCTGGCCTACCTGCTGCGAGCCCAGGTGGCGCCTGGGCCCGCCGAGGGCCTGCACAGCGCCGCTGTGTTTACCGCCAGCGAGTTGGTGAGGGTGTCCGGGGGCAAGAGAAGGAGAGGGGGTGTTCAGATAATTGGGGATCTGACGAGCATACAAGAGAGACTGGAGGGGAGAGAAGGCTGGCCTGCTCCCGATCACACGACCCTGCAGATGTTGCAGGAACCCTGTCTGGCACAACAGGAGGGAGAGCCACTGAGAAAGGGGTCTCGCGCAAGCGCCTTAAAGCAGCCTCTTCCCACCAGCTATCCCCTTAAAGTAGCACACACTAAGGGTCCACGCCAGTACACCCTAGAGGACCCTACCCACACAGACTGTCCCCAAGAAGAGATACTTCAAAGGGGAGCACACTATACAATGACACAGTCTGAACCGACAGACCGATCCCAAATGCAAGAACTCGAACAGAGATCTCACAGTTATTCCCTGCAGGATTCCACACACACTGAATATTTGCAAGAAACGCTGAGTGAGGGATCTCAGGATTGCAGCCAGGAAGATCCCGCAGACACAGACCATTCTCCAAAAGAGTCACAGATGCAGAGGCCGGCTCAACGTTATACTCTTCGGAAGCCTGCCCGTGTGAACTATTCTCAAGAAAAACAGAGAAAGAGATCACAACATTATCATCTACAGGAACAGCCTGCTAGTCACTATGCAGAGGAGCAGGCACAGCCATTGAGAAAGTCATCACTCCAGTATCTTCTAGAAGATATGCCTCCTGGTGAACATGGTTTGGAAGAACCAGGTCCAAAAGAAAATGAATCGCATTTCACCATGCAGGCGCTTCCTTTCAACAAGCATCCTCAGGAACGAGCACTACTGCTGACAGGGCATGGTCAACGTATCCCATTGCCGGGAGATCCTGCTACCACTCAAAAGCTTACGGAACAGACATTGCCATCTGCAAATGGATCTCAACATTACACTAGGCAGGAGACCCATCCTGTTGATAATGCTGAAGAAGAGCAGCTGCCATCTCAGCATCACACCTCACGAGATACTGCTCCTGTTGACAATCCTGAAAAAACAGGTCACCAGTTGACCATGGAAGCAGATCGATATACTCCGGAGAAGCATGTGCACCTTAAAATACCGAAGGAAGAGATACAGCCATTAGAAAACTGTTGCCTGCATCGTACACACAAAGACTATGTCCCCATTGACTGTACTTCAAAAGAGGCAGTATCGTTGCCAACGATAGATCCCCATATGAACATGACTTCTGCTAACTATCCTGAAGAACAGAGATTGTCAGACAATTGCCCCACTATAGAGACGCCCAGACCAGTCCTAACTCTTAAGGAAGAGCAACTTCAGTTTGAAACTGGCTCTTCGAATTATATCTCAAAGGTATCTGCTCCCATTACAAATTCCAAAAAGGAAATGCTGCCATTCACAAATGAATCCTATGCATATACGCTAGAAGAGCTTGATCTCATTAAAAACCCGAAGGAACATAGATATCGATTAGGCAGAGGAACACTGCCATACACCCTTGAGGAACCGGCTTCCATTGAAAATCCTAGAGAGGCGGCGCTGCCCTTGGGGGAAGGATGTTGGGATAATACCCCAGACGACCATGGTGCAGTTGAACATCCTGGTGAAGAGGCATCGCCGTTTGGGCAGTGTTACACAGATTTTATCTTAAAGGCACCCCTTTCTATTGAAGGTGCTGAGGAAGAGGGATTTGCTCCAAGTGACATGCATTTTGATGAGCTAGGACAGGTAGGAACCGTTGCCCACTGGGGAGACTGTGACACAGGTCTGATGCATCCCCATGGAAACCATTGTGAATTACTTGAGAAGCTCAATAGCCGGATGGAGGAACAAAACACCCTTCAACGTGAAGCTAATCGCATTCACAAAGAATCCCTGAAGTTACAAAGGAGAAAAGTGCAGGCGGTTGAGGCTCAAAACGCCTTGATTCGTAACCTAGCTGTGGCAAATAGGGCCATTGTCCGGCAGCTGATGCTCAGTCATGGAGGCGTTTCAAAGAACCTGCAAAAGCTAGGGGAATTATTACAAAAGCAAGAAAATATGTGTAACTTGATGGCAATGAAAGCAATGTCTGCAGACAATTGCCATGATCCAATACCTTCTGTGTCAACATCATCACCAAAGTCTGGAAGTAGTTCTGAGCCAGCACGTGAGCAGCAACTTGCACAGGGTGAAAATCAAGAGTGACAGTGTGGTGTTCCATGAAAGGAGCTGTTCTGAAAAAATCTTTTAATTTACAAACGTATTCTCTCATGAAGTTTTATGTCAAAACGTCTTGGACGGTTAGCACCATATCACTTTTACTGATTATTTTTTTCATTTTCTCATCAATAGTTGTATTATATGCAAAGAAAATGCAAAGGCTTTTTTTTAGCTTATCGTTTCCACTTTTTTGCAGAAAGTCCATACACAAATTTGCGTTCGCCATGCCTATGCTGTTTTATGTTTATTCACGCTGTGCATCGAACGGTAACATACCCTGTTTTTGAAGTGTCCACTTGCTGAGGAATTATTTAATATCGTTTATCAGCTCTTACCAGCACATCGCCTAATAAAAAACATGTTAAGTCAGAATGACACATTTATTCTGAGGAATAAACTATGAGAGCAATTTGCCTGACCTAATAGCTTTGACTGCCATAAAAAGGTAAAGGTCAGCAAAGTGGGGCAAGTGAGTGCAAGGGGAAAAGAAGGTGGGGATGAGTAAAAACAGAAAACACTGTGACTGACCGAGCAGGAGAAGCCACTATGATGAAGAAGAGGATCCCGCAATCCCTTTAAAAAACAGAAAGTAATGTTTCTGAAAAAGAAACGTTAAACTAATTTTGGTCAATTTTCAGAATAACTATTTTGTCATTCTGACCTAGAACCAGGAAACGTGTCTACCATGTTCCCTTAGTGTGACTTATGCAATAAGACCTATTATGCTGTTATATACACAACATTTTACAACCATGGCACCCCGTTGGGGTAGAGTTCCAGTTGCATGGCAGCTCCAAATACAGGAAATTGCGTTTTATGGAACTTTGTTTCCGAAATAAACATATTGATTGATTGAAATACAGGAAATCTTGGAAAGCTAGACTCCTATGAGGAGGAGTAAAACCCAGGATCGTCTTCTCTCAGCAGATCTGGTAGAGAAAAGGGTCCGGAACATATCTGGATACATGTGGAACCTTGCTTAGAACAGGTGAGATGGAAGAGTGGCACTGAACTATAAGGAGACTGCAATTCATAAATCAAATGTATGCATTTCAAACTTTAGAAGGTCACTCTCATCCAGGTAAATGCCAAAATAAGGGTTACTTTTACCTTCATTATTTCTTCTATTCTTGACAATAACTGTCTGGACCAAAATATCGCCCCAGCAGCAGGTGGCATGTTCCTTGGAACTACTGGATCATCCTATGAAAACAAAAAAACCTTGCCAATCAGTGCTAGGAACCATGTTGAATCTGTAAAATAATTCAAGTAACTGACAATGCCTTAACCTGCAAGTAACTGCACATGCTTTGACCTTATTGTTTTAGGCATTACAAGGTAGATTTTGTATAATTAAGGGTTGCCTCATAACGGATCTCTTAACACATACTATACCAAATAAATCCACTGGCACACAAACTAGCATTTCCACCCAGCTTGATGACGATTATAGGGAAATGGCAGAGCTCCAGATGCACCAAAAGACTGGTAGTTTGCTTCTACCCAAGAGAATGTGTGAAAACAAAATAATATCCTTACATGCTGTAAATACGCTCTCTGACATAGTAGTCTGTTGCCAATTTAGAGTCCTCAAAAGTTGTCAAAATTATAATTATTTATTTACATGGCTATCCGAAATGGGTTTCATACAACAAAGTGCATTTTCAAGGCTGATAGTGTAGGAATAGAGGTGTTCGTGAAAGAACTATTTAAGAATGGGAACAAAAGGATGGATGTGTTTCGTGATAACTGTATAGTATTAAACATAACATGACTTCACAATTTATGAACTACGAGCGTGACAAGGTTCGGCAGCAGTATCTCGCTCAATGATTGTTTTGTACCCTCCTGAGCAGTAATACACTGGTTTGATCTGGAAAAAAACACAATTCACGCCTAGTTTAAATAACAAAAAAAAATCCTGCTTTAATTAGCAAGCACAAACCATCCCAGTCATTTTGCTGAACCCAGAAAGACAAGATAAAGACAATGGTATAATGAAAGAACTGTGGTTAGTATTTTATTGTAAAGTGTGCAGAAGTAAAACAATTGGTGTGGATTATTGGTACATCAGGAAGCTGCCATTGCACATGTGCTACATCAAACATGTTATTAAGCATAGGCATGGGCACATGTGTAATTAACCAAGTGATTTGAAACTATTTACGTATCCATACAAAATGTCGGCATACATTGTAGTGTTCAACATTGCTGGGAGCTGTAACTCTTCTGTTTGTAGCCATGAATTTCAATTAGAGGCAGCGAGATGTACTAGCAGCTGCCCGCTACCAGTCTCATTGGTACCTCTGGCAATGCCTCGTTGCCCCTTGCCTACTGGACCTCACACTTGGATGTCAGTGATTTATTGCTTCATCTAAACAGTAAATCCCTTTGATTTTGACAATAACTGTTTGGTCCCATTCACCTATTCAGAAGGATGTCTCTTGTACAGTTGAAGCCAACACCAAATGTGAGATTTATCCATTGGCATAAGGAAACTAAATATTTCCCCAATAGCATTTCGAACGGTATCTTCAGAACTATTATTGTGAAGAGTTTTCCTCTCTATACAAATCCAGTGTGTCTGTGTGTGTGTGTGATCCTGATCTCTATGTTTACAGTTTGATTAAGTTGGACGTTTAATGTTCTGTGTTTGACACTTCATTGTAAACTGTGAAAAACACCTGTGTGTGCTATTGTACATTTAGGAAATTACCCTTTTCATGCAGTATGTAGAAATGGGCGGAGCCAACTTAGCGAATTTCCCACGAATAACTGTTAATCCTACCACAATAAATCATACTTATTATACCCAACAGGTTTCAATAACGATTTTGTTTTAGATTAATTTAGAACATTCACTTTATGAAACACAAATACATGATTCTGCTCATGAAAGAAAAATGCAGAAATCTTAGTGTGTTGCTCTAAAACCAAAGATAGGATGGTAGCAGTTGGGTTATACTAGTTAGTTGGAGACAGCAAAAAGGGTAACCTGCGCATAAATCGCTGCCAACATGCATGATCCTGGCTAAATCACTTTACCCAATTTTCCTTAGCTTCTCAAATTGAGATCATCTAGAATGGAGTGATTACATTTGTACTATTCAAAACAACGATCCAGATGAATCATTTATTAGCCTCAACATTTGAACTTGCCATTGGCTTGTGAGAACTGACACTTGGCAAGTTAGAAATGATGTGCTTTGTGTATACGAAGAATGGAGGAGACAAGTGACTTTTCATCCCTTGTTAGTATCTTCCAACTTTACATTTTTAGCCCTATGATGTATCTAGCATATCCAGCTTAACATAGGAGGGTTTGTAATTGGTAAGAGCTGGGAAATAATTTGCTCCTCCTTGTAGCCTAGAGCAGCCTGTTGAGCTTGATGCCAAAGTTACCAGGAGCTAGGTTTAGCTTTCCCGGCCACTCGTGCCTTATATGCGTACCTCCGTGTCACTAACTGGAGGTAATGTGTATAAAGGGAAATGGCGACCCATCTAGAAGACATTTGAAGTAGAATGGGTCATATACAGTGGACCTAAAATTATAGTTAGCATCTTATGTGGAGATTGGATTTCTGTCGTACATCTACTGGCTCATGTTTCCCCAGGACGATTGAGGTTGCACTTTGTATATTTATTTATACATTTGTATAGCACACTTAACCCTCGCACTTCTAGGCGGTGGTTACAGCTTGGATTGTTACAAACAGCAGGATGAGGGCTGCTAATGAAATAGGTAGGTTTTCTATTTCTTTCGGAACACAGTTTCGAAGGGCTCCAAACTCAAGGCAGGACGAAGGGAGTTCCAAAGCGTGGCCGCACAGACTGGGAAACTGGAGCCTCCAGCTTTGGCCCGCTTGAATCTGGGAGTGCATAGGCGGGTAGCGTAAGCAGTCCAAGTGGGCCTGGCCATGGCTGCATGGACCGTCTCTCTGGCAGGTAGCCCTGGGCGGTGTTGTCAAGACAGTGGTGGGTGATGGTGAGGACCTTGAATTTGGCTATGGACACTCTCAAAACGTTACCGACAAAGGCAGAACGCTGTGGTCTCTCCTGACTTTCAAACACTTCGATGCACATTAGAGCCAACTAAACGTGTTGCGTCAGTCTCCTGACTATCCCCATTCTGTATTGATGAGATGCGCATTACCCAAAGCATTTCATTTGGAGCAACTAACGCCACTTATGAATAGACTTTTTCGGTCATGACTGGTAGAACGGATGTTGCAGGCTTTTGCATACCCCTGCCAGCACATACACCAAGAGTGAGAGGCAAGACATTTTATGATATAGCACTACTGTGCACACAGCTACATGCCACAAGAAGTTCCTATTGTGTTAAGGCCACACACCAGGAGTTCACTTCCTTGAACGCAACAAGAAACGTTGATTCTCATAGAGAAGCTCAAGCATCAGGGATTTCTTCATTTCACCAAAAGAGACCAGAGATCAACCTGATGAAGGACTAAGGTCTGAAATGCACGAGCGACGTTGGCCTCTGCACAACTAACCAAATGAAGAAAGAAAAAAAGAACTCCACACACACTATGTTTCTTGAATATTATGTTTCTTGAATCTGATATGATTTAGAATAGCCTATAGTAGTATAGTCGTATTTACTAGCACCATTGGCGTCATCGGGTCTGGTGAGATTTTCACCGGACACTTCTTTAGTTTCAGATCTTGAATTGGATCTGCTCTCGGGCTGGGAGCCAGTGTGCGTCTCTTCTTGCTGCAGTGATGTGGTCCTGTTTGTTTAGTCTCAGTGTGGCTCTCAATGCGTTATTCTTGACGGTCTGTAACTTGTTCAGAGAAAGCGTTAAAATAATCCAATTGTGTGCCAATAATGGCCCTGGCAAAGTTCAGGCAATTGTCAGTTGAGAGGAATGATCGGCTCACGTTGATAAGTTTGGTTATGTACACAGCTGAAGAGGCAATGGTATTGACATGCCGGAATAGTGTGAGCGAGGCATCGAGATGGACGCCAAGCGTTTTGATGGCCGACAAGATGTGGATGGGGTGCTTGTCGATGGTAAACAGCTGGTAGTCTGAGCTGAGCTTGGAGAAGTGTGCTGGATTGGCAACAAGAAGGAATTCAGTTTTCCCATCGTTGAGACACAAGCGATGCAAGGCCATACAGCCTTGGATGGTTTCGTATATGGTGTTGATTTTGTGGGAGTCCTGGCCGTGATTACCACTGAGGGCGCTGAGGATCTGGGTGTCGTCGGCGTCATTTGTATACTTGATTTTGAGAGAGTCAAGGAGGTTGAATAGGGGTTTAATATAGATATTGTAGTGAGTGGGGGAGATGCAGGAGCCGTGGGGAACTCAACAGGTGATTGCTGTGGAGGTGGAGGAGTGGTCGTTGGCAAAGACCCGTGAAGTGCGGACGGCCATGAGGGATGCAACCCATTTGGTGGTGTCTGGCGAGAAGGAAGCGGTTAAGTGGTGGCAAAGCGTGATCAAGTTGAAGGCTGCAGATAGATCCAAAAGCATCAGGAGTTAGAGGTTTCCTGAGTTTCTGGCGTCGTCCAGCTGCTTATTGAGGGCAAGGAGTGCCGAACCAGTTCCATGGCCAGGGCAGAAGCCAGATCGACCTGGGTTTAGGATGTGGTGTCGTTCAGAGTTGTCGAATTTGGAGGTAGAGGGCCCTGTCTATGATCTACAAACAAGAGGCAAGGGACTGTGGTGATGGGCCGGTAGTTGGTGGCTATTGAGGGGGTAGAGAGAAGGCTTCTTGACAAGGGGTGAAATCCATGATTCTTTTAGAGAGTTTGGGACAGAGCAGGAGGCAAATGATGTCTGTTATTTGCAGCACTAGGTCGTCTGCGCACTCTTCGACAGGGGTGCCGGGCAGATGTCTGCTTTACATCTGGAAGGTTTGAGACCCATAAGAGTGGTGTCCGTCACCACTGG
Source organism: Ambystoma mexicanum (assembly GCF_040938575.1). NCBI lineage: Eukaryota > Metazoa > Chordata > Amphibia > Caudata > Ambystomatidae > Ambystoma > Ambystoma mexicanum. The sequence continues at coordinate 741,053,378 of NC_090927.1, read as the reverse complement.
CATCGTGACTGAGTGGAAACCGAATAGAGGAGTACACTGCAAGTACAGATGAGGGCTGGTAGAGGTTTGGGGGGGTTTGCTGGTGGTAAGTTTGAGCTGGATCTTGCTCTGTTGACCAGCTGTTTTGTCCTCGAGGGCTTTCTGGACATCATTGCTCCAGGAAATGTTCTTGGTGACCATGCAGAGGGTGAGAAGGGGCATTCGAGTTCCCGTAGGATGGTTAACAATTTGCAGAAGTTAAGGCTTGGTGTTGGGGATCCAGGTACTGTAGGAGCATTCTTTGGCCCATTATATAGATTTTTTTTTTGTAGGTTCTGGCAAGTGTGGTGAAGCAAGATGTGTTTGTTTTCGTCGAGCAAAGGCGCCAGGTGCGTTCGGTAGAGTGAACTCAGGGGTGAACCAGGAGCTGATGCGTGTGGTTTAAGAGGGGCAGGTTATCATGACAGTACTTGGGGTTGTGAGATGTGTGATAAACCTAATATAAGATGGCACTGCTTGGATATATAAGGCGGCACTTATATTACAGCAGTACCTGGCATGTGAGGCATTATCAGATATAAGATGGCAGTATTTTGCCATGTGAGGCTCTACTAGCATAAGAAAGCAGTACCGTTGATCTATGATAGTTCACCTGGGTGTTTTCTTTTTACATGACTGCAATCATTAGATATTGAGGCAGCATTGTAGTTAATATATGGTTAAAGACTAAAATAGCATTTTGTCAGCTTTAGTAATAATTATTTGATTAATCATATAATTATTGGGCCTCATTACGAGTTTGATGGTATCTGGGCGGTAAATCCACCCAGATACCTCCAGACTGAATTACTGTTGCCACCACTTGTAATCCAGCGGATAGGTGGAGGTGTAAATCCCAATTTTTTTGTTGGGGCTTTTTTGGCAGAATTACTGCAGTGGTAATTCCACAGCAGTAATTGCGCCAATTTTCCGGCTGAGAGTTGGAGGATTTACCTCCAGCATTTTGAAGGAGGTAAATCCTCAACTCCAGGACTTTACTTGTAATATGGCGGAGTGTGAAAAGTGGCAGTAATTTGTGATGTCACCATAGCTGCCACTGGTCAAATTGCATCATATCCTGTGATATCATCTGTGGATGGGGGCAAATGTCATGTCACATCCTGTGATGCCATTGGATTTGTGATGTCACTTTCACTACTCCTGAAATGATGAATGGACGTCCCTACTTGTAGCTAAGCAGTCTAGTAAGTTGGTTACCAACTGATCACAGGAGCTACTTTGACTCCCCAGGACAGTTGGTGCCATTCACACATACCTCTGTGGCATTCCCTGTGTTTGGATCATTTGTATAAAGGTGCAATCTGACACATTTAACAATATGTCATGTATTGGGGGGAATATATATTGTTTGCATTTCATGTGGAGATTAGATTTGCAGCATGCCATGTCCTTGCTCCCCGTTCTTCATGAGTAGCTCCTGTTTAATTGGTGATGCCTGATACCCAGAAGCTGCTTCTAGCTACTCGTTGTCAAAGCTTTATTTCGATCCATGCAATGTGATGCTACGAGACCCATTTCTCGAATACAGTCTGACTAATGGATTTGGTTTACTTATGAAATCATTTTATGTATTTCACTAATTAGGTCTGGTGATTCAACAGCGTGAAAAGCAATGTCAAAATGGTGTATTGAGTGTAAGCTGAGCGATCATGTATGCATGATGCATATAGGTAGCCTGATGTACTCACTAAATACGTTTATTTAGTGAGTACGAATTTAAGAGGGCTTCTGAAGTTGGACATTAGAATATCTTATGTGCAGAATTGCAAGTGTCGCTCATAAGCATGTGATCTGAACATATATATAACACCATTCAATTGATTCTCATTCAGTGTTTAGATCAAGTCACTGATTCCACGTCAATATAGTCATCATATTCTTGATATGTATTCCGATCACATGCTCATGATCTACGCACACATTTCAGCACATAAGATATTCTAATATCGAGTTTCCTCTAATATCGTGGGGTAGTAATGTTACTGAGCATGATATGATATAACTCATTTATAACGTGTCTATACACAAGTAGTTCTAGGCATGTCTGCGTCAAGTATTTGACAGTTACACCACCAACTCTTAATAACGTAATAATTAGAAGACTCTAAAAATGTAAAATAAATGGGTAAAACTCTTTTTAAAAAAAAAAAAAAAAAAAAAATTTAAATTAAATCTGTCTGCTGTTAATCTGGACACTTGTATCTTTTCAAAAGACGTCAACGCAACCATCATCCTGACATTAGACTTCCTAACCAAATATCCCATAAGCGCTCTCAATAACACTCGACGCTATCAATCCACGTTTGTGTAAAGGTAGCCGACTGATGCACCATGCCCATATGTTAATTAAGCAGCAGTTTTCTAATTTGGTTTTAAGCAAACTGTCGGGGAAATCTTTTTCTTTTTTTAATTATGTTTTGCTTCTGCCACTGAACGTGCATTTTTGAAATTCTAGTTATAAACTGATTGTCGTGTAATTATCAATGATTTCCCTGATAGTATCACTCAACTTAATCCTACATTTGTTTTTTGCTGCCACTTTTATAGTGTCCTTCCAGAGGAACATTAGAATATAGGCACTCCTTCACAAATTATTCGCCTTGGAAAAAGCGCTTTGCCGTGTGTAAATCTCTGTAAGTAAATCGGGGATTATAATTGGACAACTTTTGATGACTTTCAATTGGCAACAAACATCTACTCCACTTTTTTACCTTTTCTTTCTAGTTGACCGTGTGTTCTGTCCTTATGCTGTATTTCCCCCTTGTTTGTAACGTGCGTATTATCTGATTTGTGACTGCCTTTTGGTCTGAGATAAGTTTTTAGTTTGGGCTACTGGATGTCGCTTCTGACACACATAAAGCCCAAACTATTGCATTCAAGTACGGATGGGGGAATGGCATCTGACAAAGGACTTGGATGAATGACATTTGAGGAGGGACACAGTATATAAGTGCTGTTTGTTTATGAGCCACCCATTGCCATGCTAATTCCTATGGCTATTCCCCCCATTCCTGCCTCTTCCGGCCTAAAACTCCTCCTCGTGGGAACTCTTTGAGCCCTGAGCTCGCTTTAATGAAAGCTTTCGATTTAGTCCAGCATGCTGACGTAGGGCGCAAGCTGTCTGGTTGATATTTAAGCAATAAGCCTCAAGACGCGGGGGCATTACCGAGTCAGGTAAAGCCCTGGGGCTTCGCTCGGGCCTTAACGAAGGACCCAGGGCTTTACCTGACTCAGTAATGCCCCCACGTCAAGGGGTTTATTGCTATTAGTACCCGGGCCCGCAAGACTGGGGTACTAAAAGCAATGTTTTTCTGTTCCAAAACACTCTCAAACGGCAAAGGGGCTTTTTTTTATCTAACCAGGTTTTCATACCCAATAGTGACCTTAATGGAGTAAAGTATTCCCTTGTCGCATGGGGTCCTCGATGGCTTTCCCATTTATGGGTCCTGCCCCACGCTGTGTTTTGGTGACTGCACAAGTCAAAAGGCGGTTCTTCCCGGCCACCTGCACTGCTGGCTTTTTTGCGTTTGAGTAGCTTGTTGAGTCAAGAGTAGGCCAGTGTGGTTGCTTTGGAAGCTCTGCCAGGCCGTTGTGGTGGAAACGCAGTATTTTAGATCGTGTTAAAAGTTGCCCTGCATAATGAAAAACGTGCATCCTTTTTAGGCACTGTACTTATCGGATATCTGACAAACTATAAAAGTTCAGGGGTTAACCTAGCGCTGCGTTCGCAGGTATTGCGTTTTGCACAGTCAAATCAAGAAAATCCCTGCCGGGGATATGAAGGAACTTGAAGATTCGAGAGATTCTGCGTCGGGGTAAAGCCCTGGCGAGGGCCAATCAAATTGCGTGTAAAAATCTTGATTGTCTCTCGCCGGTTACTTATATGTATTCTATATTATGTAACCCGAGTAGTCTGGCTAGATTACAAAATAAGCATAAAGGAAGGGTAACTCCAACCCATCAGGCATGCAGAGCCCACATGTCAAACTATTGCTGGGAAATACTATACTGCACCCAGCCATGGAAAAGCTCTGCGCCAGGAGTCTAGCAGCATTGCTGGCAGAATTCGAAGACAGTGCTTTCACGCGAGACGTGTCCACACTCCCTGCCAGGCGCTGCCCCCCAGGTACTAGCGGGGAGCATAAGTTAGGGCTCTCCTCCCATAACTGTGGGGCCTGTTTGTGTGCGGAGTGTGGGTTTTTGATAGGTTTTGCGTTTTTGGCTGTGCCCTGTCTCTGGTGCACCTTCTGGCTGCTGCTGTTAAATTAAATATTATATAGCTTAACCTGGGACATTATTTCTAGACCACATGTTTGTGGTAAAAAAAAAATCGAGAACACTAGGCAATAATGCGCATTGAATATTACGACCTGCACCTGCCTCTTCATGCAAAACATACGCGTGTTCTAAAGTCAACATGCTCTTCCTCACCTGGGGCTGGTGGAGTGGAAGTGGCTGTGTTCAGAATAATATCTCTCAAACTGCAAGGGGGCTTTTTTTTAAATGTAACCTGGTTTTCGTAACCGATAGTGACCTTAATGCAGTAAAGTATCCCCTTGTCGCAGGGGGTCCTCAATGGTTTTCCAATTTATGGGTCCTGCCCTACGCCCTGTTTTTGTAACTGCACAAGTCAAAAGGCAGTTCTTCCGGCCCACCTGCACTGTTGGCTTTTTTGTGTTTGAGTAGCTTGTTGAGTCAAGAGTAGGCCAGTGTGGTTGCTTTGGAAGCTCTGCCAGGCCGTTGTGACGGAAACGCAGTATTTTAAAAACGTGCCTCCTTTTTAGGCACTGTTTACTTATTGAAAATCTGACTAACTATAAAAGTTCAGGGTTTGGCCTAGCTCTGCGTTCGCAGATATTGCGTTTTATACAGTCAAACCAAGAAAATTGCCGTTTTAGCTAGTGCTGCGTCTTTGCTCCTGCTTCACTAGTCAAAATGAAAGGCATTGGTTAAGCAAGCACACAGCTTCTCAAATACTCTATTTTGTAAGCCGTACCAATGCATAGGTAGGGCACGAAATCCGGAAAATTATCTTAGGTAATTGAACATTTTCTAAGATGTATACTCATGGTTTGAGAATAAACTACTATAGAAAAAAATGCACCGCTCCAGGAGAGAATCCAGCATTGCAAGAGTCGGGGGCTGAGGGTGGCGGCAGTAGGAGGAGACACAAAAAAGTCCTACCAATTTCCCCCCCAAAATGCAATGCGCGCGATTTCATACGGTCTCATTCATGGTCCAGCAATCAACTTTCTTGGGAACATTAGTGGCAGGTGCCATTTTAACACATAGACATGAGAAAAAAAAACTGCAGTTCCATTACAGATGCAGGAAACTCATCCATTAGAGCTCTGTCCAGTTTCTGTGGGGCAAAATACATGCAAAATGCCAAATGTGCATATGGATTGCACCAACAGTAGTGACTTCACAGAAAAGGACATTGCAAGGAGCATCATCAGTCTTTGATACTTGCAGGGACCATGACTTTAGAATAAGTTGCCATAAGTAAGCCAAGTGGCAAATAACTTTGTGGTGCAAAATACCTAAATTGCATTATTATTATACATGGAGCAATTAGCCTTTTATTTTTATAACAGCATGATATATTAACATAAGCTATGAAGTAAATCACTTACAGAACGAACTCCAGATAGCAGACAGTGGGATTAAATGATTTGCCCAGGATCACACACTTAAATGGTGAAACCGGGAAGTGGACAATTTAAGCAACTGAACACATCTTCCCAGGTTTAGCTGAAATGTCTGTCTTGGGTTGATTAAGCTATGTATAAAGTATAAAGTAGCACTGCTCTCTAAGACCAAGACAATTCCCTGGAGAAAAGGCTTGCTTTTGAACTCATTTGCATACCCACAATGCCATGCTGTTGTGGCTCAGAACTGGAGGATTTAGCTCAAATGGACTTTCCTACATTCTTTATCATGGACATACTTATTTTCAGTTCTGGAGGCAGTGGGACTATTAAGTTTTTTTCTTGATTGTGTCCACCTACTTTATTCAAATCCATCTGCAGGAATTTTAGCTATGGGTGGAAGCAGTGAGTCCTTTGGCGTAGGCACGGGAACTAGGCAAGGCTGTCCTCTCTTGCCTCTCCTGTTTGCAATTGCAACGGAACGTCTAGTCATTAAAATCAGGCAGCTACATGCAGGCCGGGGACTGGCGATGGGTCACAGAAAGGACATTATTTCACTATATGCAAATAATGTCCTGTTGGATATTTAAAAGAAACACATTAACTAGGAAACCTTAACCCAAGAGGTGACTCAGTTCGCGCACTACTCCGGATTGAGGATTAATTGGTCTACGTGCAGGTTTTTCCTGCTGACTGAGAACACCTTTTGCCAAGTAGACATAGGGGAATATAGATGGGAACCCACCTCGGTCAGGTACCCATGCATTACAATCAGTAGGACCCTCACAACATTACTGGCGGATAATCACTGGCACACCCTAGAATCCTTCCGCTATAAAGTCTTGAAGTGGGTGCCATTGCCAGTTTCCACATGGGGGGAAGCGTTTCTCTTGCAAAAATGCTCGTCCTCCCTAAAACACTATATCCTTTTTCAAAACATCACAATCTGTCTGGGTAGAAGCTTTTTTGCACAATTGAGATCCATCCTGATCCAGCTAACCTAGTACATCAAGAACCCACGTTTATGGTGGGAGACGCTTACTCTACAATTTGATCAGGACTGTTTAGCAGCCATTGACATGGAGCTGTACTACCCTGCAGAATAGGCTACATTTGCACCCAACCTGCCTCTTCTCCAGGCAAAACCCACATCAGAGTACCCCCAGCCTCTACAGTCCTAGTTGTATGTTTGATCTGGTCAACGGCACTGTAGATGCCTGGATCAAACTGTGCAAACTCAAATATCACTCTCCCCACTACCCCAAACGTAATAGATCACCAATATGCAATACATAGATCACAAATTCCTGGAATAAACTGGGCATCGAGCGGTTCAGAGACATGTTCCTCAAAGGCACCTTTGTAACCAAGAACAATTTGTGACCGAGGTTGGTGGGCACCTCCAAGTCGTCTTTCAAGACCATCAAGGGAAGCCTTTCGTTCTTGGGAACCAAATTTTCCATCTCCCCTCCGGAAGTACATTGTACTCTCAACGGAGTGTAGCCATATAATGACCACAATCTATAGCGTGACACAGAGCTTACTTCCTCCACTCAACCCCAGCATCAAAATGAAATGGGAAAAGGATATGGGCGAATCCCACTGGAAGACATAGGGCCTCATTACGAGGTATGCCGGTAAGGGAAAAATGATGCCGGTATGTAAATACCGGCATCATTTAACGTTCCGTAGCATTCTGACCCACAAACCCGGTATTAACGGCACCGTTATTTACTGTGCCGCAAATAGCGGCATAGGCGCGTACATGCGCCTCTTCAGGCAGGAAATACCGGCATGCCGGTAATAGGTGCCAATTACAACCCACGCAAACATGCAAATACCGGCATCGCGAACCGAGTAATAACGGGCTGCATGATGCCGGCAAAACAGGCATCGCAGACCACCCGCAAACAGCAACCAAGATACAAGGCAGCTGCCACAGGTGCACACAATCCCCACAGGTGGAGTCAATGGAGGCTGTGCCAGTATGAACTGAGCACACCCACACACCACAACCCCCCCCCCCACAGGTGTAGGCAATGTAGAGTGGCCAAGTACAAAAGGAGCCCACCTACACACCACACCCCTTCCTACACCAAAATGCTACCACTAGCATTTGCAATCATGGCGCAGGAGGACATGCCTATACTGCTACAACTACAGCAACAACAACAACAACTACAGCAGCAAGAACAGGCAGCACAGAGGAGACGCAGGAGGAGAAGGAGGGTGAGACAGGGCCAGCAATTACCACCAGCGCCTCGTAGGCAGCCACCAATCCCTCGCAACAGACCCAGCCCATTCAACCTAACCCCTGAGCAGATCCACACCCTGTACCGGTTGGACAGTGACACCATCACCACCATAGTGGACATTATACAGAAAGACATTGCCAGCCACATACAAATATGCACTGCCATCCCCCCACTACTAAAGGTGGTGTCTGTGCTACACTTCCTGGCCACAGGCACCTACCAACACACAGTGGGCCAGCTGCATGGCATTTCACAACCACTATTCTCACGCATGCTGAACCAAGTGCTGGATGCTCTCCTGAAGCACGCAAGCACCCACATATCCCTACCACGGACTGCTCAGGAGATAGCCGAAACCAAAGTAGGCTTCCATGCACTGGCAGGCATGGCCAATTGTGTTGGTGCCATCGACTGCACCCATGTGGAATTGGTAGTCCCCCATGCCATAGAGGCGGTGTACCGCATTCGCAAGCAATACCACTCCATCAATGTGCAAATGGTATGTGACTCCAGCAAGGTCATCACCCATTGCTGCGCCCGATTTCCTGGATCCACACATGATGCCATGGTACTGCGCAACTCCACGCTACCCCGTCACATGGAGCGACATGCTGGACCATGTGCCTGGCTGTTCGGTGAGTTGCACAACAGGCCCATGGCCATGCTGTGGGATACTCATGTGTGTGGATGCAGAAGGGGGGGGCTACTGCACCCGGGTGGGAAAGGGGGGGGATACTTCACGGTGGGAAAGGGGGGGTTAATATTACACCTGGGTGGCAATAGCCAGTGAGTGGAGAATGAATGCAGAGCTAAACACTCCTCACCTGACCCAGCCAAACGGAAAATGACACATCACTGGGCCACATATCACAAATAATGCATATGGATGACAACAAGTTAGAGGCACAACCGGGGCACCATGGTGATGGCAAGCAATGCATGACTGAATAGGATGGCAACTGTAGCAATGCGGCTAGTGTGACCATGCATTGTGAAGAGTATACAGCATGAATTGCAGGCTAAACATTGTCTCACTGCCACAGCATGCATGATTACACCCTGCATCATCTATTCAACCCCATCCAGTGTTCCACACCTCTTTACAGTATACATTCCATATAGGTGACTATTTGGTACACGTACAGGGACATGTGCATGCCCACACCAAATAGCTGCTGCCATGACCGTGCTCCCTGAAGGTGGCAGTTCAGAGTGACACACACCTATTTGTATCTGCTTGCAGGTGATGGAGGAAATCCCTTGAGGCTGTGGCTACTTACCCCTGTGCGGAACCCGCAGAACAGCCATGAAGAGGAGTACAATCGTGTGCACACTCGTACCCGTGTTGTGATTGAGCAGACCTTTGGCCTGTTGAAGGCGTGGTTCCGCTGCCTAAGCAGGTCTGGTGGGGCACTCCTATATAGGCCTGAGAAGGTTGCAAAGATCACCATGGCCTGTGTCATGCTGCACAACATGTGCGTCCGAAGGAATGTACCACTGCCACCTGACATTTACATGCATGGGCCGGGTGAGGATGAAGGGGATGGAGACGTAGGCGAAGGAGCCCCCCTGCCAGTACGTGATGCACGGGACGGCCATGCTGTACGCCAAGCACTAATTGATGAATACTTTTGAAACACAGGGACGATGAATGACTTGTGTCAGTCAGACACTGGGCCAATGTGAACATGCACAAAGGGAATGTTGGTGGTTGGGCACTGAACACCGTAACACATTAAATTGATGAACACGAAAAATAACAATGTCCAGCCATGGATTTTTTTCATCACAACTTGTGTATTATTTGTAACCTCAAAACTGTGCCCACTCCCCCCTCCCAGAACCCCCCAACAAACTCCCTCACCCACCCCACATACCCCAGTGAATAGGCCAACAAACTCCCTCACCCACCCCACAGATCCCAAATGTCCCCATGTGTGCAACAAACAGTGTTGCCTTCACCATTGTAGTTCCTCACATATTGTCATTTCCCATAATGTCATTTCTTTGCGACTTTTGGGTCTGAGGGTGCCATGGCCGAGCGCTGTGCGCTCCTGCGCGTTAAGCGCATAGGGCTTGATTGCACCGAGGTGGAAGGGGATGATGTGGTTGAGGTGTCTATTATCAGTCCCCTGGCTGGGCCATGGTGTGGCTGCTGCACTTGCGTGATGTTCGCAAGAAGGGCCTGGGTCAGTGACCCCATGCACTCCCGGAATGCACACGTGGACGCCTCCACGGCAGCTGTATTGGCAGCAATGGCCGTGGCTATGGCCTTCATGGCCTCATCACCAGCGACGACCTGTTGTTGCATTATCTGTAGCATTTCGTCTTGGCGGGCCTCTACCCTTGCCAGACAGACTTCAAAGGGGGTTTCAGCCGCAGGTGTACTTGTGGCTGGTGGGGTGGTGGAAGGCGGGGTGGTGGAAGGCTGGGTGGTGGAAGGCACCTGCGTGGGGTCCTCTGCCTGGGCAGTGTCCTCCTCGAAGATGCCAATGTCCGATTCTCCAAGGTCGGAGTCATGCAGACATGGGTCATCCTGGCTCTCAGTCTCCGCAGGTGGGGGGGTGCTGGCAATGGGTGTTGGGCTGGGCTTTCCGGACATTACCTCTGCCTCTTCAGCCACTTCTGTGGACACGACGTCCGCGGTGGCCGGCGGAACAGCTACCACTGTCGCAGCAGGTGCCCCCTGCAGGGTTGATGCCTTGCGTGGCACACTGGGTGTGGCTGCAGGCAATTCCTTGGACGAGGGGGTGGCAGTGGCCCTGGTCCCCTTGCGTGCACTGGATGTGCTCGCACCCCTGTCCTCTGTTCCACCTTCCTCATCGGTGCCTGGGAGATAGAAGAGATGCAGGTCATCAGTGATGTTGCCAAATGGCAGCTGTGATGTTTTGCGGTGTGATATTTTCATACATACAGGTACAATTTAATTTCTGTTGTGTGGCATTTGGTGTACTGAGGGGACATGTTGGCAATCATTGCATGGCTGGTGGCATTGGATTGTTTTGGTGTCTGGGGGGGGGGCATGGGCATGGTTGGGTCATGTTGCACCTCTGTTGGGATTGGAATTTTCACTCATCATGCGTGTGGTGCAGGGGGTGGCACTCATTATTCTATTGATTTGTTGATGTCGCCTTGGGACATGCATTGGCGTGCCTAATCTGACTTCAACATCACTTGTGTCACATCATGTTTTGTTTTGCGTGGATGTGATGGTTCACTCACCTTCCTCTGTTGTAGTTGCTGCGCCGAACTCCTGGTCTCCTATCCCCTCTATGGATTCCGGGTCAATGAATCCACTTACGGTCTCCTCCCATGCAGTGAGCTTTACAGGGGAGTGTGTGCCACCGCCTGTCGCCATTGCGGCCCTCCGGTTCTCCGACAGGATCTTCCGGACCCGGAGGTCGTCCCAGCGCTTTCGGCAATCCCGTACGCTCCTTGGGGTGCTCCCCACTGCCGACACCCTCGTAGCAACCTCGTGCCACATCTCTTTTTTTTGGGTTTGGGCCGCATGCTTAAGGTCTGTGCTTCTGATGATATCAGCATGCTGTTCGAGGGTATTTGCCAGCATTGTCAGTTCAGCATCACAAAAACGCTGCTTCCTCTTCCTTTGGGTGCTTTTTCTGGTGGCCTTCGACATCCTGATTGAGTTGTGGCACTCAACAACACAGGTGTAGTGGTGGTTATGGAGGATGGCAATGGATTGTGTTTTTAAAGATGGCCGGCGGCCCATTTCCCGTTCCTGCACGATGACGTAATTTCCGGATCCGGTTTTTACGTACACGGTGATACCGTGCCGGTATTCAGGTGTTGGTATGAAGCGGTAACGCTATGGGCGTGCCGCGCGATGCCGGTATAAGGGGGTTGGTGGCACTTTACCGGCATGGCGGGATTGCCACTACCGGCATGGGGGAACGTGCGTGCTCGCGCACGCGTAATCACCCGCTGTAATCGGGTTCATAAGTGCACGGACACGCTCATTCCGGCATGCCGGAAATGGACCCGCTATTACCGGGCAACTCGTAATGAGGCCCATAGCCTGAAAAAGGACATCTAGCTATACCTGCAAAGATCCCTCAATGATCGATAAAAATGAATACAGATGAAAGTACTACAGTAGGCATACATATTCCTATGAGACAGGCCAAATTTTCACTTAACATGGGCATGCCTGTCAATCCAGGTATCTTGATCTGAAATACTTAACATAACAAACAAGATGTTGGGCCTGGTCATACCGCCGGTACCCCTCTGTCTGCTGGCGGGTGGAGAGGCAGAGAGGTTTGTCGAAAAGAACTCCGGTAAGGCATTAGAAATTTGTCTTCTGTTGGCAAAGCACCGTATTCTCCTTTGTTTGGCGCACAAATCTCCTCCTACTGAGGACTGGAAGAGGGATCTTATCTGGAGCTGCAACATGAAGTCTAATTTGTCGGGACTGACACCTCCAAGACTACGCTGGCTGACCTGTGGGCTCCCTTCAAACATTATTTAACAACATTTTCATCCTCAACACCTGCTGATTGAATTAATTTGTATCGGTATTAGTCAGCGCCCAGGCCCTTTGCGAATGTAAATCCGGATATGCCAGAATATCTTAACTGTTGTAGTGCTACTAAATGCCATCAGCAAACTGTCGAAATGATGACGCCTCTGTTAGATTACATATTTTCCAATCTTGTACTGTTAAGTGCTGGGATCCTTTAACTAAAGTGTTAAAAAAAGGAACAGCAAAGCTTTTTTTTCTTTTTGTGGGAGCATCCTTAAGGCTTTTTTCCACAAAAAGGCCTCAACTGTATTTAGAAGCTGAAAAAAAGTCATGCGATAACAACTCTTGCTGTTATTGGCCTCTGCTATCTAATTTTTCACAGCCACAGTGCTCTTTATAACTTCCCAGTGACTATTTCCATAAGGTTTCTACTGAAACCCGTGGCTTTCATAGGAGTTTTCATACATCTACTGAATGGGGCCCAGCAAAGATAATAGGCATCATCACGAGTTGGGCGGTATCCCTGTTGGGATACCGCCCAACTTTATCAGTGTTATTGCCCCCCCATCCGGCGGTATTACCGCCGGATCACGGGTTGGGCGCTTATAGTCACCATTCCGGCAAATTTTCGGCGCAATTACCGTGTGGTAATACCGCAAGCGGTAATTGTGCCGAAATTGTCATTTTCCTGCTATGTTTACCCCCAGCTCAGAGCTCGAGATTGGGCGGACCCTTAAATGCAGCGGTAACACTGTTGCTGCCGCATTTAAGGGCTACCACCCAACTTGTGATGAGGCCCAATGTCTTAGTTGTTCAATGTCAACTGAAAGTTCCACCGTGAGACCCCTATTGTATCTCTACAAGCAACATCAGGCTGCAGATTGCAGTGGCCTGAACGCGGATGAAACACCCCTCAAGATGGCGGACGATGCAAGCCACAGTCTCTGGCTTCACACCAGAGTAAAGCACTCCAGGATTGGCCAACAGACAATCCATTAGTTGGGCTCCCAGGCCGCCGGTTGGTGGAGCCGGCTGTTTCCAAAGGCAGATTCCTACGGCGACAGCAGCTCTCTGCTGCTTGTCGCTGCAGCCCTACCATCAGCAGTGTCAAAGGAAAGCCTATTGCGGAATTGCATGTAAATGGCCCCACCGATCCTGCTGTGTTGCGCCCTGTAGAATTGTTTTGTTGTATCGTCACTGTGCTCCCCCGCCCTAACCCCTTCCTGACTCCAGCACGTCCCTGCCCACCGCAGGTCTGAGAAATAATATTGCCAAAGTCCAATCTGGCCAATCCCCTGCCACCACCGGCCACTATACCTGGGTACGCTCCAGGACATGGAGACGCCATTCTGTGCACCGGCAAGGACCAACCCCACCCTCGAATACCACCCTGCTTGCCCCGTACTCACTATACAACGCCTCAGGAAGGGATACAACACTCCTTGTGCAGAGTGACAAGAAAAGCCTCAGTGAACCCCAGAGTGCGAGTGGCCCAAACTGCATCGCACTAGAGCCCATGCCGCTGCCCAAGCCTATACCACAATGCCGCATGTCCCAGATAAACCCGGTCAGCCCAAGTGCAAATTCACTTAGACTACCGGCCGCAACTAGCAAATGCTGCACGACCCTACTACATCAGCCTCTCCTACAAGGCACCATGCTCAATGACCCCAAACCCTCTACCCACACTCCTAAAATGCGCTTTTATCAACCCAAGGTTGAACCCTACCCACGCCCTAGATATTCACGACCTAATCACCAAGCTTAACCTAGACGTACTAGCAATAACCGAGACCTGGCTTTATCCAGCTTCTGGTCCTCTGCTATCACTAGTTTAGTTTAGTTTATTCATTTGTAATACGCGCCAGACCCGAGGTTATTTGGGCGCAGGAACAACAGGTTATTCACAACTTGGTTACAGGTTACTTATGCAATACAGTATTACATTGTGACAGCGATGGCAGAAATTTACAGATTTACAGAGTCAAGTTTACAGAGTAGTTTACAAATTTACAAACAAGCAGGAAGGCATGTAATTGTCAAATTTACATCTCAGTATACTTCCTATGTTATAGAATGTTATTAGTGGTCCTTATTCTTTATCCATTGGATGTAGTTTCGTCTAAAGTGTGTGTAGGTTTGGGGTGTCCTAAGGGGGGGTGGTAGGGCGTTCCAATGTTGGGCAGCTTTAACCTCGAAGCTGTTACCTCCCATTTTGATGCGTTTGAACCTGGGAACTGTGAGCAGGTTTGGGTTGGAGGATCTGGTGGATCTGTTGGGGGTGTATTTGCTTATTCTATCGGCTAGATAGGGTGGGGCAGCATTGTTGAGGCACTTGTGTGTGAGAGAGGCTACTTTTAGCAAGAGAGGTCGTCAGTGGTTTTGAGCCAATTGTGGGATCTGCTAATGTTGGAGATGTGTTCTCTCCTGGGAATGCTGAGCGCTGCTCTGAGAGCATTATTTTGTAGTGTCTGGATTTTGTTGGTGATTTGCTTGCTAGCTCCTACGTAGAGGGCATTGCAGTAGCCCAGTTTTGATAATACCAGGGCTCTGGCTAAGGTTAAACAGCTCGGGGTGGAAAGGAAGGCTTTGGCTGCTCTCATAAGCTTACATGTGTAAGCCGTGGAGGACGCCAAGGAGCTAACCTGTTTGTGGAAGGAGAGGGAGGAGTCGATATATATTCCTAATATTTTCACTTCTTTGGCTACCTTGATTAGGTTCCTGTCTATAATGAAGTTGGCGTATTTGTGGTCCAATTTAGTTAGGTTAGTAGAGGAGCCAAGGATGATGAGTTCAGTCTTGTCATCATTCAGGCATAGGCTGTGCGAGGCCATCCATGCCTGGATGATGAGGTACACCCTGTTCACCAAGGCCAAATCGTGGTTGTAATCTCCCGTCAACTGGATGAGGATCTGTGTATCATCGGCATAGTTAGTGTAGGTGATACCCAGGCCATCTAGATCATCAAACAAGGGCTTCGTGAACACGTTGTACAGTGTAGGAGAGACGCAGGAGCCCTGTGGTACTCCACATGTGATGGGGATGGGGTCGGCGGCGGCAGAGGTGGAAAAGACACGCATGGTTCTATTGCTGAGAAATGACTCAATCCAGTTGATGGCTTCTTGAGAAAAGTGCGCAGCTGAGTCCAGGTGATCGCATAGGATTTTGTGATCGACTAGTTCGAAAGCCGCGGAGAGGTCCAGGAGAAGTAATAAGCCAGTTTTCCCATTGTCTCTGAGGGTGTCAATTTGGGCTTTTAAATCAATGAGGGCCGTTTCTGTCCCGTGTTGGGTTCTGAAACCTGTTTGTCGGATACCTAGGAGGTGGTTTTTTTCAAGGTATTTCTGATTTGTTGGTATGCTGTCTTGTCTAGTATCTTGAGGAGGAATGGGACGGTGGTGATGAGTCTGTAGTTGGTGGGCATGGAAGGGTCAAGAGAGGGTTTTTTGAGGAGGGGGAGGTCCCAAGATTCTTTGAGGTTGCTGGGGACAGTACCTGTGGAGAAGGAGGCGTTGATGAGTCTGGTGATGAAAGGCGAGAGGTCTCTTGCTGCATCTTTGATGATTTTTGTGGGGCACGGTCACCCTGACAATTTGAAGGTTTTAAGCTAAGAATGATTTTTTCACTTTGAGGGTCATCCATCTCCCAGATGGCTCTCCCATCCTCAGACAGAGGACAGAGAAAAATCTAGAGGAGGTGGTGTTGCTTTCATATACAGAGACGCCCTAAACATCAGAGAGACTAACATCACTATCAAGGATAATTGCAAACTCTACACAGTAAAACTCACCACCGCCCGGCAGACTATCTCCTTACACATCCTATATCGACGGCCAGGTCAAATCACCTCCTTTGAGGAAAGCCTTGTTCACATTCTAGGAAAATACCTCAAACCGCCTACTAGAACCCTCATACTCTGGGACTTTAATCTAGGCCTGAACGACCCCTCAGACATCGCAGCCACAGCGTCACCAAAGCCCCCACCGGCCTAGGGTTCCTCCATCACATCTCAGTCCCCACCCACAACAAGGGGATAACCTTAGCGTGGGTAGCAGACTTAAATAACCAAATCTCCATCACATCCTTTCTACCAGGCCCTTGGTCAGACCACAACACTGTCATATTTACCCTCCCCTTGCTAAAACAGCATGCTCATACCTACAACCATGCCCTCTACCCTCTCCCAAAGCCCACGCAAAATATCCAGAGAGTCAATTTCACCTCATCTTACCCCCGTCCTACAAGAGAACGGTCTCTACAGACCCAACCCTGCTAGCAGATCTGTACACTAGCACCATCACTTCCCCCATAAACCTAGTGGCCCCGCTACTACCCAAGCAAGCCAAACCAGCCAGACATGTGAACGTGTGGTTTATCCCCGACGCTGCAGGTGCTATGCCAGAGAAAAAGTAGAAGGGTGAACCCCGGGATCTGGGGCCCTTTAAGACGAGGTTGCAATACTTAGAGATGGATGGGGATGCAGAAACTACTCATACATCAACAAGCAAAACAACTCAGGAAGTTGGCAAAACACAGTACTGTTTTATTTGCAATTATCTAAAACTGAGTACAACGGACATCATACGATGCCACATAGCAATTTCGCAACGATTTCTCAGAAAAAACACATTTATAGCAATAACTTGTCACTATTGACGTCATCATATGTGGAAAACTAAGAAAACCTATTTGGGGATGTGATAGGCTTAAAGGGAACATCTAAGTATACGTTTCATACTGACGGGGGGTTGTGCTTGGGCCTCTAAGATCAGGTGTACAACTAAGCCCATCCCAAGTGCAAGTCATCTTCCGTGTAAAATGAACACTCGACACCCTATTGGTTACACAAGCTATAGGGCTCTGTGGTACGTGGCCCTCTACAATTGGTTAGCACACTTGTACCCTACTGGATTATTCAACTTGCTAGCAGCACGCAAGCTGGTTACCCCAGGTGCTAGGAGGGGTGGCCTGATCATGCCTCCCCACCCAATTATTTCAACATTATCATCACTCCTGCAGTCCGTCATTCAATTAGGCTTTGAACTTGGCCTTGTAGAGGCTCACTGTGTCTGAGAATAAAAGGGAGTGTGGCATGGTCTTATCTTCTGGTTTCGGTGTAGCTCGACCCAAAGACTATTTCGATCCGACCATGTGACTGGAGACCACGTTTTCGGGCTTTTTGTTGCATAAAATACTATTAAATGATGAACTCTTGGCACCTTTAGTTTTTTTCCACTTCACCTCAAACAGTAGTTTGTTTCTTTCTCACGTTCATGTAGCTTCTTGATAGACACCCAGGCTCATGGTGGCCCCGACTCTTGTTACTGGGCCAGCCAAGCCTTTCTCAAATTATCCTTCGCCATCAGTTATTTTCCAACTGCGCCACACTCAAGCCTTCTCTCTTCACTGGGTTTAAGTTTGCTAAAGTGCATTGTGGAATATCCAGATTCTATACATTCCTATGTCTATACAGTGGGCATCGCTGCATCTATTTACTACGTAGCCAGCCTTATGATTACTTTGTCTACTTGCATTGCTGCATCTGTACAATTGTAAAATGACCTTGCATTTTCTTCAGGGTTTCTTTGCACGAGCATCTTCATTTCGATCCCGAAATGTTGCTGAACTTTGACACCTCCTCTTCAGATCTTATAGAATGTGTATATTCTTTCATCTTTTGTCTTTTCTAGGTGTGTCAGTTCTGCATCGTGTGACGTCACCAATCTTCTTTCCCATTCATTTTCATACTTCTTCTGGGACTTTCTCCAGAAGATCGTTATTTCTTTGTGAATGCATATAGGGTTTTCTCAATGGACCTTGTCTCAAGGATTCTTTGCAGTATAGGCATCCTCACTGGTACTGCACATGTCACGATTTCCGGTTCCCAACATATAGGCACTATAGGGGTGGAGCTTCTGGTAGGGGTACTTGGCTCCTCTTCTACACTCCCCCTCACCCGTCTGGGCGATTCATCGACCACTTGCCCATCAATCTTCACATCCAAACATCCTCGTCTGAAGAAGTGCTTCTCTGGAGTCCATATTTTTATGACTCCTTTCAGGCATCTTGCTGATTTCACATGCTCATCAACACTCCAGGTCATCCGGCTGCACTGTCCATTTGGACTGCAGTACATCCATCTTCAAACATACTTCTTGTGGTTCTTCAGATACAAGAACTTTGTTCCCTCAGCACATGTAAAAAACCTGTAAATTACCAACTGATCCACTAGAAACCATGTGGCAGCAGAGGCTAATTACAGCCAAATGGTCTCATTGTTTTGAGATCCTCGTCTGTAAATTGTAGGGTCGTAGCCCTACAGTTAAGGTGAACATTTGATCCACTGACTTTGTCAAAGAGCTTTGGCCAATAACCTCTGGCCCATATAATGAAGCAGCATGGCATTTTCCAAAAATGTGTTTGGCCCCTGGAGCAAAAGAACTGGAAAGTTTGGTGCAAACCCGTCCACTTTTTTTTTTTACATTTTGCATTGGTTCTTCCTTGTGAGTGGAGTTGAGGAAGAGGTATCGGGATCGGGAAATTGGCAGATTCTGGTAATGCCCACAACCCAAACTGCTAGATGGGTTCTTTTGTTGGTTTGACATAAATCTGTCCAACAATTGAAAAAAAAAGATAATCAGAGGTCTGGTGTCCAGCCGCGGCACCAAAATACTTTTACACATCTATCTTGGTGCCTTTCTGGAGAGAGGATTTTCAAAAGCAAAACCATGCATCTTGATTTCTCAAAGTTTTACTATGAAAATTAATGACATAAACAACTTTATTTTTTTCTGTTAAAAAACATTGGGCGGGGCTGGAGGAGGGGTGGCAGGTAGCTTTCTTTTGTAGAGCAGCCTCACTGGTTGCCCATTTATCAAATAGGTGAAACAAGGGGTTGGGAGAACATAGTCCACCCGCTGAAGATGCTGACAAAGCCTGGCCTGTCATCTGACTAGACCCACAACCACATAGATGCCCATAATGGATTCACCAGGAATTGAAAGTCCAAGCATTAAGGAGTGCCTGCAGGGCTTTTGCAGCTTCAGTCAGACAGAAGGCGCGGAGAAGCCGAGAGCTGTAGTTGCTGCTGACCCTATGTTTGAATTTAAGTCTTTGCTTTTAAGTGTATGCTTGTTTGAGTGTGTGTGTGAAATGCCAAAAAAGAGTGTGTGCATGTGCATAAATGTGCTAGCTTATGTGTTGCACATGTGTGAGAGAAGCGGGTGACTCTGCTGTGTAAATGGGTAAGAGATGTGTCTGAGTGTGAGTGTGTGCGAGAGCAAGTGGCTTTGGGTGTCTGTGTCTGCTAAGTGTGCTATGGTGAAAAAAACTTGGGGCAAGATAAAAAATGCACATCAGATGAGAAAAATGTGGCACAATGCCAGTCTAGAGATTGGCATTATGGGCAAAGTGAACATGTGTGTCCTTATGATACTTGATTGGGGCAATGCTGGCATGTATCTGAGCATCCAGCATGGTCATGTTTTATAAACATTGGTATTACTGCCATTATAGGTTAAACAATTAGTAGTGAGCCCTTACATGGGGATAAGTGGGGCAATGCTGGCTTCTATTGGTGCAGCCAGCCTGTTCTCATACAATTGCATTACTGGCAATATGGGCAGCGCATACAGGAGTGTTTCACACTTGTGGTACTGGCCCTAAATGTGTTGTGGAGGGTCAGAAGAAGGACACGGACTGTTTGCAGACATTTTTACGTGTCTTTATTAATGAAATAAGAATACGGCCTATCTTTCCCTATCGCTGTGCAGTGTTTCCTACCTACTTTACTGACAAAAGTACTGGTCAATCGTCTCTGAATGTCCAAAAAGAATAAGTCAATTGTCCAAAAAACGAATACTATCTGACCCTATTATAGAATCAGAAATAAGTGCAGGAGAAGGACTTCCTTCTCCTGCTGGGTGGTTTCTGCACTTTGCTTCTTATTTGCAAAGAACGTATTCTTAATATACGATTTTTCAATAGTCTTTGGCGCCTCTTATAAACTTTCCACAAGTTGGTATATGTACTTTCCACTTTAGGAGTGCCTCTCCTTGGGTCAGATTGATTTATCATAAAGGCTACTTTGGCGTTCAGTTCCTCATGCTCTTTCTTTCTTCTCGCTCACTCTTCTGATTTTGACAAGGATTTGATTTCCCTTCTTGCCAGGGTAGAGATATACCTGCTTTATTATTCACTCTTTTGGTTTTCTCAATTTTTTGCTTTCTCTCATTGCAGGTATTCAGATTTGTTAATGCTGGTTGTAATCTCTTCTCACTTTCAATGAGAATCTTCTTGATTGATATTTCACTTTCATTCACCTCCTTTCTAGGGAACATTATTATTCTCTTTCTCATGTTATCTTAGACTTATCAAGTTTACTTACACGTTTTTCTCATTCGTACTGAGATTAGTTTTTTGGTTAATATAATGATCGTTGGTTGGCTTCCCATGCCTTCCATGTCCCCCGTTACCTTCTATTATTATCAGGAAACATCTCTGTGGTTCTCGCAGGCCTTGCATCTGTTCCGTTCCTCCAACGCACTGTCGAGCCGTTCTCCTCTGTGTCCTTGTTAGGCGATCTTTGCTCTTCCTTCCGGCTTCTGCGTATTTCAAAGGGGAGCCGCGCCGCGCCGCTTACTGTGGCTTCCCTATTACCTCTTCCTCTCAGCTTCTCTGTATTTCAAAGGGGAGCCGCGCTGCTTGCTGCAACTTCCCTACAATGGAATCAGCACTGTCATGAGGGCAAGCTGCCCACCACAACTCTCTCAGGGTTGCGCCACCACTAAATCTCAAGCCCCACTTGGCTCGGCTTCTCTCAGGCTCTCGGCTACGCTGGTCTCCAGCGTTCTGTGTGCTGCTTCCCAGCAACTTCGGATTTTGCGGGCTCTGCATCCTGCATGCGGCTCCACCGCCTCCCAAGTTCACATGCTCAGGGGACCTCCCTGGCTTCGACAGACGTTCCTCTCTTCAAGACGCTTATTTTCATGTACCAATTCATCAGAAGCACAGCGGTTCCTGAGATTCATCATTGGGGACACTCAATATCAATTCAATGAGCTCCCCTTTGACTTCACCTCTGTGCCCATGGTTTTCACCAAGTTGATAGCAGAGGTGGTGGTGCACCTCAGGAGATCCAGTGTTCATGTATCCTCATAACTGGACAACTGGCTGATCCAGGGAAGGTCTCTGGAGCAGATATCGACGCAGCTCAAGGAAACCTGCTTTCTGCTTCACGGTTTGGACTTCTACCTACATTTCCAGAAGTCCCACATCATGCCAACACAGAAGATCCAATCCATCGGAGCAGTTTGGATACATGGGTAGGGAAGGCCTTTTCCTCTGAAGACAGTCACCAGTGTCAGGCAAATGATCAAGCTTTTCCAGAGCCACAACAGACTACCAGTGGCTTCCTTCCTCCCCCTCATTGGTCTCATTCCTTCCTGAATGTTGCTGGTGCCAGAGGCCAGACTGCGAATGCAATCTCTGCAGGGGCTGCTAAGGGATCAGTGGTCCCAATATGATGATATGATATGATATGGCATTTGTAACGCGCCTATACACAAGTGTTTCAAGGCGCGACGAGGCAGGGAGGGGGGAACAAGGGGAAGACAGACAACGATCCTACTAGGCCAGGTGTCATTCAGACCACGCAAGTGCAGGGGTAGGGGGAAGGGAAAAAGTGCAAGGGGAAGGGAGAGGGGGGGGAGTGCAGTACAAATAAGTAGAATAGAAATAAAATAATAAATAAATAGGGCCAGCTGGTGGCAAGTGCAAGGTAAGTGCAGACAAGTGCTGGGGGGGGCTGTAGTGATACAGAGACAGTCCCGCAGTGCAGGGGTTGCCAGGGAGGCAGTGCAAGTGAAGAGTGACTGGGCCCAGGACCGAGGTCAGTGAGAGTGGCCCAGTTGCAGAATCAGTGCAGTTTTGGTGAAGAATTTAGCAGGGGAGTGGTTCTCCTCAAGTTTCAGGGAGGAAGGAAGGCTGTTCCAGAGGGAGGCCCCTGCCGCGGAGAGAGATCTACCCCCAGCTCGTTGCTTCGAGAAGCGGCTGACCCTGAGGGAGTTGGAGACGGATGAGAGTAGGGCTCGGGAAGGAAGATATTTAGGAAGAGAGAGTTGAAGGTATTTAGGCCCCAGGCCCCAGAAGGCCTTGTGGACAATGCAGAGGGTTTTGAACTTAATCCTCGCAGCCACTTGGAGCCAGTGTAGAGATTTCAGTCCTTGAGAGATACGGTCCCTGGGCTTGAGGCCAAGGACAAGTCTCGCAGTTCTGTTCTGGATGAGTTGCAGAGGGCGGAGAGTGGAGGCAGGCAGATTAAGATAGAGGCTGTTACAGTAGTCCAGCTTCGAGAGAACCAGGGCTCGGGAGACAGTAAGCTTCTGGGGGAAGGAGAGGAAGGGAAGAATACCTCTGAGGAGGTGCAGCTGGTAATGTGACTTCTTAGAGACGTCAGATATATGAGGAGAGAAGGAGAGTGTGGAGTCGAAGATGACCCCGAGGTTTTTTGCCTTGCAGGTAGGAGCAGGAAGAGGGCCAAGGGAGGCCGGCCAGAGAGCTGCAGGGAAGGAGGGAGTGGGTGTGCCGATGAGTAGGATCTCAGTCTTACTAGCATTAAGGCAGAGGTCATTGGCAGCACACCATTCCTGGATAGCAGACAGACAGTCAGAGATGAGGGAGGGAGAGGAGGAGGCCGAGGGTAGCCTGAAAATGAGCTGTGTATCGTCCGCGTAGCACTGAAAGTTGGGGCAGAGGGCGGCGATGCGGTGGGCAAGGAGTGCCAGATACTGGTTGAAAAGCCAGGGAGAGAGATTAGATCCCTGGGGAACGCCACAGGTGGAGAAAAAGATGTCAGAGAGGAAGGACCCAAGTTGGACCTGGGAGGGTCGATTGGAAAGGAAAGAGGTCAGCCACACCAGAGCCTGACCAGTGATACCCAGGTTATCATGGAGACGGTTGAGCAGGATGGCATGGTTGACAGTGTCAAAGGCAGAAGAGAGATCGAGCAGAATGAGAACACACGGAGTGTTGGAGTCGAGGTTCAAGAGCAGGTCCTCACGGATGTTCAGGAGAGCAGTTTCCGTGCTTCTGGCCGCTCTGAAGCCAGATTGATGGTCATGGAGACTATCAACAGCTTCAGCATGGAGGTTAAGCTGGGAGATGGCCAGTTTCTCCAGGAGCTTGCCCAGGAAGGGAGTGATGGAGATTGGGCGATAGTTAGCCGGACAGGAGGGGTCGGCAGAGGGTTTCTTAAGGAGAGGGTGCACAAGGGAGTGCTTGAGAGGGGATGGGAAGACTCCAGAGGCGAAGGAGTGGTTGCAAAAGTCAGCCAGGGCAGGAGCCAGGGAGTCGATGTGCTCCTTGATAGTTTTGGAGGAACAGGGGTGAATCTGTTTAGACGAGACTTTCATAGATCGGACTTGTCTGGAAACCTTGTCAACAGAAAAAAGGGGAAAGGCAGAGAAGGAGGGAGGAGGGGTGGCTGCAGAAGGGCCAGAGGAAGAGCAGGGAAGAGAGGAGGGGAGGTGATAGGAGGAGAGTGAGGACAGGATGTCCTGAGTTTTAGAGATGATGTGGGAGGCCAGTGCAGTGCAGAGGGCCTGGGAGGGGACAGGAGAGGTAGAGACTGCAGCAGGGTTGGCAAGCTCCTTGCAGATTTTAAAGAGTTCAGCCGAGTTGTTAGATGCCGCAGAGATGCGGGCTTGGATAAGGGCTCTCTTCTTGGTGAGAACAGAGAGACGGTATTGCCTTTGGAGCAGGCGGCAGGCCAGTTTGTCAGAGGATGAACATGAAGCACGCCATTTCCTCTCTGCCACCCTGCACTTGCGTTTTAGGGTGACGAGATCCGAATCATACCAGGAGTTACATTTGGCTTTGGGCTTTAGGTGGATTTTCATGACAGGGGCAAGGATATCAAGAGTATCAGATATAGCAGAGTGGAGCAAGGAGAGGGCTGTGTCAGGGTGGGAGTCAGCCGAAGGGGCAGGGGGGGCGAGAAGGTGGCAGCGAAAGCCGCAACTGACACAGGCTTCATGGGTCGGATGACCGAGAAGGTGGGTGGCAATGATGAGGGTGGCTTTGCCTGTGGGGTAGGGAGGGTGAGGTGGGAGGATAGGAGAAAGTGATCACTCCAGGAGAGAGGAGTGGAGAGAGGGACAGAGAGGGGAAGGTCAGAAGAGATCAGAGCATCAAGAGTGTGCCCTGCAGAATGAGTAGGCCCAGATGGGAGAATAGAGAGTGAGAGAGAGTCGCAGAGGTCACGAAAGAGTCCAGTGGGGGGACAGGAGGCATCTAGGTGGATGTTGAAGTCACCAAGAAAGAGGAGTTGAGTGGTAGAGGACAGGAGTGAGGAGGAGAGGTCAGCCCACTCAGAGAGGAAGGAGGAAATTTGACCAGGTGGCCGATAGATAGTAGCCACGGTAAGGGAATGGCTAGGAGAGAGAGAGAGTCGGCAGACAAGACATTCAAAAGAGGAGTAGGTCTGCGTAGGAGTGACAGTGGCAGGAGTCCACTCAGGGAAGATAAGGGCAACACCCCCCCTGCACGGTTGGGCCTGGGCACAGAGAGGATCTTGTAACCTTCAGGTAGGAGTGTGTCAAAGCTTGTGACAGAGCTGGCTGTGAACCATGTCTCAGTGAGACCGAGGACGTCAAGGTCCAGTTCCTCAAGAAGGCGACAGATATCGGAGGAATGCTTGATGGCAGAGCGAGAGTTAAGAGTGGCAAAGTGGAGAAGGTTGCCATTCTTGAAGGACTTCCGGGGAGGGGTACAGATCAGAGGTACGCCCTGCAGAGGTGTAGAAGAAGGAGGTGAAGAAGGAGTGCGAGAGGGGGCAGGGAGGGAGTGTAGAGGCAAGGTAGCCGAAGACAGGGGGGGACAGCAGGGGAGGAAAGGAAGTTGATGAGGCGAGGGAAGCGTCTATCAAAGAGGTGAAGGTTGGCCTGAGGGCCTTGGACCAAGACGGTCCCATTAGCGTAGACATTAATGATGCCACAATACTTAAATGTCATGAAGGACATTCTCAAGGTGTTTAGGTCGGTGGCCAGCAACCTCTTTTGGTGGGCCGCCAGAGAACATGATGGCAGGGGAACCCTTTTGGCCACTGTAGCCCTAAGCCCTGGTGTTCACGGATGCGTTCTTGAAGGGTTGCGGCGCTCACTGCGGGGACCTGCAGGTGAGTGGCCTTTGGTTGCCGATTGAGTTGCGGGTGATCAGGTTGGCCCTGAAGGCTTTTTCGCCCTCCCTCAAGGGGAAACACATCCTCATTCTGACACACGACACAGTGGCCATCTACTACCCCAACAAACAGGGTGGTGTCCAGTCTCTGTGCCTATGCAGGGAGGCGCTGAAGCTATGGTTCTGTTTGCTGGAGAACCGGATCTCTGATTTAGCTGCCCATCTAGCAGAAGCTGAGAAAAGGCTGGTGGATGATCTGAGCAGGCAGAGCACAGTCTCATATGAGTGGGAAGTGTGCCAGGAAGTTCTCAAAGAGATATTCGCTCAGTGGGGTACTCCAACAGTGGATCTGTTTGCCACAAGGACCAAAACAAAGTGCAGACAGTTTTGCTTAAAGGAATTCCGAGCGAAGTGAGCACTGGGGGACGCGTTTCTGTTGGAGTGGGTTTGCAACCTCCACTATGCGTTCCCCAAGCCACCAAGATCTTGATCGCCCCTGATTGGGCGAGGAGAACATGGTACTCAGAACTCCTGGACTTGTACATGTGCCCACCTCTCTGGTTGCCTCGAAGTCCAGACCTACCTTCCCAGTCAGAAGGTTGGGTGCTTCACCCGAACCCAGAAACCCCCAACCTACATGCTTGGCACTTGATTGGATTAGATATGATGACTGGGATCTCTTGGAAGAGGTAGTTGAGGTGCTACTGGCTGCACGCAGACCTTCTATGGGATCTTTGTATGCATGCAGGTGAAGAAAACTTGAGGCGTGCTGTTGGGAACGCAGGGTAGACCTTATCGCTTGTTCCACCCCTATGGTGATGGAGTTCTGTCACTGGCTTCTGCAGTCCTTCAGATATGCAAAGTCAAGAGCTATTTGTTGGCTTTGTCTGTGTTCAAGAGGTCGCTGTATCATGATCTCGGTAATGACCCAATTCCTAAATGGCCTTGTAAATAGGTTCCTGACTACTCAGTTTCTTGGTTCCGGACTAGGACCTAAACTTGATTTTCACATTTTTGATGGTGTATCCGTTTGAGCCGATGTATTCATGCCCTATCAGGCTGCTTGCCCTGAAAACAGCTTTACTGGTGGCAATCCCGTCAGCTAGATGTGTAAGTGAGCTTCAGGCTCTATCTTACAAGCCACCTTTCCTACGATTCTATAGGGAGAAGGCTTCACTCAAGGGCGTCCTACATTTCTGCCAAAAGTGGTTTCAGAATTCCACGTGTCCCAGAGCATTGATTTGCCATTTTTTAAATCCTCTTTGCATCCCTCTAAGGATGAGGAAAGGCTACACAGGCTGAACCATAAGAAGGCACAGTGAGGGGTCAGTAATGCAAGGTGAACAACTGCTTGTAGTTTTCTCAAGATCAGATATTTTATTAAAATAAAGATTTGATGATCAAGCCTCGCTTGCCCTACTCTATCTGGGAATTCCCTACCTAGTCTAAAGACTAAGGGAACCACACCTAACATAGGCAAACTGGTCTCACACCAAACAAGAAAACATTCAAAGGTAATCATAAACAACATAAAAGAATAAACAATAATTAAACATTATTTTGGATGGCCTTCACCTGTCCTGTGTAAATCTCTTCCCCAGGATTTCAAAGTCAACTTCAAGAAAATGTTCAAAAGAAAAGAAAAGTCTTGAACCAGTTCTTATCAGTTCCTCTAAATGTTCAAAACAAAGAAAAGTCTTAAACCAGTTCTTGTAAGTTCTAAATCAAGACACAAGTTTATCAAACAAAAATCGACTGGTAACAATTCTTTAGCTTCCAGTTGAAACAATCCCCTTTCAATTCCAGCCAAGCAAATAGCACCAATGGTAATCCTGGATATCTTCATTCCAAGATTATTTGCCACAATCAAGGAATAGGTTAACAACTTCTTTGTCCACAACTCTACAATTAGTTAGGACCTCAGGAGTACATTTGGTATAATTGCCAGGATGCTTCTCTTTGGGTTGTTGCTTTCCTTCTTGACAACCACCCTTCTACTACTGTTACCATGAGAACAATCTCCTTTATTCCACATTACGCCACTACTTCAACCAACTTCAATGTGACATCCACTGACAGTTTTATACACCACCACAGTTCAGGTACTTCTACTTCAATGTTATACTTCAATATTTTTAGGCATATAAAGACCAGACACTTTGACCTCTATAGGTAGGCAAGGCACTCTTCTTTCCTATGCTCCAAGAAAAAGGATGCCCCCTTGCCTCTTGTGTCTGCCTTACCGCCACAAGGATAACCTGCCACTGCCCCAGACTGACTTTCTCTCAACATCTGCAGTCTTCAGCATTACATATTATTTTCTTAACCTTCTTCCCAGCTCCCGTCCCCAGCTTTGTTCACACCTTCTTGGTTCCAGTAACTACCCTGAAGCTGCACTGCCACTTTTCCAGCTTCAGATAACAATGCCACACTTGTCTCAGAGGACACTGGACCTTTAACAACCCCGCAGATCAGGTGGATAGATCTAAAAAGTACTTGTTTCACTAGGGAAAGGATTCAACTCTTGGCTTGGGTAATGCATGTTCTCCTCGTCAGAACAACTACTTCTGGACTTAAAGAATAATTGTTCTGAATATTACAAGATTTAGTCTTCAAAGGAAAAACAACTTTAGGCACAAACAACCACTCTTTAAGGTAGATCTCTAATCCTAAAGGATTGCAAGTCATCGTATTCCTATGCACTATCACAGAGATGGTTTCAAACTCCCTTTGGGAAACACAATTGGCCACACACAACCTTCCTTTGATGATGCATTTACTTGTAACTCTTGAGAAAGTTAACGTTAGGTTTTTTGGAATGTTTTAACAGCTGTTCCCTTTTTAATTAGGGACACGCGACTACTCTGACAATAGTAAATGATTCAACAATGGAAATAAGATGCTTTTCTTCTTACGCGGGTACTACAGCTTTCATTAACAGTGCGTGTGTTACATTTCCATTGTTAAGAATGCTTTCTACAACAACAAACAGTTTATACTCGCTTTTACTCTTACGCAAGTTACTTTTGAGCTAGTAACAGTTTCCGGCAAGACTTGCTGAGTGAACCTGAAGACGGAGCTTCACTCACCGGCTCCAGGAACATTGCGGTTGCAGGCTGCTTCACTTTCCCATCTTCCTCAGCTTCTAGTACTATTTTGGCCACACATGGGGCCCAGACCCTTCAGCAGCACGGATGTCTCCGGTCCGGCCTTGGAAATTGGGAGTCTCCTTCACTCCTGTGTCCTTTGGCTTGCCTTCTGCTACGGGCCTCGAGCTTTGTCACAGTTTTTCTTCTACTGCGCTTGCATTTTGCTTCCCAGAGTGTTCCAAATGTGGGATTGCTGCTTTGAAACTCGTCACTGTTGTGTCTGCCACACTTTCATTGTGCAGGTTGTATTCTAACACACTTATATTTTGTTTACCGGAGTGTCCCAAATGTAGATTTGCTACTTTGAATCCGGCCACTGGTGTGTTTTGCCACACTTGCATTTTGCTTCCCAGAGTGTCCCATGTGAAGGTTCACCACTGTGAGTCTCGCCACTGTTGCATTTGTCACACTTGCATTTTGCGACTTTATTGTGACACACTTGCACTTCGCTTCCCAGAGTGTCCTAAATGTAGATTTGCTATTTTGAATCTCGCCACTGTTGTGGTTTTCAACACTTGCATTTTGCTTCCCAGAGTGTTCCAAATGTTGGTTTGCTGCTTTGAATCTCGCCACTATTGTGTTGCCTCACCTGCTTTTGCCTCCTGAGTGTTCCCAGCTTAGGTTCGCTCGATTGAGTCTTGGCACTACAATTCGCTGCCACACGTATATTTTACCTCACCTCTCTAAGATTTGGCCACACTCATTTCACCCACAGATTACAGATGAGTCCCATGAAAAAAAGTTGTTGCAGCTGTTCACATACCCTCATACCTTTGAGATGTATGCTATTTGACTAATACCTTACCCTAAACATACATATGACCCATAGAACACACCTGAGTCCCACACAAAATTCGGTCCAGCTGTTCACATAGCTTGACACTTTGACACAGCACCTACTCCTCGCACTTTTTCAATATGGGCTGCTGTTAGCGACCTAACCATTCTCTACCTACTTTGATTTGGCAATGAACGCACACACGCATTTTACCACTCCTTTCATTACTTTTCAACACTGACTATGGTCTTCCAAAGGGCGTTCATCCACACAGCATTTCGAGGCCATACTAATGGCAGCAGGCGCTATACAAATACCATCTAACATAACATATCAATTGGGTGTTGAGTTAACATGCGCTCACTATCATGAAACAAGGACTCCTCTAAAGTGTTAAGCCAAATCCCACATGAGATAACCGTGTTGGCACCTTTTATTACCCAAACTATGTTGGACTTGGCCCATTGCTCACATAACTACAGTACATTTGGTAATAGCTAAGACCCAGATCACATCTTCAGTCAATTTTACTGATCAGAGTATATAGAATGAAAAAGTAGTGGTCCAAATAGGTGGCATGTGCCAGAAGAACAGCAATAAGGGCATACTAAAGGGACCACTCCAAGCCTGGTCTGTTATTGATTTTTACTTTGATAAGATATCCATGAATGTTGTTGGGCAGCTCACACCATCAGAACGTAGATTCAGATACATCTTAGGGATGTTGAATTATGCCACAAGATCTCCAATCGCCTTACTATTAGATGCTAGCCACTCAATCTTAAAGTATCAGGGTACACCTTTTATGTTGAGGGTCATAAACAAGTTTAATGACCTGTTAAGTATGAAAGCCCCAAGGAGTTCCAACTCCAGACCAACACCCTTGTTGAAAGTTTTAATAAAACTTTAAAACATTTGAGGAAAGTAGTGAACAAAGATGGACGATTGATATTTGGCAGACCTTACTACCCTGAGTACCATTAACAGTCAGGAGGGCTCCTCAAATCTCTTTGGATTGGTCTTTGTTGGAACTTGTATATGGGGGAACCCCTTCCTTGATTGTTATTTAATTGCATTCATCTGTTATACAGCCGACCTTCAGTGGGGCTTCCTCATGCCTGGGCCTGCTAGCCCGGACCGATCTCTATGGAATCTGACCGGATATAATGATACATTTAATCAAGATCCAGGCTTTCTCTTTTTCCTGGGTAGCTTGAGCATGCTTTGGGCCTATCATGCATACAATTGCTTTGGGCCTAATTGGTTTTACAAGGAAACGGCCAATCATTCTACCAATCGTTTATGCAACACAGAGACACCAGCTTCACCGAGTGCTGACATACGGCTCTCCAATAGCGTCACATGCACCCACGCTATCACATCCATAACTCTTCCTGGCTACATCACCTTTCCCCGATGTCTGAAAAACCTTTCCCACTTTTCGATCCCTTTTCATATCCCTGATCCTCGTTTCTCCTCAGACTACGGTCTGGTCATCCATTGCAGGGATACAATAGGTCTACTTCCTGGAGAAGCCAGGCAATCTGATACCACTGCTGTGAATTGGTGCAGTATAAAGGTTTCATAACATTGCATAGCATGTACATTGGCTAAGGGCATTAGAAGAGTAAAAGCAATGAAGTGTGCACGTAACTAACCAAAAAGAAAACCAGGAAGAACTATGCAAACCTTTGAGGAATGCCATGTTGCGAGAAACAGAGAATCTTACAAAGGAACCAGATAAAAAGACTGAAAGAGCTTCCTGACACACTTTCAAAACATCTTCTCAGAAATTGTCAATCGAGTCAACATAATCACTCATAAGATAAAAACATCAATTGGGAAAATAATACACCAAATGCCCTATCGTCTAGTAGCGGCCCGCCAGGCAGAAATTGAAAAAAAAGTTAAAAACATACTAAAAGTGGAGTCAGACATATCATTCAGTGAATGGGCTTCACCTTTTGTCTTCGTACCAAATCCTGATGCAATCTGATTTTTCGTTATTTAGACTTCAGAAAGGTAACCTCATCCCCGAATTTGATGATTATCTTATTCCATGCATTGATCAATTAAACAATCCCCTGCAACAGTCGTAGTTCATCCGTACGTTGGACTTGACAAAAAGAATGTTGGCAGGTTCCTTTACTACATCAAGGCAAGACAAAGATTTTCTTTACCACTCCCCAAGGTCTTTTCTAGTTTAAGAATTTGCCATTCAGGCTCCATTGTGTTGCAGCCGTGTTCCAAGACTCATGGATCAACTCTTATATCTACACTAAGCCTGATTGAATGTTGCAGTTATTCACAGCTCAACATCAGAAACATCTATGATTGCTAGCCTCATGCCTCAGGGTTGCCAGGCTTACCACCAGTTTGTTATGTGCACTCTTGCTGATATCATGTTGGAAATGGCTTCATACAGCCGCAAGCAGCAAAAGTCAATGCCAATTAGAATGCCACAGTGTTGGAAAATAATAAAGATCGACACTAATATCTGGGATGCACTGGTTATTATAGATGGTTTGATTCCAGTTTTCCACCACAGCTGGTCCCTGTTGAGATGAGCGAGACAGCTAAGAAATCTTGTCAGGATCTGAAGACCCAGAGCTGCACTCCACTCACCTTTGTTGTGGCTGATTTCAATCAACGTTTGTTTCTGCACATTGGTTTTTCCAGAATAGGCTTGTTTGCAGTCTTCTCTCAGGTCCGAGATGCGGCAGAAAAAACAGTCCCCTTCATTAGTCAGAAGTTGTTTCCCTTAAAGTCCGGACTTCAACCAAAGAGCAAAAGACTTTGACAATAAACTGAGCCATCGAATCCCTTCGATATTATCCTGCTTTATGATACTGAACACTCATTATCATCTGGGGTGGGGGGCGCAGCCAATCAGGTTCTGTAGATCGTGGGCTGAAACTGGTAATCTCAGCACGTGTTCCATGGAACGCGCAGGCTGCCTCCCCCGCTGCAGGCCACCATCTTCTCCCCGCCCTTTCCCCTTTAAAAAAAAAAAGTAATTCCAGCACACTTACATGATAGTGGCGCTGCCCGCTGCAGCTTCCCTCCGTCTCGGTTTGCGCAGCACAGTAGTTTCCTTCAATGAATGAGACCCCGCGTGTGTCCCATTCTTTGAATGAAAATACTTTTTTTTAAACACCGATTTACCTTTGGTATCCCAGCGTGCTAATAGCATTAGCCCCCCTTTTCAAGGGCTGGAACAAGAGGTAACATCCCAGTGCTCCTGTTATAGGCCCTTGGGAATACCCTCTGTTCCAGCCCTTGGAACGGGGTGCTAAGGCTGTTACATACCATATACCACCCATCTGGATATTCGAACCAACACCAGAAACGTCTGCTGGTTCCTGTCCCTTGAACCTTTTTTTCTTCTACATATTTCATCAAAGTGGAATCCTGCGATAGAATGCACATTTTCTCTACTTCTTCCTCACTCCATTTGAACCCCAAATGTAGACAGATAAGGTAAGGGGAGGTATGTGGGAAATGGGAAGCTTTGCTAAACTACTGAAGCTATTGAACTGTGAACCTGCACTGCGTTTTTCCTGTGTAGTAAGATAGTTATATTATTACTAACATACTGTGTGGATAGTCCCGTATTGAAAGCTATAAAACCACCCAGCTCCCCTCTAAGACTTGAACTTTGGTTGCCCCATCACGTTTACCATTAGTGGAGTAAGGTAAGCTTGAGGGAAACATTGCCACCATGTCCTATTTGGTTACAATAATTTGGTACAATGCCCATCTGTTATTAGTGCAATAGATCATTTTTTACCTTAAATGTTTCATATGTAGATTGAATTTCTTTAAGTTCTTCACAGAACCAGTCAAACACCATCACGTAGCATTCACCGATCATTGGTTGGATCCCTTGGCGATGGCTAACAACAGTGAACCTACAGATGAAATATATCACATGTATTAGTGCACAGTGGTCTGCTCGCACATAGCCTAACATGCAAAAACCAACCAGTTGAAACATACTTAGCGGATTGTCTATCATGCATCCTCCTTTCCAAAGCAGATATTTTTTACCAGCAGTTGAAAATATCAAGCAGGCAAGGAGAGAGATCACATGCAAGGCACCTTCGTAGCAACCATCATTCACTATTTCTAAAGGTAATCATTTTGATGTAATAACACATTCTTATTATTTTTATGCAGAAAGTGTGCCTATATACTGGCACGAATTGCACTGGTGACCATCCTGCAAAGTTTAGCTTGTTCACAAGTTCAGCAACTAATAGCTACTGGGCCAAGAGAGGCAGCCATCCAACTGCGCAGTGTCTCACATATGTGTTCAATGACTACATTAAACTAAACTAAACCAAACCTAATCAATAAGTTGGTCAATTGAAGGTAAAACACATACAGGTGTCAAATCACTGCTCCATCTGGTTTCCGTATCGAGCCATGCTTTAGGCCAAGCCACGCTATGAGGCGACACATTCACAAAAAGTACATTTCTGATCTTGAAATGTGAGTCATTTAAAAAAATGTCTCTATTAGAAAAGTGCTTTGGTGTGGAGGGAGTTGCATCCCGACTAACAGCAGTTCTCGTTCCACTCTGTGCCAATAATTCAATGTCCTGGCTGGACTAACTGCTACTGCCCTGCACGACACTGGGTAGAGTAAGGGAGGCACGATATTTGGCGAAGAGGCTATCGGACCATGCTCCATTGTACATGATGATGGAGGGGAACGCAAGACTTGGGTGTGGAGAATGGAGACTCAATGCCTATTATCTAGGCAACGATAAAATAAAGGAGGCTCTCCTAGAGGGGACGGATGAGCACTTGCACCTGAACACAGGCACAGTGGATAGTAGTGGAACATCGCAGGAAGCATATAAAACCGTGGTCCATGGGAATGCACAATGCGCGATAGGAGCGCATAAAAGAGGCAGACGAGATCAACTGCAAGGGAAAGAGGATGAAGTGGTTGTAGTGAAGAGGCTCTATGTACAGACTAAAAGTATAGAAACCAAAGGTGTGGGTCCTGAACAAAGCTCTGGGGACTACAGGATGGTGGCGACGGATGAAGCATGTGAAGTTTACTGGAATAAACGAGCTAGAGTATACGAACTGGGAGACAAGTGGGGGCATATGTTGGCCTGGTTGGAAAGGAGGGAGGAATGGGTATGATGGGTGCAAGCCATCAATGACAGGCTGTTTACTACCAGACGCTTTATGCAGGGATGCCAGCGCCCTATCCCACGGAGATAGATCGATACTTGACAGGTATTTCCTTGCCAAGCATGCGGGAACAGGAGCAATTAGACTTGGAGAAAGACATAGCGAAAGAGGAGATCTTGGAGGCCATACAGGGGTTACAATCAAGGAAAACACCGGGCCCGAATGGGATCCCGGTGGATTTTTGGAGAGATGTCTGACACAAGGAGGATGAACGGTATCAGGTAATGAAATTGCGTCAAAAATGTCGTCAGTAAAAAAATTTGCGGCAAAAATGCTGTGGTTTTACCCAGTAAAGGTGTACCCCATTATAGCATTTAAGGAGAGCGGGGGTGTCCCCTGCACTCCTTAAATGGTATAATGGGTGAAGGGGTTGCAGGGTGTCCCCTGCATCCTTAACATGATTGTGGCGGCAAAACCACAGCATTTGTGCCGCAATATTTTGTATCGACAGCCATTTTTGCGGCGATTTTAAGACATGGAACCGGATGAACCCATGCTAGAAATGTTCCGAGAGAGCAGAGGGAAAGGGGAACTTCCAGAAAACTTGAGAACAGCCAATATTGTGGTAATTCATAAAAAAGGCAATCTTCCAAACTAATGCTCCTCATATCGGCCAATTTCATTACAGAATGTGGAGTCTAAAATGCCAAGCAGAGCCACGCGGATGTATGTGAAGAGGTTACACAATGCTTTTGCACTCTCTGACCTGCTGGAAGGGCATCATGTGGTTATGGCACTGGACTCAGAGAAAGCTTTTGACACTGTCGGGTGGGAGTTCCTCTGGGTGGTGATGGTCAAGATGGGAGTAGGACCAAGTTACATGGGATGGGAGCGGCTACTCTACACACGAACACTAGCAAGGGTAAAGGTCAATGGCCATATATCTCACATTTCCGCTACAGAGGGGCACCAGGCAGGGTTGCCCATCATCACGCCTGCTGTTCCTCCTGGCGATCGAGCCATTGGCGCTATGTATCAGGTCAGATCCACTAATTCATGGGTTTAAATAGGAATGGGAAGATAAAATATCCCTTTAAACAGACAACTTTCTTGTGTACCTGGGGGAACTTGAAAGATCAGGCCAGAGGACAATGGTGCCCTGGCAGGAGTTTGGGTGGCACTGTGGTCTCAAAATTAACTGGACCAAATCGGTGATCATGCCAGTCATAGGTGGGAACACCGCATGTCCAGACGGACTGCCCCCTTCGAGTGGAAGAAGAAGAGTTCAAGTAACTGGGGATACAGGTATACTGAGACGCAAGGAAATTCTTGGAGGGAAACTATGACCCAGTGATCAACAGATTACGGGAAGATACGAACCATTGGGCTACAATACTGGTAAGATTGCTGGGGGGGGTTAACCTTCTGAAGATGCTAGCACTCCCCAGATTGTTATATATACTGCAAAACACTCCGGTCCACATACCCCACAAACAATTCGACGTGATTAACAATCTGATAAGAGAGGCCATATGGGGCAACAAGAACCCTCGTATAGCTTTGAACACTTTGACAAGCTCGTGTGGGAGGGAGGACACGGGCTCACTGATGTAAGGAAGTATTAATAGGCGGATCACATGATAGAAGCCAACAAATGGCTGTTCGAGGGGCGAGCCCTCTCCCATATGAGACTTGAGCTAGCGACCACGCAAGGAGCTGACCCAATATAGGTGCTATATGGGAGCCCAGGGTGGCGCCACCTCCCCCAGTGGGACAGTGACTGGTACAAATTAGGGAAGAAACCACGAAAGCTATGGGATGGAAAGGGAGAACTATGTGGCAACCACTGTGGGGTAACCAGGTGTCCTGGAGGTCAGTAAACTTGGGCAACAATTGCGTTTGATTGGGGAGGGTATTACAAAGGTGGGGGATGTGATTGAGAATAACAGGCTAATGTCATTCCAGACCATACAGGGAAGGTACAGACTGGGGCAGGGCAAAATGTACACATATCTCCGGCTAACACATACAATGATGGCACAGTTTGGGTGTGATCTTGACCTCCCGGGGCAGAGTCCCCTGGAAATTAATCTCTTTACAGATAAACTGCAGAAGAAAGGGATCTCTACGTTATACCACGCCATCACTACTTTTACAGCATCCCCACTGACAAAATTAAAGGAGAATGGGAGCCCCAGAAAGTGAGGTAAAGAGAGACCTAGTGGTAAAGTGGGGATCTTAGGAGATGCCCAAGAAAGGGAATTGGAAAATAGACATGGAACATTGTCGCAGAATGGAAGAAATAACATATCGAAACAGTGGGTTGCTTGGGAAATATCTGAAAATATGGGGGGAAGTAGGAGGAAGTCATGGGATGACATGGAGAGCGCAGCCCTATGAGTCAGGGCGCACATGAAAGACTGGGAATACGAACCTGCGGATGGGAGGGAGGCAATTTGGGTTGGTTACAAGAAGGGAGAATAAAATGGATCCACAATGTGTATGTGGGTGTTGTATTATTTTGCTTTATTGTTTATTCACCGAATTGTCAATAAACAGAGTTATATAAAAGAAACATGTACTTTGAAAAAACTCTTGTGAGTTAACTTAAAGGGAATAGGCATGCGTGAGTGAAGCTCCTGTTAGGAATGCATCTCATCATCATATAAAGGAGACAGAAAATACATTCCCCACTCAACAGTGATCTTTACATATCGTGTGATGCTGAAAAACCCTATTTATACCAATAGTCTTGAAAAAATAGACCTAGTACTTATTTGTTTTTTTATAATATCAAAAATAGTTTATTATTCTTTTATAAAACTAACTCTAAAACAGTGTTTTCAGTAAAAAGGACCCCACAACACAACATACAGTGGATACATTTAGAATACAAATTACTAGTTTCACTCACATCCATTCCTGTAACATAACAATACAATACATCAACATATAAAATTTATATAATGATTTAAACATTTCCATTCACTGAGTGTTATTAACTCAGAATAAACAGTCCCGACATGTTTCAGTTCCTCTTGGCACCAAATGCATGAACCTTCTTCAGGGGAAGACACTTTTAATTTTTTCTCCACCATGTAATCCAGGGCCCCACCAGTACTCTTCAAACCGTACTCCTATAATTATTCAATACACAAAGAAAAATAGGGTATCACTACAGATCAACATCATCACAAATACATAAGTCAGCTACATAATGCTAACTATATTCCAGTAACATTCAAATATGTACCTATATACTGGCAAGATCAATTGAACCCAATGGCCACTACATACCTCACAAGTAGGATTGCTGCAGTGTAGGTGTGCCTCAGTGCACCCAAATGCCCTCCGACCTCTTTCAATAAGTCTGATCCTGTTCTATAAATGGTTCTTTGGTAACCATGAACCTGATTACAGCTGAGAAAGGAACAACAAACAAACAGTGGTGTGAACAACACAACCACTACTCCCTCACTTCATCACAAATTCACGTGACCGCAAAAACTATATAGTGCTCCGATGAACCTACTCATCTAAGTAGTGACCCCATGTGTATTCCTATCATTCAATGTGGTCATACCTTCCATAACAACCCTATAGAGCTTTTGAAACTACAACCTTCACCAAAGCATTATCACTCATTTAAAACAATATATGCATATATACCTATTACGCCATGCCACTACTCCTGCGTGGTTGAAGAGATTGTTTACATATTCTTCGTCGTTGTTAAATAGTCCACAAAATTGTAACCTACAACAGAAGAAACCTGATCAATGTTCTAGACAAAAAATATATCACAAGTATTTCTGTAGCACGCTATGCCCAATACAATGTAGTTTACTTAATATCAACCATTATTAGAAAATCCAAATAAATGCTCGTATAAAACGAAGGCCCATCATTTAATACCCAATTAGTAACGTCTGCAGTACAGTGTACTAAATATCAATAGTTGTAACCTTAATTGAGGACGGAAACTTCACCCAATGCAGTTCCGGCAACCAGAGATCGATTCCAGTAAGGGCGGCGGTTCGGCTGCTAAACCCCTGTTTTCATAATGAGAAGCAGTTCAAGTAAACAAATGCTAAGACACAAATGAAGGACTAACCTTCTTTGTTTCATGGAACGTCGTGCATCCTATTGCTGAGACATAAACGAAGGACTAACCTTCTTTATTTCATAAACATAGTAAACAGATTAACTCGATCATGGGTAATCGACCGATAATGTATTCAATAACAATGCATGAGGACGCGAATTACACCCAATGCAGCTCTGGAAACCCAAAACCAAAAATCCGGTAAGCGCGGCGGTTCGGCTGCTAACCCACTGTTCTCATAAGTACAATAAACCCGCTCATATACACCTACCAAGGAAGGCCAATTAGTGACCATAATTACAATTTACCCAGAATTACATGCTGGAGAAAGTCTAGTCCATTCGACAAGTAAAAACCTGGGGTATAAAACATAACCAGGGGACCATTATCAGACCAAGTTCTGAATGTAATAGTTTCTAGGTAATCAAAGTTACCCACACAAAGTGAAGTAAACCATACAACACATTACACAAATATATTACAATCCCTGAACCATATCCGACTCATCACATTATATTTTCAAAGTCTAAAACAGTGTCATTTTTGAAAAAACCATTTCTATACATAGTGCATCTTACTAATTCTTCATATTTCTCACTAATGCCCCATCAGATATATCTATATCTCCATAGGGATGTACCACCACCCAGTGTCCTTTCATCTCTGAGTATGCAGCCAGTCAATTTCTTCATTAAGACCAATGATATGACTTTGGCACCTGTAAATCATTTTTTG
Source organism: Ambystoma mexicanum (assembly GCF_040938575.1). Lineage (NCBI taxonomy): Eukaryota > Metazoa > Chordata > Amphibia > Caudata > Ambystomatidae > Ambystoma > Ambystoma mexicanum. Next base: position 741,013,857 of record NC_090927.1, on the reverse strand, counting down.
TTCGAATAGAATGAGTTTATCATCTATTTCTGATTTATTTTTGCCATAAATTTTCTTTAAGATCACCCAACTGAAATCCTCGTGGGAATGTTTCATCTGTACAAAATGTTTAACCATAGGAGCTAGCAGTACTCGGTTTTTTATGCAACTTCGATGTTCTATCATACGAGTACGACATTTCCTATTGGTTTTGCCTACATATTGTAATCCGCAAGGACATGTAATTAAATAGACAACATTTTCGGTGTTACAATTGGTCATTTCATTAAGAACCCACTTAATATCAGGATTTAACATAATATATTTTGTTTCCTTCGTCGTGGCGCACATCACACACTTTCCACAGGGAAAATGTCCCTTAACAGGCGGAAGGCCCCATAAAGTAGTTTGCCTGGGTGCTAATGGACGTTTGATGGATATGTCATTCCTAATGAGCATCTGTCTGATATTTTGGCTTTTCCTAAAAGCCACCAATGGAGGTGGAGTCGATTCAGCATTGTACACTTTCTTCAATGTCTTATTAATAATGCCTTTGATTTTGTATGACAAGTTCGAAAACGTATTGACAAATACAATCCGATCACCTTTATCATCTGTTTGTCTTTTCTCTAGTAAGGCCTCTCGATTATTGTTAAAAGCTCTTTTGCAAGACCTCTTTACCAGCTCAGCAGGATAGCCTTTATTACACAATTTTCTTGACAACAGAGCTGCACTTTCTTTATAATCCTGCCCCAGACTACTGTTTCTCTTTAGCCTCAAAAACTGCCCGAAGGGCAGATTCTCCTTGATATGATTAGCATGGTGGCTGGAGAAATGGAGAAGAGCATTTTTATCAGTTCTCTTGTTGTAAGGTTTAACTTTAAGGTGGCCTTCATGGTGAAATATGGTGATATCTAGGAAGTTAATTTCTTGTGCATTGATCTCTTTAGTGAATCTTAAGAAAGGGTTCTGTGCATTTAACCACTCGACAAAAAATTCTGCCTCTACAGCTGTTCCTTCCCATAGTATAAAAATGTCATCTATATACCGAAGCCATTTCAAAAGGTGTTTCTTATACGGGTTGGTGACTGGATAAATGACCGTTTTTTCAAAATATTCCACATATAGATTAGCAAGATTGGGTGCCATGGCAGCACCCATGGCTGTGCCTTCAATTTGTTCAAAGAATGCTCCTTGAAACTGAAAAAAATTACGAGTCAAAGCAAACTCTGCACACCACATAATGAAGGCATTACTGACGGGATGACCATCTACCCTCTCTCGTAGAGTTTCTTCTATGACCTCTAAAGTAGCCCTTTGAGGAATAACTGTATACAAGGATTGTATGTCCAGACTAATCAATAAGAACTGGCCTGCGGTGAAAGGTAAATTTTCAATTTTGTTGATAGCATCCGAAGTATCTCTTAGGTAACTATCCATTTTGACCACAAATGGTCTTAAATAGAAATCAACAAATTTGGACAAGGGTTCAAGGATAGAGTTGACTCCAGATACAATTTGTCTGCCTGGGGATTAGTAAGGCTCTTGTGCACCTTAGGCAGAATATAAAAAACCGGTACACGTCCTTGTTTTCTAATGAGGTAATCACGTTCCTGTTTACTGATCATTTCTGCTTCATATGCACTCTGTACTTTAGCTTCTATGATCTCCATCATAGCAATAGATGGATCAGAAGGTATGGAATGATAACTTCTGCCATCACTCAGTAAACGCTGGCATTCCCCCACATAATCCTCACGGTTCAATAGCACTATGGCTCCGCCTTTATCGGCCTGCCTCACTACTACATCTTGTAATCTGGCCAACCGTGACACCAGTTCTCGTTGAGTATTACCAAAATTTGAATGATGCCGTATGCCTTGTTGTTCCAATTTATATACCTCTTTAAGAACCTGTTTCTCGAAAACACGAGATTCAGGGGTATAACTATGTGTAGGGGCACAAAAAGTAGATTTATTTCTAAGACCCGTATGGTTAACATTCTCCTCAAAGGGCTACTTTAGAGGTCATAGAAGAAACTCTACGAGAGAGGGTAGATGGTCATCCCGTCAGTAATGCCTTCATTATGTGGTGTGCAGAGTTTGCTTTGACTCGTAATTTTTTTCAGTTTCAAGGAGCATTCTTTGAACAAATTGAAGGCACAGCCATGGGTGCTGCCATGGCACCCAATCTTGCTAATCTATATGTGGAATATTTTGAAAAAACGGTCATTTATCCAGTCACCAACCCGTATAAGAAACACCTTTTGAAATGGCTTCGGTATATAGATGACATTTTTATACTATGGGAAGGAACAGCTGTAGAGGCAGAATTTTTTGTCGAGTGGTTAAATGCACAGAACCCTTTCTTAAGATTCACTAAAGAGATCAATGCACAAGAAATTAACTTCCTAGATATCACCATATTTCACCATGAAGGCCACCTTAAAGTTAAACCTTACAACAAGAGAACTGATAAAAATGCTCTTCTCCATTTCTCCAGCCACCATGCTAATCATATCAAGGAGAATCTGCCCTTCGGGCAGTTTTTGAGGCTAAAGAGAAACAGTAGTCTGGGGCAGGATTATAAAGAAAGTGCAGCTCTGTTGTCAAGAAAATTGTGTAATAAAGGCTATCCTGCTGAGCTGGTAAAGAGGTCTTGCAAAAGAGCTTTTAACAATAATCGAGAGGCCTTACTAGAGAAAAGACAAACAGATGATAAAGGTGATCGGATTGTATTTGTCAATACGTTTTCGAACTTGTCATACAAAATCAAAGGCATTATTAATAAGACATTGAAGAAAGTGTACAATGCTGAATCGACTCCACCTCCATTGGTGGCTTTTAGGAAAAGCCAAAATATCAGACAGATGCTCATTAGGAATGACATATCCATCAAACGTCCATTAGCACCCAGGCAAACTACTTTATGGGGCCTTCCGCCTGTTAAGGGACATTTTCCCTGTGGAAAGTGTGTGATGTGCGCCACGACGAAGGAAACAAAATATATTATGTTAAATCCTGATATTAAGTGGGTTCTTAATGAAATGACCAATTGTAACACCGAAAATGTTGTCTATTTAATTACATGTCCTTGCGGATTACAATATGTAGGCAAAACCAATAGGAAATGTCGTACTCGTATGATAGAACATCGAAGTTGCATAAAAAACCGAGTACTGCTAGCTCCTATGGTTAAACATTTTGTACAGATGAAACATTCCCACGAGGATTTCAGTTGGGTGATCTTAAAGAAAATTTATGGCAAAAATAAATCAGAAATAGATGATAAACTCATTCTATTCGAACAAAAAATGATTTACAGGTGCCAAAGTCATATCATTGGTCTTAATGAAGAAATTGACTGGCTGCATACTCAGAGATGAAAGGACACTGGGTGGTGGTACATCCCTATGGAGATATAGATATATCTGATGGGGCATTAGTGAGAAATATGAAGAATTAGTAAGATGCACTATGTATAGAAATGGTTTTTTCAAAAATGACACTGTTTTAGACTTTGAAAATATAATGTGATGAGTCGGATATGGTTCAGGGATTGTAATATATTTGTGTAATGTGTTGTATGGTTTACTTCACTTTGTGTGGGTAACTTTGATTACCTAGAAACTATTACATTCAGAACTTGGTCTGATAATGGTCCCCTGGTTATGTTTTATACCCCAGGTTTTTACTTGTCGAATGGACTAGACTTTCTCCAGCATGTAATTCTGGGTAAATTGTAATTATGGTCACTAATTGGCCTTCCTTGGTAGGTGTATATGAGCGGGTTTATTGTACTTATGAGAACAGTGGGTTAGCAGCCGAACCGCCGCGCTTACCGGATTTTTGGTTTTGGGTTTCCAGAGCTGCATTGGGTGTAATTCGCGTCCTCATGCATTGTTATTGAATACATTATCGGTCGATTACCCATGATCGAGTTAATCTGTTTACTATGTTTATGAAATAAAGAAGGTTAGTCCTTCGTTTATGTCTCAGCAATAGGATGCACGACGTTCCATGAAACAAAGAAGGTTAGTCCTTCATTTGTGTCTTAGCATTTGTTTACTTGAACTGCTTCTCATTATGAAAACAGGGGTTTAGCAGCCGAACCGCCGCCCTTACTGGAATCGATCTCTGGTTGCCGGAACTGCATTGGGTGAAGTTTCCGTCCTCAATTAAGGTTACAACTATTGATATTTAGTACACTGTACTGCAGACGTTACTAATTGGGTATTAAATGATGGGCCTTCGTTTTATACGAGCATTTATTTGGATTTTCTAATAATGGTTGATATTAAGTAAACTACATTGTATTGGGCATAGCGTGCTACAGAAATACTTGTGATATATTTTTTGTCTAGAACATTGATCAGGTTTCTTCTGTTGTAGGTTACAATTTTGTGGACTATTTAACAACGACGAAGAATATGTAAACAATCTCTTCAACCACGCAGGAGTAGTGGCATGGCGTAATAGGTATATATGCATATATTGTTTTAAATGAGTGATAATGCTTTGGTGAAGGTTGTAGTTTCAAAAGCTCTATAGGGTTGTTATGGAAGGTATGACCACATTGAATGATAGGAATACACATGGGGTCACTACTTAGATGAGTAGGTTCATCGGAGCACTATATAGTTTTTGCGGTCACGTGAATTTGTGATGAAGTGAGGGAGTAGTGGTTGTGTTGTTCACACCACTGTTTGTTTGTTGTTCCTTTCTCAGCTGTAATCAGGTTCATGGTTACCAAAGAACCATTTATAGAACAGGATCAGACTTATTGAAAGAGGTCGGAGGGCATTTGGGTGCACTGAGGCACACCTACACTGCAGCAATCCTACTTGTGAGGTATGTAGTGGCCATTGGGTTCAATTGATCTTGCCAGTATATAGGTACATATTTGAATGTTACTGGAATATAGTTAGCATTATGTAGCTGACTTATGTATTTGTGATGATGTTGATCTGTAGTGATACCCTATTTTTCTTTGTGTATTGAATAATTATAGGAGTACGGTTTGAAGAGTACTTGTGGGGCCCTGAATTGGTGGAGAAAAAATTAAAAGTGTCTTCCCCTGAAGAAGGTTCATGCATTTGGTGCCAAGAGGAACTGAAACATGTCGGGACTGTTTATTCTGAGTTAATAACACTCAGTGAATGGAAATGTTTAAATCATTATATAAATTTTATATGTTGATGTATTGTATTGTTATGTTACAGGAATGGATGTGAGTGAAACTAGTAATTTGTATTGTAAATGTATCCACTGTATGTTGTGTTGTGGGGTCCTTTTTACTGAAAACACTGTTTTAGAGTTAGTTTTATAAAAGAATAATAAACTATTTTTGATATTATAAAAAAACAAATAAGTACTAGGTCTATTTTTTCAAGACTATTGGTATAAATAGGGTTTTTCAGCACCACACAATATGTAAAGATCACTGTTGAGTGGGGAATGTATTTTCTGTCTCCTTTATATGATGATTATGTTGGTTATCCCCTAACCGTGTGAGAGAGGGAATGTTAAAACAAGGGGAACGGTAGACCTTTGTATAGATAGGAATGCATCTCATGCCTGCCCTTTGTTATCAGTCAAATCTGTAACTATGTTCATGCCATTACATATGTTTCTTGTAATGTTAATATTACTTGGTTCATGTTATTCAAAGTATGTAAATGTTTTGTGTCACACTGCTTGAGATGTGCATCACCATGGAACTTGCATGCTCCCAGCAGGAGTTCCAGGTTCCATGGAGTGCCAGTTGGAGTGGGCAGGCAGCTGGAGGTCACTGCAGTAGCAATCTTGGCTTGGTGCAATCCTAAATAAAGCCTTCACTCATATATACAAGCGTGCAGAGTAATCATTGACTCACTGAGTGATCATAGGAGCTCCCTAAAAGAAACCCAAAGACCCTTACTGATTTTCAAAGATGGTTGAGTAGTTCGAACGCTATACGGGCCATTGAAACTACAAATGAATCTCCTCAACTCTCCCTGAAATCCTAGGACTTCAGGGAAGTTCAAGACAATGAGTGATTCGATATGAGGAAAGGGAAGTTAAACAATTAAAAGACTGGAAAGAAATTGAAAACAATGATTATGATGATGTCACGAGAGTGACCATAATCAATAACCAAGCCAAGACAAAAATACAGGTTAAAGTACAGTTTGTAATTTTGGCCAAAAAAAAACTATGTGGGAAAAACAATAAACGGGACACAAAAGGTGTTGTAGCAGACTTGTGACCATGGGTCCTGTACAATGTGAGGGCCAGAGCACCGTAGTGCCTGTGTGATGTCACCTAGAACTCTGGTGGCCTGTTTTCCACCTATGTCAGTGTGTTACTGGGCTGGTATGGTGGTGCTGCGGATTCATCCTCATGTTGTTGCCTTTACTTGAATGAACATGGAACAAAGTCACCCGTGCTGTCTCATATTTATAACACAGGCGATGAGAGTCTATGGAGGGAGTCCCAAACCCTGCAGCCTGGTGGGGCATGTTACAGTTGTGAGACATTGAGGAGGGAACGCCCCTGAGACCGCAGTGCCGCTATACGCAGACCATGAAGGTATTTGCCCTCACCTCCCGAGGCACTCAGTCTGGGTGGATGTGCTAAGAAACTGCTTGACCCCGATACATGCCTTGGGGGATACAACATGGATACAATTGCATCTCTATCCGTTAAAGGATGCAGTGCCGTGGGTATAGTGTACAAGACAAGGAAGGGAGCATCCCTTGGAAGATGGAGGGAGCAGAAGCTACACATAGGGCAACATTACAAGTGTGCCGTTCTGGTAAGAATGGTGCCAGTAAGCCAGTTACCGGACCGGCACACTACGAGTCTCCGGGCGGGTGCTGTCCCGCCCGCCAGGGTCAGGCCTATGGGACTCAAATGGGAATGGGGATTAACAATTACCAGCGCCTGACTTCCCGGAACGCCAGGGTTGTAAATTTGCAAGTCCGGCACAGTTACCGCCGGATGTGTAATGAGGCCCATACTCCTAAATCCAAATACAGTGGAGAAAGTGCTGCATGTGAGAGTGAATTGTGGAGGAGTGCCAGAACTAACCTACCTCCCGGGTGTTTTCACCAGTACTGTGGGCTGCTGGCACAGCTTTGTGCACTGCATTGTGCTCAAGCAGGAAGCGTCACGTGTTGCTTACAAGTTGAGGAACGTTCTGATAGCCTTGAGAGAGACTGTGAAGTCAAAACTGCATAGTTTGAGGAGCTAAAGGCAGAGAATGATCTTTCAGTGCCATTGGCACAGTTTGATGATGCAAGGTGTATGCCCAGCCTAATAGCTGACACCAGCAATAGGAGGCTGGTGCTGTTCCTACACAGAAGAGGTGCAGGGAAGAAGTGGTGAAGAAGTGAAGGTGAAGTGAAGAAGTGGTGATAGCTCATGCCTCATACATTTTGAGAGGGCCCGAGAGGAGGTGTTCTGTGATTGAGAAGGCGGCCCTGGCCTTCACTGGGTTGTGGAGAAATTTTAAAAATGTGTGTGGGGAAAGAAATTAGTGTTTGGGACTGACCATAGACTAGTGAAATTGATTTTCGGGTGAAAGTTCCTTGACAAAGCATGAAAACACATAACTAGCTGGGTTGTACGGATATAGTATCATGTTTTCTGAATTGAACTCATTCTTGGTTGGATAAATCGTTTCAAGGACCATCTGTTGAGGGTTCCTGTCCCATGCGCTGATGCAGTGCTGGAGCAGATAGATCAGGTGTTTATGACACATAATGGTGTAATTGGTCAAAATGAGTGAGCAGTCCAAAAATGATATGTCTCGTGAGTGGTTACTTTAAGGGGAGAAGGAGTGATAAAAACAAACTTTCAGTGAGTCTGAGGCACTTTTGAGAGGTTAGGGAGGAGTTGAACATGGAAGGTGGATTTTTGTTTCGTGCTGGGAAAGTTTTTGTCTCTTAGGGGTTGAAAGAAAAGCTGATATCGATAGCATTCTGTGGGAACACTGGAATTTCCTGCACAAAGGCCCTGTTGAGGGTGGACGACTTTAAAGAATGTCCGAGAGGTGTCTAAAAGGTTGCAGCGAGTGTGAGTTTTCACGGTTGACGGTGCAAGCACAACTGTTGGAGATGAACGTTCCAGCTGGAGAGGTGTGGGAAGTAGTGGCCCTGGACATTCTGTGGCCTATAGCAATGGGGCATTAAGAGAGGGCACCTCATGCTTGTTCTAGTCGACTTGTATTCCAAGAGGATGGAAGTACAGGTACAGGTGGTGCACAAAGCAAGCATTAATGCGATTATCATATTCTTCGAAGCAGTATTGAATCAAAAGATTACCCAGCCAGTGTGTTAGAAGAGCATGGTTTGTAGTTTGTGACTTAAGACACAGAATACTTTTGGAGGTGGTGTGGTGTGAAGCACTGGAGTACTACCCTCTACCATCCCCAACCAAATAGGGCCATGGTGCTGGTCAGTAGGGGCAAAATGGAGGCAATCCGCATAGTGGAGGATTGTGGTATAAGTTGGAAGGAAGCAATGTTCAAATGGGTGTACGCCTTAAGATTTTCTCACGGTGCCATTTACGGGAAAGAACACTTTGAAGTTATGAGGGGGTGTGTTCTCTATTTTTGGGGCGGTCGAAGCGTGTTATGATAGACATGCACCTTGTATCAAACTGCGCCAATGGCACCGTATGATCAAACTCTGCCTTTAGGCTCCGCAAACACGCAGATGAGGAGATGAGGGAAAGAGTGGAGTTGGCTCTGTGCCTGTCCAAGGTGAAGTATGACAGTGAGAGGGGTGTGCATGTTACAGTTGGCAGAGTTGTGGTCTTATGTGAGGTAACCCTTGGTTGCTGGAAAAGGGGACAAATTTGTTATCCTATTCCCATGGTCAAAGCTGAAGTGGTGCGGTGCAGACAGGGACATGTCAAGTATGGAATGAGGGTAGTGTTGTGAGGGGGCACGAGTCTGATTTTTTTCCTTCTTCCTTGTCCAAAAGAAAATGGGGTAAAAGGGAGGTGTGTTGTAGCAGACTTGTGATCATCGGTTCTGAGGGTAAAAGGACCACAGCGCCGGTGTGATGTGACCTAGCACTTTGGTGGGCTGTGTTCCCATTTTTATCAGTGGTGGGTGTAAGTCTTCTTTTGACTTTGGATAACACAAAGTCCGGGTTTAGAAAGGTTCCCCATATACTCCGTTCCCTTTTTCCCCCAAGGTCAGGTTGTAGTCTCTGGTCGGCTTAAGGGTTTACAGCACCCTAAATCTCTTGGTGGCTCCCCACCACTGGTCACCCTATTATCTTTCACTCTTGTTTTTCCTTTAGCTCTTGAGGCAATAGGGATGTCTTCCATCTAAGGTTTTCACAGAAAGGCTTTTCAGAGGACCTCTGTTGCTTCCATGCTCTATGGTCCAGACGTCTACCCTCTTTAGCGTCTTACAACTCCTCTGCTAGTCTTACTCCTTCCTGCTGCCATGCCGCAGGCTCACTCCTCCTCCCACTGTTGGCTTTACCCCTTTAATTCAGGGTCTCCTTCCTAAGTCCACCCTTGCACTCTCAAGCTTGTCTAGAATGATTGGCTAGTATATTTTTTTAATTTTTTTTAATTTTGGTTGGTTAATTAATGAACCTTTCAAAACAAACATTTTATGAATACAATCAAATAAAAAGGACACAGAGAAAAATAAAACATTGACATAACAATAAAATCATCATATAAATAATTTAAAAAGGAAAAAGAAAAAAAACAGAAATTATCATATATACATGTTCGCATCACATTGTAGGTTTAAAATACATGTTCACTAACCTTCTATTATAAGATCAAAAATGAGAATGAGTATGCACCATTCTCATTCACTTCAATAAATCCACACAAGCCGTGTCTCATTCTGAGGATCTTACAGTGTCTTAGTTCCAATCGATTACAGTTTAGACAATGACAATAGGGCAACTAATTCTCAAAATACGTAGTATATAGAGCTGTGTTTAGAAATTGCATAATTGCTATTCCTACTGCAATTTTTGATGTAGCAAATAACTGTCACAGTTCATCATTTGACTGCATAATGTGGTGATTTTGTGTTAATTTTTTAATAACCATTTCTCTCTGCTTTCTCAGGGCAACACAATCAATTAATATGTGCCTTAATGTTTCTTTGCTATCTGGTATTTTACAAAATCGTCAGATCAAATTTTCCACTTGAATAAGACCTCTTCTCAATAATATCTGATTAGTCGGCCATAAATTCAAACAAAACCGTAATATCCGGTTTCTTAAATTAAAAGAAGGGCATTTTAATAACTAATCAGCAGCCTGTCGGAATTTGTTTGTGTCCGAAAAGTGCCCTATCAAAGTCTTTCAATTGCATACATCTTTGTTGTGTACTATTCCAGTCTAATTGATGCAATTTAAGTTTTGCTTTGTTAGGATTGTTTAGCAAGGTATCGAGCGAGATGTTAGCATCACTCATATCTGACATTACAGCAGCTCTCCATTTCGACGGGAAAGAATGCTCGGATCGTAATAAGTAATTTGCCAATACTGTAAGCACATTTTTATTGGCTAAACCCAATATACACTTTCGAAAAAGGCAACATCTTTTCCATGCTACTTGTATTTGTATAGATAAGTTACCCAACTCAAAGCGAAGGAGAACAGTAGGTGTTGAGTTCGGAAGGTTCATTACCCTTTTCCAAAACTGTGCTTCTAATCTATTCCAATAAGTGGGATTTTGTGCAAGCCAAGTCTCAGCTCCATATGTAATAATGGCTACTACTTTCTGTTGGAAGAATACCAGGATATGTGCACAGGAGAATTTCCCATACCTATACTGAAGAATCCTCGCCTGTGAAATGAGAGCTGTCAGCTTGCTATTTATGTTGTTTAACTGAGGTTTGTTCACAGTGGAATTACTAAACAGAACTCCAAGATATATGTATTCATCAACTATAGTTAGCTTTTGCTTCTTCAGGAACCAGTTATAATGATTTCTTTGTCTCTTTTTATTTTTACCTAATATCATAATTTGAGTTTTCTCCAGATTTAAAGTTAAATTGTTTTTATCAACATACAGGTCTAATTTATGAAGCATATTTTGCAGACCACTCGGCGTCTGCGAGATAAGGACGAGGTCATCTGCATACAGTAGCCAAGCGATGGTCTGACTTCCTACTTTTGGTGCATCATGCGTTACTTCCATGAGATCAATTACTAGATCAAAGATGAATAGATTAAATAAAGTAGACGCAAGTATGCAGCCTTGTTTTAGGCCTCTCTTAGTATGAATCACCTCCGATAATAATCCATTCAAATTCAATTTTACCTGCATAGAGGTGATTGAATGAAGTAAGTGTATTATAGAGACTAATGCAGATGGACAGCCAAATCTTACAAGTTTCTGAAGAAGCAGATCGCGATCTACAGAGTCAAAAGCAACTCGAAAATCTACATACGCTAAATAAAGAGGTTGTTTTTTTGATGCATAGAGCTCTTTGATCGCATTGAGAGTCATGATGTTAATAGAAGTGCCAAGGCCTGCGACAAATCCAGTTTGAAAAGGATCGCGGCAGTTCTCATTAAAAGTCCAGGCGTTAAGATCTCTTAGTACAATTCTACTAAAGATCTTCCCCGGGGCGTCCAGGAGAGAAATTGGACGATAACTAGCCAGATTTGTTCAATCTCCTTTTTTATATATTGGCACTGTTATCGCTCTACACCACGACAACGGCACACTTTGTTTTATTAGTATTGTTTGAAAAACAGCATATAGTATGGAGGCCCACAATATCGGATTCTGTTTCAGGGCAAAATTTGATATGCCATCCGGCCCAGGTGCTCTAGAGGAGCTGGCCTTTTTTATATAGAATAGTACATCATATAGGTCGAATTTGATCGTGAAGGTAATTTTTTTCTGATCGTAAGCTAATTGTGCATTATTAGTTTGTGGATACGCATACATATTTGTGAAGTAACTAACCCAACCCTTTTCAGATACACCATTGAGTTGTGATAGCAACTGTCGGCGTGATGAACCCATATTTAACAGCTTCCAAATTTGAGACGATTGTTTATTCTAAAATACTTGCAACCAGTATTCACCATCATTTTGGTGCATTGTTGCCTTATGCGCACGCATCCAATTTTTATACTTTGTTTTTAAACACCTTAAAGACTGCTCATGATTTTGCACCAGAAGCAATAGAATCTGTCTTTTTTCCTTCCGGAAGGTCATTTTTCTGAGTCTAACCGATTTGTCAAATATGTGGGTTCGCACAATGCTGGGCTTATTGGTATCAGACGCCAGTGCAAACAAGTGTATCTTGTCAGTATACTCAGGAGGAGTAAATCCCCTCTCTAAGAGATGTTGGTCTTCTACTACGCTACAGGCAAAAGCTTCTAACACAGGACTAGTCCAATAGAGTCTATTTCATTGAGAATTTATGACTAAATTCCTCAGTGTTTTTTGTTGCGTTCGAGATTCATGGGACAGATGGATCACAAATTCGGTCTCCAGCATCAAATGATCACTAGATAAGGTTGGCACTACGGAAAACTTGACAATTTTAGTAAATAGTCCTCTATCCACATACATATAATCAATAGTTGCCCTTTGTGCTCCACTTATCCAGGTGTGAGAGGGTGGAGAGTCAGACTCCAATGCTCCATTCAACATGATTAAGTCCCAAGTCTGAACAAAATCAAGCCATTGAGTGACCCGTTCCCAAATTTCTCTTCTTGCCTACTGCCACAAGATGGATATTCAGATCACCAGCTAGAATCACATGGTCAATATTAGGAGTAATCATAATTTTCTCCATAATTGAATTCAGATCTTTGAAAAAAATATCGGTTAGGATTGCCATTTGATTCCAGTATATATTAATTATTGCAAATCTTGTATTTTGTATCTCTATTATAGAGCATTGTACAAAGGAATTCGGAGAGGGCCAGTCAGCTAAATTGTTTATGGTAGTCATGTTTGAGATAGTAACAAGGCCAGACATAGGTCTGCCTTTTTGACCTTTTATTGCTGGAAGTAAGTGAACATAATGATTATCCCATGATAGAGGCACACTTAGCCAAGTTTCCTGCAATAACACTATATCAAATTTTTTGAGTTGGCAATTGGCATTATTAAGTAAATGCTTGTGACCTCTGGTATTCCAACTCACAATAGCTATTTTATGAGTTTTAGAGCGCAAATCACTAGATTCTAGTTAGGTTTTATTACGTTTGCAGGCCACTGCCACCGTACCCTCAGTTTTATCCCCTTGGATTCCAGGCTGTTGTAACGACTCATTACAAAGGCTCTCTTTTGTGGTAGAGATTAACATAAATCCAAGGTCATGTAAAGCAGAGCTGGCAGACCATATTGTATTGTAAATGATACAAGACTTTATCCACAGGCAGGATACAGTCGGATCGTTATCATCAGGGAATTGAACCTGCTGGATATCTCCTGAGGATCTATCCTCCAAACTAGAAATGTCGGAAAATAACTGTAATATGCTCATTCTGTTCATAGTATAAGAAGGAAAGGAGCTGCCCCGACAACTAATAAACACTGAGTAAATTGGAAGCGTCTTTATATTCGTAGCGGTCATCTTTGAGCTCACCTCCTTCTTATTCAGTTTAATATCTCTATGTAGGCCACAGTTCTCTTCTTCTAAAGGCAGTCTGAATGAAACATTCTTCGAGATCACTTTCTCATCAGAAGCATTTGGTAAGTCAGATTTATTAACTAGCAATGATTTCATAGAGGATTTAAGTATCTTCTGTTCAGCAGTTAGAGCTACTAAGCAATCTTTAATTGTGCTTAGAATGTTATTTTGTAGATTATCCTGTATATCAAGAACAGAAGATTTTTCATTCAATTTCCCCTCTGTAGTTTTACTTTGAATCTTCCATGGTAAACCCATCAGATTTGTTTCGGTTTCTTTACCCAGACCTAACTTCGGCTTGATTGCAGAAGTTAATTGAGCTAAAGGATGACTCACACTCGTCTCTGAGTGGAATTGGCTCTTATACTCATCCACAGCTTTCCTAAATTCTTGTCTATTTAGTGTAGATTCATAGTTCACAACCTTGCTCTCTGTCTTATTTTTAGGCATCAGAGCTGGTTGAGTCTCTAACACTACATTCTCTTGGCTAATATTCATCCCCTCTGCGACCTGTAACAACTTATCTAATGGAGAATGAGATAGATCAACTTGAGGGAAGTTCTCACCATTCTTTGTATTCTTATCTCTTTCTATGGTTTGATTTAAATATTTTTTAGTAATCGCGTTAGCTGCCAATGTAGAACATTTCACTGGCTTAGAGAGTGATTTAAAAAACTGCCTTGATTGTCCACTCCCATTCACACCCTTGGATTTTTGATTTTTTGATTTCTTCATATTGGTCCTAAGGTCGGTTTTTTGGATTATTGGATTTTTCGCGAAGATTGTGTATGCCTCTTTACTCGATCTGGCATTTTTGGACTTGTGCAAGGCCACCTCAGGTGGCTTACTTGCCACATCGACAGCAATCGACTGTAAGTCCTCTTGGGCTATTGTGGCTACATCCAGAGGTATTTCACATATAATACCCTCTACACATGGAACTGCCGACTCCAAACATTGTAATTTACCACCTCCCGTCTGGTATTCCTCTACACATGGAGCCACAGACTTCATACATCGTGATTTTTCACCTGTTGCCTGTGTTTCCTGCCGCAACTCCAGTTGGCCATTTAGTTTTTTGTACAATGGCGAGATGTCTACAAATTGCTTTGACATAAGAGTCAATTTTTTATCATCGGACACTTGTCTCCGAGCCAAGGAATCACCGCAATTTTTTTGCCAATTTGCTATACTTTCTAGATTGGTATGAATGTTATGTTATGTTATGTTAATTACACTTATAAGGCACCAAAGCCCGCAGGCATCCAGAATAAGATCTACTTTATAATTTAGTGCTTCAAATAATCTGGCAAGTGACATTAGTGCCGTATTCATATTTTCAAAGGTCATCAAGGAAGATTCTTTAAATTGGGAGCCCACAGTTGTAACCGAATCATTCCTAATCTGTCTCCGAGGAGTTGGGGGGATATAAGAAATGGAGGATTCTGATTCTGAGATATTCCTATCCTGAAACAATGCCGGTGATTTTGATAAGTCGGATTCATCTTCCTTGGCTAAGAAACAAGATGGCGATGATTCTAATTCTATAACCGCATCATCTGCCAAATCCGATTTAGACTTGTTCAACAAGGGTGCAACAATTCCAGAATGAGCATTTTGTAGGATCATGGTATCAGACAGGGAAATATTACAAGGTTGTTTACCGGCCTCAGTACCATCATTCAGCTCCAAAATAGTAGGGGAGCTCATTAGCGGTTGCTGCGCTGCAACACCTTTTTGATTAGTCAGGATTGGTTGTGCCTCTGCAGTCGAGACGCTTAAGTTTATCACTTCTGCCATTCAATTCATAGGACCGGGGGAAGGCAAAGCAGCAAACCCAAAATTCCGAAGATTACCAGTTACAATTTTGGATCGTGTTCATTTCCTTGATAGTCGTTTATCCCACGGCGCACTCTTCGCACAAGGCCGTGCAGATTTTGGCGTAGAGGCAGGGCTTTCATTTAAAGTGGGGTTAAACAGCGCACGTAGTCTTTCAGGACAGGGCATATCTGTGGATAATGTAAACATTTATGCCCTTCGCAGCCACACACTATTTCAAAGTGTGCACTACCAAACCTTCAGTTTCACCCAAATCAATATGCCACTTGCACTGACAATTTTCTAGCTGTGGAGAGCGTTACGGTTATTTTCCACTCTGCTAAGCTAACCGATATGCTGCGACGAAGCGGCAAAGCGGGACTTGATGGGGCTTCACGGGTGCGCGCAAGCGGTGCGCGCGCAACCTCGTATTTAAAGCCCCTCCCAGCAAAAGTAAGCAGAGTGCCTAAAATAAGCAGAAAAGGTTATTTTAGCATATAATTATGCTCGTAGTTTAAATGTTTAACTTTCCTCCACAAGTCTTCACCCGCTGGTTAACGTAGTTCGTTGCAAGTCCAAAAATGCTGTCCCAGGAACGGTCCACAAAAGTCAACCGTGACAAAGCGGGACTTGACGGGGCTTAACAGGCGCGCGCGCGGTGCGCACGCAACCTCATATTTAAAGCCCCTCCCAGCAAAAGTAAGCAGAATGCCTGCTGGTTAACATAGTTCGTGGCAAGTCCAAAAATGCTGTCCCAGGAACGGTCCACAAAAGTCACCCGCGGCAAAGCGGGACTTGACGGGGCTTAACGGGTGCGCCCGTGGCTAGTATCTTTTCTTTGCCTTCTTGATCTTCTATGACCTCCTTTCTTGTAATGCCTTGGGCATCCCAGGGTGTCCCAATGGTGCACAAGTGTTATAGTGCATGTACCTGAGCCTTCAAGGGATTTGCGGGTGAAAGCACTAATGGATGTGTCGTCAATTCCCTGCTAGAGCTCTTCGACCTCCATCTGCATGGAAACGATCACAGCTTCAGTGTTTGCAGCTTGAGCACGGGGTGAATCTTACACAGGACCTTAATGGGCCCTCAAAGTCTACACAGGCTGACAAATTGAATGCCTCATGTTGATGTAATGTTCCTCAGATGCCTGCACATACCCACTAAGCGGATGCCAGAGAAAAGGGTAATGTTGCTTTGATGTATGAATCAATTCGCTGAGCAAGTGCCAGACAAATATGTAATGTGCCTCTGGTGTCTGTGCAGGTGTTTGCTACCTACAATGAAGAGACTGAATTATTTAAGAGGCAAAGCCCATGACCTTCCCTACGCGAGAGATACATAAAGTGCTAATTTTTGGACATGAGGAGATACCTATTTTTCTGGTTCCATACTGTCTCATATTCTCAGTGCAATGAGCGGTCACTCCTAAAAGGGCAGGCCATTGAATTGGATATGACTCATCCAAGGGCCAGAGTGTTTGTAAGCTTAGTGGGCTTTCTGATATATAGTGGGAAACGTATTTTAAGGGGAGTAAGATTTAGCTATGCCTGAGAAATCCTTATTGATAACCGGAGAAGGATGCTGCATGTGATTGTCGCTTGCCCAGTGGTGACAGGGGCTAAGTGAGGGTGACACTGCCAGCTCCATCATCCACTAGCATTTGAGCTACTGGGCCCCCATGGTCTTTCCATTAGATTTCCCCAGAGTCAAGCAGGGGACTAATGTGTAGACAGCGTAGACATGTTGAAATACATATACATATATATTTAATTTTTGTATAAAAAAAAACATTTACATTGAAAAAATTAATAAAATCCAAGCCAACTTCACTGAAACTGCCAAAAGCTTATTACAATATGTAGAACTATTACAACATATGACAATATATTTCCAAAGTATTTTTATAAACTTTTATATTATGTAAAAAAGGAAACAATTTTTAAAAACTGTGACCAAATTCAATTACAAGCTCATTAAAATTGCAAATAAATCATGATGAAGTGTGGAAATGTTAAACATTTAATATCAAAGTGTTTTTAACCATATAAACTATTTAAAATAAAAAAATATAGTAAACATGAATAACATGATGACAGAATTCAACAAGGTCATTAACATTGCACATTTATCATTATAAGGTGTAGAAACATAAATATATTTTTAGATGCTTTAAGAATCTTTAAATTATTTACAAAATACACCTTTAAACATTTATTTTTTTTACACATTATGATTGTCTTGTAATTTGTTCCTGAATTTCCTATCACCTTTTTAAATGCATGCTTTTTATATTTGTTTTTAATTGTTTAAACGTTTCTTAAAAAGCAAAGACGTTTCAGTAAATCAGATTTTTGTAAACTATATATGTATTTTTGTAATTGTAAATGGTTTCACCGATTTGTTTGTAACAATACGTAGGTGTAGGAACACCATTGTTAACGTCACATGACAAGTTCCATAGGAAAACAATATAAAAATGTCCCTATGTAATTTTTGACCTTGCCCAATAAAGTTCACTATATTTGCCATGCAACCATCCAGCTAGATCCAAGCAATCATGCTAAAATTGGTGAAGATTCAGGAACGTGTTCATGTAAAGGTGTTTATTTTATGAAATTTTCCACAGACCCGCAAAGGTATGATTTTGGATTGCATATATCGAAATTATTTGCCCTCGTTTTGTATACATTTCTGGCAGTCACGGCCCCTGTTCTGAATTTGCACACACAAAAATTGGAGCAGTTAATCACAAGATTTTCACATTTTTCTTGAAATATTATGTATCATGCATGCTCAATGTAAAACACCTAGCGTATCCACATGACAGGAAAGGAGGCAAATGTAACATGTTCAGAGTCCCAAGAGAAAACACGGAAACATTAACGCAGGAAAGAAAGTTAGCATTCCAGTAACCACGCATCTTATTGAAGCACATGTTGCATTGTAACACACATAGCATTCCAATCAAGCATTGGAAAAACCAGCAATGTTTGCTTTTGTGTAGGTATGGGCTAGACATTTTCCAGGCTCTCTAGTGATGGTACTACTTGGGGCATACAATGGTAACAGTTGCAAAATGTCAGTACCTGGGCATATGATAGAAGCACGTGGCAAATGCCGAATACCTGTAGACAAGCCTACATGTTTTGCTTTGCCATTGCTTGTTTTTAACAGTACTTCAGTGCACGAAACAGATGTGAAGAAACACAAACTCCTTATAAATCAAGTGGATGAAAGCACACTTGTTTAAGACATTTTTATTACACCAGTATTTCAATTGAGCAAATAACATGAAAAAGATTGCTTTGCAATAGCATTGGCAGGCCATATATAGCAAAATGTTTGATGTTACAGTTTAATAAAGTTTAAACTCAAAGACACCTCAGTAAGATGTGCTTTCGGCTGAGTGGGGCCGATAGTGGCTTGGAAGAACCATAGGGATGGGCATAGCCATAGGCGTCAATGAGTGGGTAAAGAACACTTGGCAGCTGTCTGTACCAGCGCCCATCCCATCTCTCTTCTATTTGTATTCCAGTGTAATAGTTTCAGCTTCTAGGTGATGCTTAAGCACATCCTAATAAGTAAAACTACAAATGTAACATTGTTACAAACTAGCATTGAAAGGAACACAGCATTTACTATATAATGTAGTATTGACACACCACTAGAGTATGAACAAAAACACAACATTATCATGGGAATGAAACTGAGCATTGCAGGAAGCACATGATAGAAACACCAAACACTTTGTTTTAAAACAAAGTAGCATTGTGTGACGAATCCTGGGAACTTGTCCCCCCTCTCCAAGCGTGAGCCGCTTCCCCCACACCATCTGGGACTCTAGAGGCTCCTAGGGGACAGGACGGTGGGATCATAGTGGGGAGAACCCCTCTTAGAGGGCCGGAGGACCCTAGAAAGGGATCGAAGTTATCCTCCCTATACCCAACATTCCAATACTACCTTTGTTGGCTATATGGGAGTTAAAATGATTGATAAACAAAATATTCCTGTAGAAATCATGGGTGTGGTTTCTGACCCTTTGTTTGCAAAGTATCAGCGAGGATTGAAAGAATCATGGTAAATCCCACCCCTTATAGAAATATAAAGAGCCCATCATCATTAGAGGAATGGGAGAAACCTCTGTGGAGCATCAGAAGGCCATAACCCTCCCCCTGGCAGGTGTAGCCAGAGAAGGCAAGCGCACGCCATGCATGACAGGCCCGACGAAGGCCAAGACCCCTAATATCTGCACTGGATAAGGACACAAGCACAGATCCCTGGCCGCGCAATGACCGGCAGCAAGAGAGATGGGCGCCACAGAGTAGCGAGGAACCCATGAGAGAAAGGCGGAAGATCCACCCAAAGAGAGGGAAGCAGAGGACACTGAAGAACCAGTGGCGCCACAGCTGAGCTTCTCCAACCTGCCGAGGTGTACCGTAGCGAACTACAAGGTAAGCAGTGTCTCCACGGAACCAAGGAGGCAAGGCAGGCTGACAGAAGCACCGTAAACAAGAATATAACCCAGGGCAGTGCAAGAAAAGCCAGATCCCACAGCAGCATGCAATAAACCATACCCAAGGTGAGGTGCACAAAATCATACCCCACGGTGGGGTGCAAGATATCATACCCCAGGGTGAGGTGCAAGAAACTATACTCCAAGACAGGGTGCACATGATAATACCCCAGGGTCGGGCGAGAGGAGGGAGTCTCCAAGAGGGGTTGAGAGAGACCAGATGCCAAGGTTGGATGAAGGATAATATCTCAGTGGGACCAGACCAACTATAGTGCAAGACACAGTGAGAGAAGCAGAACCACAAGGCGAGGTACACAAAATCCAACCCTGAGGTAGGAATGAAAGAAACCAGAGCCCATGGAAGTGCACGAAAAAAACCACCCCAAGGCGGGGTGTTAGAAACCAAACTCTTACGCAGTGGGAAGTCGTGAGGCTGTCTCACGGAGAAGAAGGTCCGGAGCTCTCGGGTAAAGAGTACCAGGAACACCTGTAAGGGTGCAGAAGTAGGACAATGACACAGTGGTGGCATTTCGGTTGATAAAGACTTTTATTAAAAAGAAAATAAGGAAAAACCCTACTTGTCCCTATGACTAAGAGGAATTTCCATACCTCAACAAAAAGACTAAGTGCTCTATCAAGATGTCCAGTTGAAATCAAAATAGTCCACCATTCTATGTTAAAACGCCTATTTCCAACCCTCACACTTGTAACTAGGAAAGGGATAAAGGGACTTCGTGTTTCAGAGGAATGATTTCCTTCCTCTGGACAATGTCCAATTGTATGTGTGGACGTCGTCTGCAAGAATGTGTCCCTTCTCCATGTTTCAGTTCCCTTTAAAAAGGCCAACATAAAGTTCCAGGTTCAATCAAAGTAAAGTTTCAATGTTCCAACAAAAAGATCTCTAAGCAATGCCAGGAGGAATGATTCAGACCCAGATATAGGTCGTAGACCCTTCTCTCAGGTTTGTAGCATGCTTCCCTTAGGCCTGGTTCACTAGCCTGCCAGGCATGCTCCCGTGTGCATAGTCCTCTTGGTTTCTTATTGTTGGGATTCCTGAACCCTATTACAACCCTGTAATGTCTCTTGACTAGGCCTCGGTTCACTATCCTGCCAGGCCTCTCTCCCAGTCGCTTTACAGTGTTCTTCCACCCCCTCCTAACCAATGCCTCTGCGGTTTCCCTGTGCCTTCCTTCCCAGTCCCTCTCCACATCAGTGGTGGAAGTGGGCGGGAGTGGTGCTCCTTTACTTCTTTTAATTAAGTTTTACCGGTCCTATTCTTTTATTTTAAATAGAAACCGTTCCGGAATGGTTTCATTTTTAAATAAAAGTGTAGGAAGAAGTTGAAACTTGCACTTTCAGTGCATTGCACTGAACATTGCCTTAAACATCAGTTGCATTTGTTAGGGGGTTTGTATTGTGCAGGGGAGGGTGTGTGGCGATGGGGTTTGTGGGGAGTGGGGGCAGGCAAGTAGGGAAGATAGTTCAACTACTTCTTTCCGTACACTTCGACCACTGCTCCACGCACCTTTGCACTTGGTCCGCGACGTTTACGGTCCTCGGCAACACAGGTAAGCTTCTGCTGCTTACCCTGTACTCTCGCAGTCTTCTCTTGGCGGCTCTCCAGCTGATCTCTTCCAATGAGAGAGTGTTCTATTTCCTTTAGCCCACTGCACAATTCTAGCTCTCCAGGGTGCCCCGCTGGTCTTCTTGGTTCCCAGGGTGAGGGAGACTTCAGCTTCCCTCAGTTCTCCACAGGCTGCTGGGATTCAAGACCCCCCCTTTCTGGGAGGCACACTGGTCTTCTTTGTTCCCCCAGTGGGGGAGACTCCAGCTTCCCTCAGTTCCCCACAGGCTGCTGGGGATCAAGGGTTCCCCCTCTCTCTGGGTAGTGCAGTGGTCCAAAGCCCCTTCTTTTCCAACACATGATTCTTGCTCCCTGCTCCTCCAGGGAAGGTTGGAGAAACACATCCAGTTTCCTGATCTTCCAAGGAATAATTCCAGAATATGGGTCTCTAGTGCGAAAATCTGCGGTCACCTCTGTATACACAGGAAGATGGAGGAATAGAGAAAAGGAGCTTATACCGCGATCGAAGTGCCCATATTGGCAGATAAAGATTCTGTTTTTCTGTCAAATATGTGGGTGCCAGATTATTCAGGCCCTTGTAAATTATTCAGAGTATCTTGAATTTAATCCTATCTTCCACTGCAAGCTAGTGCAGAGAGCAACGCAGCCCTGATATGAGTGAAAACTTCCTTACTCCCAACACCAGTCTAATGCCGGCATTCTGCGCCTTCTGGAGTCACTTGGCCTCATTACGAGGTGGATGGTAAGGGGTTACCAGCGCCGGTAAGGATGCCGGTGCCGGTAACCCCTTACTGCCCTAGTACGAGGTTCCCTAGCGGGACCCGCTGAAAACGTCTGGTTAGACCAGACGTCTTTAGCGGGTCCCGTTAGGTAACCAGGGAGCTAATAACGGGCCTGCGATTTGCGGGCCAGTTATTAGCTCCTTCTCCATTCCCATTGAGCCCTATGGGGGCTCGAATGGGAATGGGGAATGGTTTTCAGAATGGGGATTTACCGGGTCCTCCAAGGTTGGAATGAGCCGGTAAATCCCCATACCGAGAACCCGGACCCGGTATGCGGTAAGGGGGTAGCTATGGTGCTATTAGCACCATGGCTACCTCCAACCTCGTAATGAGGCCCAATGACTTTGTTTGGCTGGGACACCAGCTAGGAGGCTGTTACAATAATCCAGCTGTGAATTTACCAGTGCTCCCACCACTGCTGGATAGTTTTTCACAGGGACAAAAGGGAGAGCATGATGTAGCACATGCAGAGAATAGAACACAAGCCTGCATGTTGGCTCCAATTTGGCATTCACAGCTGAGAACATTCTGACATATGCAGCCAAGATTGTTCTACCTGGATGCATACTTTAGTTCGGTACTGCAGGGGAGGCATGGTAACACAAGTATGATACTGACACAATAGGTACAATTTGTAAAACCTTTAAAGTTTTTGGGGTTGGGAAAACTCCTACTTTGCCCTATAACTGAGATAGGAGTAGTCTTGACAATCAAACAATACACAGAACAGTCCAAATGGTGTCCGTCAAACCAAAATGGCCTATGCTAACAAAACCTAATGCCTGCCCTATCTCTTGTACAAAAAGTGTACAAAGGATACATATATAAAGGAAAAATCAGTGTTCAAAAGAATATATTTGACTGGATCAGCTCTCCTCCCCAGGTTAGACCACATGGAGTAAGTCTCTCTTTTCAGACTTCCCAATAATGTTTGGTCCCCTTCTGCCGGGCTTAGACCTCTTTGAAACACAGTTCACGTGGGCCCCCCTCTGTCAGTTTCAGACCTCTTCAGAACAAAGTTCAACAAAACGTGCAAGGGGGCTCCCTTCCCCAAGCTTATTACACTACAGGACTCCCTCAGTCGGGCTCAGACCGCTTTCGGATGTCAAAGACTTTTGAATGTGCGTGGCTTTCTTTACAGACCTCCGCAGGACCACTTTGACTAAAGGTTCAACTTTCACTCTCCCCTTCTCTAGGAGTTAATATTGATTGCTTCGATTTTGCAGTTCATTTGTTTTATCATTACAAACAATGCACCTTTCACATAGATTTTGAAGTAGGCTACTTCCTTTTGTCGGACCACACCGTTACTCAGTATCACTGATTTCACAGCTGTCCTTATGTCAATGTTCATTCACATGTCTGCCTTTCTTTGCGTCTCATCCACACACATACATCCTTCACTTGCAATACAGCATTACTACTTCAGACTTTCTGTAACACGCACCGGTCTCTCAGGTCCCTTGCCAACTCACCGACTGTGTGCGTTTCTTTCTTGGTTTTACGATTTCCAATTCACAAGTCAAGGTTAGTACCATAGGCTTGGCCTCACGTCCCCAACTCTGCCGTTCACCCATGGGGGGTCGCTGGTGTCCTTGAAACACAATGCAGACTTCTGATGTGGGATCTGGCCTTCTCCAAGTGTCTTTCACAGCCTGTCAGAGGCAACGACCTCCAGTGGGGAACTCTTGGTATTTCCAACCTGCTGCTCTCATCACTTGGTGCATCGCTCTGCTCCAGTAGGTTTGCCTTTGCCCCGAAAGTCCTGCTCTTACTCGTGTTCAGCCTTGCTCAGAGTGTGTCTCTAGATGCTGCCTTTTATTCTTGTGAGGAGAGCTTATTGGTATCAGGTATATGCACTTAAAGTCAAGTGCCTGACTTTGCCTGACCTGATTAACGGGACATGTCCAGTACGATGTATGAGAGTTAGTCTTGTTATTCTCAATCACCCTCTTCCTTAGCCCAGTGTTTGTGCAAAAAGAGGTAGGGGAAGTTGGGGCCTCGAAGAATCCTACAAAATAGGATGGGGTAGATGAACAAAAAGGACAAACGAGGGGGAATACCGCATATCACCATCGGCTGCCTCACCCCCACTCCACGAAGACCCAGGTGATCCTGCTGCACTGGTCCACCCCCAGGGTCTGGATCCAAAGGTGATGGCCATGCCCTGGCCACCTGAGAGAGAGAGATCCCCCGGGGACTAATGGGTGAGACACCCTCTGGTTTCTCACAGTACCCCAAAAAACTAATGGGCAGAGGACAACTGTCCCCCCTCAGCAGGTTTTTTGGTCCGAATAGGGCCACCTCTTTCATATTTGGATTAAGCTGGCGCCAATTAGTGTACATCCTACTACTAATTTCATCTAGACAGAGACTTACCCTCATGAGTGACTCCTCCACATTGTCCAGTCTAATGAACACTTGCATGTCTTTTGTGTAGGACTAAAAACAGAATATATGTTCCCACAATATGTCCATTAGCAGCCTTAAATAGAGATTAAATAGTAACGGAGAGAGGGAAGATCCCTGCAGGGATACACAATCCTGCGAATTGGAGTCCGACAGATAGCCTCTCAACCTCATCCGTTGCTGACGCTTTGATAGAAAACAGGTAAACCACTTGATTGCACTTGCTTAGACCTGTCCTACTTCTCTCAGTCATTTGATAAGAATACAGTGGTCCACCATTTCAAATGCTGCCGACAGGTCTAGCATTACTAGTAAAGAGAGTTGCCTTTAGTCTGTACCCTGCAAAAGTTAGTCTCAGACTGCTACGAGTGCAGTTTCAGTACCAAATATTGGGCGAAACCGGATTGGAGAGGATCCAATCCAAGAGGGATTCCTTTCCTACAAAATCATGCAATTGACCTGTGACATTGTTCTCCAAAATGTTACCCAGCCATGGTGGACCTGCAACCGAGTGGTCATTTTGCAGATTATCAGGGTTCAGGTTAGATTTTTTTCAGCAAGGGGGAGATTACAGATTTTTTCTAATCCAACGGACCTCGACCTTGAGCCAATGACTTGTTGACAAAGTTGGTCATAAATGATGGAGCAATATCTGCTGCCAAACATGTTTTAGTGCATGCAGGTAAATAAAAAAGTGCATAATTTGTCAGTTTAAGAGTTCTTAGCAAAGCAAGAATAGTTTCCTCTGAGACTAATTCAAAATCAAATGGCCTAATGCTGGGGGTGGAATATTCCTCTGTTGAAGATCCTTGTTCAGGATAGGTTTGGCCTAGCTCTGAATCCTGTTGCCTATTTAGGGAGACCTTTTCCAGAATGTGTTGAATTTTATTAAGAAAAAACGTATTAAAAGAATTAGCCTGTTCAAATGACGAGTCCCTAGCCGGAGAGATGACATTAGGTCGAATAAAGTTAGACATAACCCAAAACAATTCTCTATAATGGTTTTTCGCCGTCTCAATCTTTTTAGTTAAAAAATCACTTTTGGCAGTAAAAGTCACCACTTTATATTCTTTTAAGGCAGTTTTGACCTTAACAGCCCACTCTGGTGTCCAGTGTTTTCTCCACCTTCGTTCGGTGGCTCTATAGTCGTTCTTGAGATTGGTAAAACTTGGAATGAACCATTGTTTCAATATTTGTTGGGATGTTTTTGGCCTTAGCAGGGCAGCCATAGAACAAATATTATCTATAATGGCTGGACCTTGCTCAAAGAATTCATCACAGCCAAGTGAGGGGTCAATAGCAGCAAAAGTTCTCCCCAGTTTTAATCTTGAGATCCTTTCCAAGTCTCTAGGCTTACGGGAATATAACAAACCCATGGCCATAGCAATTTGCTCTGCATACTTATTCTGTGTAACAGAAAACAATCTCAGAAAATGGTCCGACTAAGATAATGGGCAGAGCTGGGTTCCAAAAATGCCCTTGCCTCTAGCTAACAGTACGTCTAGACAATGACCGTGTACATGAGAAGGTGACACCACCAGGAGAGTTAAATTGTGGTTTTCAAAGGTTTCCTATGGTCCATTAGTGTCTGGCCCCATGCAGACATCCAACCAGATATAAAAATCACCTAATCATTCAATCTCCCAGAAACCGAGAGGTTTAGATACATTCAGCTTTGTCACTGGATAACTAACCCAAACGTTAGAGGGGCAGCTAATAGGTCCCCCACGGGACTGGAGTTAAGTGCAGTGGAAGGCAGACATTCTGGCAGGGTAACCACGTGTTACCGCCTCTTAGAAGAAGACTCGGTGGACGAAAAACTGCCCTACATGCTAGCATGGGAGAGGGAACTGGGGATAGACGTTGCCCAGGAGTCCTGGCAGAGGATCTGGGGTAGAGCTCATAAATCGTCTAGGTGTACAACAGTAAGAGAATGTGCGCTTAAAATATGTTTTCGCTGGTACTTTTCCTCGCAAAACTACATGCTATTAACCCTGACTACCCTGATACTTGTTGGGACGGGTGCGGTTGGGTGGGGGACTTGGGTCATCTGTTGTGGCACTGCCCCGATCATCCAGTCTTTCTGGCTTGAAGTTAGATCAAGGATTAAAGACATTTGTGGAGTTCTCCTCCCCATGGACCCGCTCATAATGCTGCTGGGAGATACCCCGGAAGATGGGTCCTACCCGCAATGAGGTCCCAGAGCGGAGCTGATAACCCACTTGCTTATGGCAGCCCGTCTCACCCGAGCCAGGTTCTGGAACGACACAGAGGGCCCCCACATAGCCTACTGGTGGGTTAAGATCCGGGAGTTACTTGGTATGGAGAAGCTAACGGCCACATTAGAAGGCAGGACTTCCAAGTTCTCTAGAATCTGGGGACCATTCCTGGATCATGTAGCTGAGAAGGAACACATGTTTTTTCAACCAAGACTGCTTAAATTTCTACTGAAATCTTGACCAACTTTAGCTATGGATATGGGCCAGTGCATGCTCGCAACTCTGACCTAGTGTGGTTTTGGTAGAAGTTCAAATTGCTGTTTGCACTGATGGGTACTGTGGACCTTCCCCCTTTTTTTTCTCTCTCCCTGCTAGATTTCCAGTCATGTTCAGTTAACCTTCCTTTATGAGCGTTATAATGATGAAGTTTTTTAGAGAGGATGAATTGTTACAATGAAAATGAAATGTCGAAGCATTGATGATTTGTTATGGTTACTATTTTACTTCTATGATAGTTTACTCGATGAATTTCATGTCTGTTCGATATTTCAATAAAAATATTTTGACAAAAATAAATAAATCACCTAATCATAGAAAATTATACTTGTTCCGTGTAGTCATTAGGTAACGTATTAAAGAGCAAAAATGAGCAAGGTCATAGGATACCTGGCTGATTAACGAAGGGTGAACACACACCTATGGGGGTTACACCTTGGTAAGTGTGTACAAGTAACTGTGAATGACTTCTGACAAAAATGTATCAGGACAGTTCTGAGTACTGCAGTTAGATTTTTAATAAAACTGCAGTTTACGTGTTTGTAGACACACTAAATTGAGAGTAACACAAGATACAACAGTATTTACACATTTTGAAGGTATAGTAACCAGTTTGTGAGTGACAAATTTCAAATATTTGTAACGTCTTTTCAATGCTTACACATCCATGAGCGGTCCTTGGGAAGGAGACAAGTGGATTTAGTGAGGTGATAGCATGTAATAGTCAGCACATATACATCAAAACAATGAGGGGTTGAACAAGGACAATGCAGACAAAATAACAGTCAACACGACATTGTTTCGGCCAGAAAGTGAGCTTGGATGAGCTCTGATGGTGTGGCCTTCATCAGGACGAGATATTACAAGGCGGGAAGCATCTTGTGAGGTCTGTTGAGATAAACAGATGAGGTGTTATAGGAGTGGGCACATTCGTGGAAAACTAGCACAGTTAGAGGTATCAATACATGAAGGACCGGTGCTTACCGGAACTTCGGAGTGCAGTGGCTCAGGGAGTAGCAGTGTCAGCAGTACACTGGCGGATATTTGAGGTCCTAGAGGTGGCCGTTCCTGTGGAAGTAGGAAGGACATGGAGGCTGTGTTAAGCCATATGGAGTAGTGGAGCGACTAAGGGTAAAAAAAGGGTAAGAGCAAGCTTACCTTGAGGGCCTGTCGCCAGGCAAAATATGGGTAGAACAGGCTGGCGTGATGAGTACGCTAGAGTCAACCGCAAGCGTGACGGGCTGCGGAAAAAAGGAAACACGGGGCTAATATTATAGGCCTCAGAGTATATCAAGTGTCATGGTGCACGTGAGGGTTGGTGAGGCGTGCAGGTCACAGATGGCCACAGAAAAGGTGTGGTGGATAAAAGCGTGTGTGTTCCATGTGGAAGTGGGTCTGAGCATGACTTATAAATGGACAGACACGTCTGTGATGCTAAAATTACAACCTTAAAGGGCAGGCGGCGAAATAGCGGGATAGCCCGTGCAGGATAGCATGCTGGGCGAGGACGGTATAAAATGGAGGCTGGGCTCCCGTTCTTAAGTGAGACATGCAGCCAAGAAATAGGTGCAAGAGATCACAGAGCTGCAGTGGTTGCATGCGCGTGTGCTTACCTGCGGTTGAAGGAAGGATGAGCGCTGCAGAGCAAGCTGTCAGCGGTCGCGGTCCCTGGCTGCGCACGGAGTGAGCTGTTGAGCGGACTGTGATTAAATGGGGTGAGCGGCCATGATGAGGTGCCGGGGTGCCCGTGGGGATGCCTGACCAAAAAAGGCGCTAGGTACCAAAGGCAAAAATCAGAATACAAATAAGAATAAAAGGCCAAACAAAACACTCAGCGAAGGGGGAGCATACTAGTGTGTACACATCCGCTTGCAATGATGCGTGGCTCAGGTAGGTAATCCATGTCTAAGCAGGCGGGCGGAGGATGCCTCACTGTTGGGCTGGGATGCTGATTGGTCAGCGTTAAGAGTGTGGTGGTGATGGTGCCAAGAGCTACTAAAGAGGGGTAAGGATAGGAATGGATGATGTGAGCATACCAACATGTTTGGGTGATATATATCATGATACATATTTGCAGGAAATGCCCCATTGATAGTGGTTCTGTTTAGCATTAACACAGAAAAAGGCACATATTAACCCAGTGGGGTGGCGTTTACAGAGTCCAGCAGTGCCACATGAATTCAATTGGGAGTGGAAGCATTGTCTCAATTACAGGAAGTGTTTCCACTCTACACAGATGTTTAAACCTGACCTGACAGAGTTTAATTTGTGCACCCATTTCTGTTCTAAACGGGTTAAGATTCTGTCGATATCTCCCCCTCTGATGGTGGCAGAAACTTTCTGTATTACCACCCATTTGACGTCCATATTGGTGTGATTTTTCTTGACAAAATGATCTACCAGTGGTTTATCAGGTACTTTGTTTATCAATGATTCTGAATAGGCACATATTTCTTCAATCACAGCAGAAAGAGAGAGAAGGTTAGAAAATGTCAGAAAAACATCAGCAGCAAACAGGTATGGCTTATGCACATCAACTACCCCTTTAACCTTTGAAAAACTTCAGGGCTTTTCCCTTCCCACTCCCGGTGGATCTTCTGAACAGGAGGGCCGAGGTCGGCCATCGCTTTTGGATCCCAACCCTGGGGCCAGACTAGCGAGTGTAAGGGAGGCATGGTATCACAAGTATGATACTGACACAAGAGTTAAGAGTTTCAAAACCTTTATTCAATGCTCAGGGTTTGGAAAAACTCCTACTTTGCTCTATAGCTATGATGGGAGTAGTCTCTACCATCAAATAATAAAGAAAACACTGCCCTAGTCAGTTTATGTCAAATCAAAATGGCCTATACTAACAGAACCTTATGCCTGCCCTATCTTTTATACAAAAAGTGTGTAAAGAGGAATGTGTATGCAAAGGAAAGTCAGTGTTATAACATAAAAGATCAAGGTGGCTGAGTCAGCTCTCCTCCCCATGCTGGACAGCACAGAGTAAGGCAGCCCCCGTAGACAGGATGAGACACTCTGGCTACCAAAAAAAGGCAGTTCAAAACGTGGGTCGAGGCCTGCTTGACCTTCCACGCTAAAGTCACTTATTCCAGTTTTCCAAAAGTTCTTTCACAATTCAACAAAAGTTCACGTAGGTCTCCCTCTGTCGGGCTTGGACCTTTCAACACAAAAAGTACCTGATTCTATATCATGTAGGTCTCCCTCAGTTGGGATTGGACCACGCAATCACAGCACTTGCAGGGGTTCCCGTCCCCAAGCTTTATTCACATTCGTTAAGGGTTCCCTTCCCCTAACTTATTTCATATTCCAGGTCTCCCTCTGTCAGGCTCGGACCTTTCACTGATGTCGAAGACGTTCGAATGTGCAAGGCTTTTTCCATAGACCTCGGCATGACCATTTCGACTTTCACTTTATTTCTCCCTTATGGTATTTGCCTCAGTGTTTCCTGGTCTCAGTAGTTCCATAACACAATCAGAAAAGTTCAAAGAAATCTTTCTCTCAAAGCATTCACCTTTTACCTCCCCCTCTCAACGGGGTTCATCTTGACCATTGCGCATTTCAGAGTTCGTTCACTTTGTCACTTTTTAACAAGACATCAAAACATTTTGCAGATACTTTCGAGTGGGCAACTTCCTTTCACCGGACCACTCTGCGACTCTGTATCACAGGCTTCAAAGTTATCAGAATCGTTCAAGTTAATTACTGATTTGCTTTCTTTCGCGTCTCATCAGCACGCACGCAACCTTCAATTGTAAGATGCACTGTTGCGGCTTCAATCTTTCCTTGAAACAAACCAGCCTTTCATGTCTTTCACTACCTCACCGGTTGCGTGCATTCCTTTCTTTTCAGTGCGGTTTTGATTCACGAGTCAAGGTTGATACCACAGGCTTGGCCTCGTCTCCCCAACTGTGCCGTTCACCCAGGAGGGTCGCTGGCGTCCTTGAAACACCACGCAGTTTTCTTCTCATCTGGGATTTGGCTTTCTCTGCGTATCCTTCACAGAACATATATTGATATTGAGTCCATGGTCAGACCAGGTAATGGACCCCTATTGGCATTTGTGGCTGTCTGGACCAGTCTTTGAGATTGATAAATCATGACAATGTGAGGATATGTGTGATGCACATGGCAATAACAGGAGAGGCCATGCACCCCTGTGGTCCCCATCCTCAACTCACTGAACAACCCCAACGTTTTAAATTTGTTTTTTCAGTCTAGCAGACTTTGCTCCTACTGCACCAGACAACCTGACATTGGACCGGTGAAGATTGTAGTCTACTATATGTCCCCTGCAAGCATGGTCACCCACTCCCTGCGAGTCTCCAATATTCCTATAGCCTCCTGTCTCTGATTTGGCAAGTAAACAGACATAACTCTAATCATTATGCCGCTCAATTTCTCTCTCAAGCTGACGTAATGATCATGGATAGTCAGTGATTTCTTTGTCTTGTAAATACAAGAGATCTTTTCAAATAATCCAGTGACTCCTGCCCTTTTGGATTTAACACATGAAAAAACTGGTGTGGACACATCCTAGATTCAACTCTAAACTTGTCATTTGGATGGAGCGGCGTTTCCTGAAATACAACTATTTGTAGGTTGCCTTCTCTCAGTTCTCTTGACAACCAGGCACTCTTTTGGGGATGTTTAGTCCTCTCACATTAAGTAACCATATCTAGACCCTTATCCTCTGTAGGTGTGATTATGCTTTAGAGCACCATGAGTAGTGCGACCTGTTGACTCTGAATAACCAAATCACTAAGACCAAACCTGTAGCAAGAAATATGCATATCCGAGGACAAACTACATAAAGAAAAAGTTACCAAATTAACCTTCTAAAGAATCCTCCTCTTTCCTTATCCCCGTCAATAAAGCTTATCCTGGGTTATTAGATACCAGACAACAGTAGCGTACACCTTGATGACATCTATCCCCTCCCACAAACCCCACAGATCATAAGGACAATAGCAAGCATTTTAGAAATAATGCAAATTTAGATTGTGAGGTATTTTCAAGAATCCCTCCCTCCACATCTTACCCACAATGCAACAGCTCCAAAGTACATATCATATAATAACTGGATCCTACCATATATGAATATAGACATTAACCATAGCTTTTGTGTTGGGGATATTCAGGCAAATTAATGGGGGCTTGTGGGATGTTCAGATCTGTCCTACTGCAGTTTGGCGGGAAAGTGTGGCCCTACACACCCACCCACATCTCTGTTCAATGGTCTCCCCTGTGCCCTTCCTTGTCCTGACTAGCCTTCTGCTCTCCTCCCTGCTTCCTAGTTTAGCAAAATCTCATATATTCTCCCACCTCTACACTCTCCCCTGAAGCTCCCCATTTTCTCTGCCTGAAGGGGTGAGCTCCCCTTCTCACTCCTGTCCCAGAAGGTCCAGCTCAATCCCCCTCTCTAGCGGCTCAATCTCTTCCTTTCCCTATTGATGGTAACCCTTATCTTCCACGTGCCAACAAACTCTCTCTTCTGATGGTATCTCTTCTGCTCCATATAATTCTGATGGAATTCTAAGTCTACTCTTTTCTTTTCTCTTCTCCCCTACAATACTCTCCACTGTGGTGGGTCAGAAGAGGGACATTATGGAGTCTGATGATTCATTTTACTGAATTATTTATTAAAGAAAAAAGATAAAGGTCCAACTTTCTCTATATTATGAGGCATCCCTACCTAACAAAAACTAGCGAAGTTGCTCGTCAGTAATCAGTGAAAGGTCTTAAAGGAATCTGTCCACCGTCCAAACTAACCCTCCCAAGGCCCTACCACCAACCTAATGACTAAGAAAAGGAGAATTACTCCCTTGCCCTGTTATGTTTATTGCTTGCAAGGAGAATTACTCCCTTATCCTGTTATGTTTATTGCTTGCAAACTTCAATTCAATATGTTATCTTCAAATAGTCTCTGGGGACTATTTTTTATCAATTTACACAGTTCAGTTAGTACTTAATGGGGTTTTCGCCCTCTCTCTTCATGGACTATTGTTGTCCATTATCTTCTTGTTGTCTTCCTTTTGAATTTTCCCCATCAATGATGCTGTTCTCTTTTCCCCGGTAGGTTTGTCCAATATAGACACATTTCTCCCTTTACACTTTCTATGGTTCATGTTTTTTTTTCTTCTCTTAGACTCTCCAGATTGAATAGAGTTTAAAAAATGCCAACATTTTTTCTCATTCTCTCTTCTGGATATTAACTTGATATTTCTCTCTCTTTCACTGCGACGAGTATGAGTGTTCCAGTAACAATTTCCATTTACTTCTCTACACATCAAAGAGATATACTCTTCTTCTTTACTAGTAAGAGTATGAGCTTTCCAATAAACATTCTCATTAGCTTCACTGACTTTTACTGTTCTAACCTTTTTATCCACATTGTGACGAGTATGAGCATTCCAATAATGATTCTCATTAACTTTGCTGGCCTTTCATTTTATGGCCCCTTCTCCACACTGAGACAAGTATGAGCCTTCCAATAATGGTTCTCCGTCCCCCCCACCGGGTCTCTCATCTTCCGGGTTACCTGTGACTAGTAGGGAGTAGAGATAATGTCACAGGTTCTCTGTTTCTTCCTGGTCCTTTATCCACTTCATCAGGTTGGCCTTTGATGTTTCTTTCACATCTCTTCTCTAGTGTTGCTGTAACTGAAGGCTCAATGGTTTTCCAAGTACAGGTTTGTTCCGTTTTGCACGAATGGTATCAGCGTTGTTAACGGGACCGAAGGTCCACCACGGGTTTCTTGTGGTCACGCCATCACTCTTCCTCTCATTCCTTTCCTCACTTCTAGGGTGTTGTGCATCCAACGGGACTTCTCTCCTGCTCATTCTTGCCATGCAACACCCATCTCTCTCGGTTTCCTGCTTTCTCACAACTTTTGGACATGGAGTGTTCAGCCTCTGCTTGATGCTGGCATGCGAGCTGATTCGTAAATTGCTGTGTTCTCTCCTTCATCTGAGGCTCCTCACCTTGCATAGGGTATATAGCCATTGGACTTCCCCGGTGGAGTGCTGTAGTCTCTTTTCTCTGTTCTCCATGACTTCTCTACTCCTCCACAGATCATCCTCTTTGTCCCAGTTATTGAGAATTTCTCATTTAAAGGAACACTTGCAGTTTCTTCTTGACAATAGAACATATTGTATTTTCTTCATATACATCTTTACAAGAGATGATATTGGTATGTTCTCTAGGGAGTTCCTCACAGGAACAGGAGTCCTTTTTCCCGAAGGGGGAGTCCCTCCCGGTGAGGTCCCACTTGCCTCTAACCCTAGGGAGGGTCTGCATATCGGGCTGACCTCCCAAGCATCACGGGGGACTCCCCTTGGGGAGAATGGACAAATTCCCTCAATTCGTCA
Organism: Ambystoma mexicanum; assembly: GCF_040938575.1. Classification (NCBI taxonomy): domain Eukaryota; kingdom Metazoa; phylum Chordata; class Amphibia; order Caudata; family Ambystomatidae; genus Ambystoma; species Ambystoma mexicanum. The sequence goes on along the minus strand of NC_090927.1, from coordinate 740,979,270 downwards.
CACCTCCTAGACCTGGAGTCCCCCCTTCTCAAGAAAACAAGTCTCCAGTCTGGTCACTGTTTATTCTCTTCTCTAAGAATGACAACCAGCTAATTTCTCTCCTAGTCAGTAACTCACTCGTCTTTTTCCCAGAGGAAATCTCCCTCCATCCTCTCCCCAACAATACCTCTCTCCTTCCACTCCAAGATGCTGTCTCCCTCCTTCCTCTCCAAGAGGGTATTTCGCTCCTTCACCACAATACTAATCTCCACTGTCGCCTTCCAGGCACTATCTCTCTTCTGTCCGATATCTCTCTACTTACCTTTCCAGGTGGCACCCCTCGCTCTCTTCTCAAAGGTGATACCCTCCTCTATATGACCCAGATAATTTTTCTCTGTGTCTTCAGTAACCCAAGATCTCCTTACTCCTTCACACTTCTAATACTCCCCTCCTCCAAAACAGGTATGTCCTTCTCCAAGACACCTCTCTACCGCAAGCTACTTTTAACTCACCACTCACCAATACCTCCTCTTACAGGTGTCCACCCTCAAGCTGTCTTCTCTCAGGATTTACAGGACTGGGTCTTCTAGGGTATTTTTCTGTCATACTGCCAGCTCCCCCATGGATTGACACGGGCTGACTGGACTGGCTGGCTTTCATAGCCTGGTTTCTCCTCCCTTCGGGTGGTGCTTAGGAACATTGGTTGTACATGATTTGTGTATGCTCTGCTGCTCAGTGATGGGGTAATATGTCGAAAGGTGCGTTGACTTAAACCCATAAGTGGCCTAAACACATAGGTGCTCTCCCCTCCTAGAAACCCTGTAGCCACTGCCTTATATGACTGAGTCCCTCCTTTTTTCCAGTATTTTAATTTAGAATTAGAAAATCTTCTGATTAGCCTGATATATTTACAACTTCTTGTCAGGGGCTGGCGGATGAGGATTCACCAGAGTGGAAGAATGGTGGTTGTTCGCGGTCTCTCATGGCCAATGCAAGTTCATTTTCTATCGTCCACGTGCAACTTTGTATCCATAATTCTCCTGTAGTCTGTGCATGTATGATTCACAATGAGGAATACTGTCTTGGCATCTGTGCAAAAAAATAAAATGCATTTCCTTTCTCGGTAGGGATTTTGAAATTGTATAGCATTGTTCCCTTACAGAGGAATGCTGTATTTCATACATTTGTGGACTGGGTCTGGCTGGAGAGAGATTCACACTTCCTTCATACTCTCTGGCCTTTTGGTTTTAGAATTCCATGGTCCTGGGCTCTTGGGGTCCCACAAAGTGGCCCTGCAATGGCCCATTGAGGGTCTCAAAGTGTTCTGTGACTGTCCTCTGCACAGGTGTAGGGGCTATGTCACAGGTGTTAAACATAGCTGGATCACGTCTTGGTATGATATCAGTTTAGGAATAAAAGGCTTTACATGGGGCCTTCACATATGAGGCATATGGATTTTATCAAGGAGACCTTACTGTCCAGGTAGTATTGGTTATGGATCTTTCATTCACTGTGGTGCTGTGAGAAACCGGAAGATGTCTCACCTGCTAGTCCTCTGGGATCTGTCATCCAGGTGGCCAGGATACGGCCATCACTTTTGGATCCAGTTCCTGGGGGTGGACCAGTGCAGGAAGATCACCTGGGTGAGGGGTCTTCGGGGAGTGGGAGTGAGACACCAGATGGCAAGACACAGTATCCCTCTCTTCCCTAGAACACCTTTACCCCATCCTACCAGGTAGAATATGTGGGACCCATACTCCCCCCCACACTTTCCCTACTCAAGCACTTTCACACAGACAGCCCGCTCTGGGAAAAAACAGACTCACACCCAAGCAGTGTCCCTGACATGTCCCGCTACTATGGTCAGACAAAGTCAGGCAATTAGTGACAATCACTCACACCTGACTTTCATTAAACTTCCCCACATGGATAAAAGCTGCAGCACGAGAGCACACTCTGAGCGAGGCAAAGCACACGAAGGAACAGCAGTTTCGAGTTGGCAGCTGAACAAGGGGATAAAGACAGCAAACCCAGAAGAGTTAGGGCCGGGAAGCCAGACTGTAATTTCCTGCATTGTGTGTCGAAGATATAGAGGGCCCTCCTGCTTAATTAACCAAGGCGGAGAGGAGCAGCAGCAGCTGCTGTGGTATCGTCCTTGGCTCCATGAACAAAGAAGAGCCACAGAGAAGGGGAGCCAACTGCATAACCGTCCTGACATATTATTTCTTGAACACTTTTGTTTTTTGCATACACCATTGTCCCACACCCTTTCATATTTAGAAGTAAAGATTGGCAATAGGTTTACTGGTATAGGCCCTTTTATTTCACAGAGACTTGACTAAGACTGCGTTATTATTTGATGATCGTAGCTTGCTCCCATCCTTAGATTTAGGTTTAAATAGGTGTTCAACCAACCCATTTTCAAGTTCCATAAACACCCCTGAATTGTGATCACTTGTGTCTTTGTTCACTGTTTGATGCCATGCCTTCCTTACATGTGGTGTTAGGAGTGGAATATGACTCAATTGAGACCCCAGAAACGTAGTCACAGAGCCTCAGATCCCTCCACTGCCACAAAATAATCCATAGGCTTTGACATCTGTAGTAGCAGAGACACTACCTCCTGGAAAAAGAGGGATGGTTCCCACGGATTTAGTCCTAATATCCCCTGAGGGTTGTTATATAAGACTGGACCCAAAATCTGATCTATTCTGGAAGTTTGCTCTGGATGTCCAAGCAGGCTCATAGATTCTGACTTCCAGAGAGACGTAAAGGTTCTCCTAGAGAATCATGGCGAAACTCCATTTGAAATAGGTTGTGGGGACAAAATTGCACAGGGAATTCTTGTGAAAGCTCCATTTCCCTGTCTTAAGAAAGAAAGTGAACCAGAAGAAACAGAGAGGTAGCTTAGGCTTTGGAGAGGCTGATGAACCACCCACCATTGAGGCACAGTGGGAATAAGATCCTACCATGCTTCCCGATTTATCCATCGCTCAAATAAATGATCCAGCACTTGCAGAGGCTTTCATACAGGTGATTACTGAGGGATAAGGACAAGAAAGGGGAAGCCCCTTTTTCTTCCTGAAACAGGGATTACAATATAGAAAGGAAACCTCCAAAGAAGGCCTAAGAAAGATTCAATTAGTAATCCCCAAACCATATCGTAAGATTGTGTTAGAGATTGCACATTCTCATTTGACAGGGGGACACTTAGGACAATCTAAGACCCAAGCTCACATCAGTGGGAAGTTCTACTGACCTCGTATCCATGCGGACATAAAGAACTTCATCCAGACATGTGAAATATGCCAGAAAACCAGTGCACATATTTCCTGCCTACCCCTTTAAACTCCTTACCAATCTTTGAAGTCCCCTTTTCTCAAATTGGGATGGATATCATTGGGCCATTGGAAACCTCTAGCCTGGGTAGTAAATATGTCCTCGTAATCATTGATTACGCTACCCGATATCCAGAGGCATTCCCCATGCGGAACAATACAACTCAACAGATCTTAAAACATCTTTTACTGTTCTTTTCTGAGGTCAATTTCCCCAAGGAAATTCTAACGGATCAGGGATCTAATTTTATGAGCAAATTGATTAGTGAAGTCAAGGAATTACTACGTAGCTCCACTTTGAGAACCTCAGTTTACCACCCCCAAATGGACAGGCTAGTCGAGAGATTCAATAAAACCTGCAAGATGATTTTGAGAAAATTGGTAGATCATGATCAAAAGGACTGGGATAGCATCATCCCCTGGGCCCTATTTGCAGCAAGAAAGACCCCTCAGGCATTCACTGGTTTCTCTCCTTTTGAACTACTTTACGGTAGAGAACCATGAGATGTCTTAGACATGCTGCGGGAGAACTGGGAAGAGAGGGAAGAGGCACCTATTCCCCATTCACAAACAGCTACCCGATTACGGGAGCATATGAACCTTGTTCGAAATCTAGTCTACACTCACATGGAAAAAGCTCAAGCAGTCATGAGCAACTTGTTTAACTAATGCGGGACCGGGCTGTTTCCTCCTGTGGAATTTCCTACCTAAGTCATGCACGTCCTATTCCTTAGGCACCATGTCTTATCCTTAATTTCCCCCAGCTCGGAGCATCGCCGCCAGGCCAGTTCACAGGCCCCCCCAGCGTTGATGCCATTGGTTTGGACTTGGTTGAAAGGGTATGGGGTTATCATTCCTCCGTTTGGGGGAGGGATGTGCGTGGGGGAGGGAGGGGTTGGGGGTTATGTTAAAAAAGGCTTGGCGTCCACGGAGGGAGCAGCATGCAGCAGTACTAGGTCAGTTCTATGTGGTTGGTCCCGGTCCGATGCCCCAGACTTGGGAGCCACCATTCCGCCAATTCTCAAAGGCTAATGAGTACCTCTGCACGACTGTACGATGATAACTTAACGTTCATGAGCTGGAATGTGCGGGGGCTGGGCAACTATAAGAAAATGAGACAATTACAACTCCAAGATGAGCGTCACGGCACCAAAATACTCTTTTTACAAGAAACGCATGCTTGCTCTGAACACTGTGAAAAGTTTGCTAAAATGTGGGGACCCCAAAGGTACTTTACCAACGACTCTATCGAAAGCCGGGGAGTTATGACCCTAATTCACAGAAGCCTTAAGTTCAGTTGTAAGTTCTCACAGATTGACCCCCAGGGCAGATATGTGTTACTCCAGGGCACCCTGCAGAATAGGGAAGCTGTTCTGTTAACTATCTACGGTCCCAATATTGGCGACCCTGAGTTTTACCTACACCTAGCCTCCCTCCTAGATGGCTTCCCTCTGATACCAATCCTATGGGTTGGCGACTTTAATACAATATTGGATGTCAACCTGGATGGATCCGGTTCCAAACCTTGTTAACTCTCCAAAGCAGCTTATTCCATATTAACATCTCTTCCCCGACTTGCGATTGTAGATGCGTGGCGGCTCATTTATCCTGACTCCCGCTCCTACTCTTTCTATTCTTCAGTACACGACTCACACTCAAGAATCGTTAGATGGCTGGTATCCGATATACTAATAAGGAGCGTGTCACACTTAACTATTCTCCCTAGAACCCTATCCGAACCCTCACCGGTGACCATCTCCCTTTTCTGGGGCCTAGACCGGGACCGAATAAGGCAATGGAAAATGAAACCTTTCTCTCTCCTTGACACTGCCTTTAGTTCCAAACTGGAAACTGCCATTGAAGATTTCTTTGAAATCAACACCGGCTCGGTGTCGTCGCAGGCCACCCTTTGGGAGTCATTTAACGTCTATATCAGGGGTATTGCTCTATCCAAAGAAAATGGCAATACTGAAAGCACTTAGGGGAGATATCGCGAAAAGTGAAGCTGCACTCGCCACCCTTGAATCCCAATATGCACTACATCAAACCCCTGAAATCCTAGCATCCCTAGGCACGGAACTTGACATGTTTCGCTCCCTTGCGGACCGTGAGGTGAAATTCCTTGACAGCCCGGCCTCGCTAGAAAATACGGAGAGGGCGAACGTCCAGGCCGAATTCTGGCCAGAATTCTCCGCCATGAGTTCGGCTCCCCAAATATCCCGGCAGTGGAAAGATCCGATGGTACCCTAGCCACACTACCGCAAGATATTAACTCAGAGTACCATGCCTTTTACGAATGCCTCTATTCGAACACTGAGAATGTTCCGACAGTGGAGATCGAATCCTCCCTAGACAACCTCCCCCTCTCGATCCTTTCCCCTGAAACCATTAGCTCTCTCGAGAGCCCGTTCACCCCTGAGAAGTTTTCTGAAGCCATAGGCTCGCTATCGTCAGGCAAATCCCCGGGCTCGGATGGCCTCCCAATCGAATTTTACAAACATTTTAAATTCCTCCTAGTCCCTCATCTGATGACCCTATGGGAGGAATCAGCGGAAGTGGGCAAGCTCCCCCCCTCTCTCCGTGAGGCCATAATAACAGTGTTACTTAAGCCCAGCAAACCCCCCACTCAATGCAGCTTGTACCGCCCCCTCTCACTCATCAATTGCGACGTTAAAATCTACGCCAAATTATCATCCCTGCGCCTAGCCCCCTTCATGTCGCACATTATCCACCCAGACCAAGCAGGATTTATCCCTGGACGCTCCACCTCCCTGAACTTGAGACGGCTCTTCAACATAATAAGCAGAATCAACCCAAATGTGCAAGCAGTAGCCGCCATGCTAGATATGCAAAAAGCGTTCGACTCTGTATCGTGGAAATACCTATGGCGGGTTCTCGAAAAATGCAAATTTGGTCCCACCTTCCTATCCTTGGTTAGGCTGTTATACTCCGATCCAGTAGCTAGGGTCCGCACCGAGGACAGATGCTCTCCCCTTTTCGTATAGCAAGAGGAACAAGACAAGGCTGACCCTTTTCTCCTTTAATCTTCGCCATAGCGATGGAACCGTTTGCGGACATGATGCGTCAATCCCATGCAAACAGAGGCCTACGAACTGCCGGCCAATCGGACATCATCTCCCTATACGCTGATGATGCCCTTCTATTCATCCGCTCCCCGACCACCAACCATGCCCCAATACTGGAAGACGTAGTCCACTTTGGACGCATCTCTGGACTCAAGGTTAACTGTTCCAAATCCACCCTCTTCCCGCTTACTGACTTCACACCCCCCCCCCCGACACCATGGGGTTCGCATGGGCCCAATCGAAGTTTACCTATTTAGGTATAGAGGTGGCTCGCCAGACTGAGCTTGTGTTCGAGGAGAACTATTAGAAATACCTCACGACTCTTGCGGTAAAGGCATCGGGCTGGACGGACGAAACTGCCTATCTCACTTGCGGGTAGGATAGGGGTGCTTAAGATGGTAGTACTACCCCCAACTCCTATATAGGTTTATTAATATCCCCCAGTGGCCGGGCGTGGGCTTCTTCCAGGCGTTAACTCGTACCGTCAACGCCTTGTTGTGGCATTCAGGCGCGGTTCGGCTTAAGCTTGGGACATTGACCACCCCTATGGAGCGTGGTGGCTTCGGTGCCCCTGACTTCCTCAGATACTGGCTGGTGGCGCAGGCCCAATTTGCCTTGCACTGGTTCAACACATTGGAACCCCCCCACACGTTAGACTCGAGAGATTAGCGGTAAGTGAATGTGATATCCGATCTTTAGTTCTCACTCCCATTCCAGTAGCCCTAGACTCACTAGACCCAGTAGCATGCACATCCTTTGCCCTATCTAAAACCTGGAAACTACTAACCACGACCCACCCCTTTCATGGTGACCTACCACTCTGGAACTTTCTTCCGGAGGTTCCGCATTTAACACCACTCACCTTGCACCGGTGGGTCGAAGCAGGCTATGAATTGATCCGGGACGTCTTTGAGCAAGGAAACTTTATTGAATGGCCGGATCTCCCACTATCCCTGAGACGGAAGCCATCCGCATGGCTCCAATATTCATCCGTACGGAAAACTCTTAAACTCAAATACCCCAATTGTCCATCAATACCACCGGACGACCCTGTGGTCGCGGAGCTATCCGCCTTAAACCCCTCGAGAGGTAAGGTGTCTAGACTATATTCCCTGGTACAAACCGGATCTACACCTGCATTCACTAAACTGAAACAGGCATGGGAGGATGACCTGGGGGTGGAGATGACTGATGAGCGTTGGGCCCTTATGTGTGCACGCACTCACAATGTATTTCTCAACTCCTGTTTCAAGTTGATTCAGTTTAAAGTACTGCACAGATATCATTATACCCCGAACAGACTACCCCATATGTCAAACGACCACTCCCCCAGATGCCCCAGGTGCGGCTTCAACGGTGCTGGTTACATTCACATGATTTGGTCATGTCCTCACCTCACACGGTATTGGAAGGAAATATGCTTCACCATGTCAACAATCCTTGATCAGAACATCACTCCGACTCCGACACAGTGTCTCTTCCATGACTTCCCTGAGCGCGCTGTGATTCCAAAAAGTTGGCTGGCCTCTGTATGCTACTCGCAGTACGCTGCATCAAATTATGCTGGCTTCGTCCTGCTCCACCCACTCACGCGCAGTGGCTCAGGGCGGTCACATGGGCCTCAGATACCGAAGAATCCGGGGCTATTCAGCAGCCAACCCACTCGAGGCCCAGAGACATCTGGTCAAAGTTTCGGTCCTACATGGCCCCTACATGCCCTGACTCGGGTGTTGAATCTCCCCCTCCTCCCATTGACCCTCACCTGAAACACCGGCTCCCTAGCCTCCTCTCTAGGTTGTGTACAATCCCTGTGTTACTGTCACAAATTATGTTAATACTTTGTACCTGTACTGTATGCAAAATTGCCTTGTATGCCTTGTATGCTGCTCGATTCTCGTGTTGTCAATCTAAATAAATAAAAGTTAAAAAAAATAAAAAGAAAAAGAAAAAAAAAAGAAAAAGCTCAAACACAACGGAAGTCCACCTATGACAAGAAAGTAAACTTAAGAACTTTTTCAGTAGGTAAAAAGGTATTAGTCCTCTTATCTACCTCTGAAAATAAACTTGTCTCAAAGTGGCATGGGCAACGGATCTTCTGTGCCAGAAGAGCAGAACCTGAACTGGAGCATCCTGTCCCTGAGTCCTTTGCAAAGGCCTCACAGCAACCGGATGGCCAGAGCAGCCAAAGCTTCCTGATCTCTCGCACTAAACCGGTTGCACTGCGTTCCCCGCATCCTGAACAATAGAGGAGGCGCTGGTGTCTGTGCTACTCCAACCAGCTGAACTATTGCACTACATCTAAACCATCTCAACACTGTGTCCTAGCAAAGCACATCACCTGCTAGGCCCAAAGCGTCTGCTCAACGCCGGAACCCAGACCGAATCTTTGGAGGATCACTCGCTGGCTCTAACTCCTCTGTATCAAAAGTACCTTTGAAAACCTCCTTGTTATAGTGCTTCAAACAGTAGATGGGTACTCACGCCTTGATGGCAGATGGGGAGCAGGTGCAAGTGGATCTAGGTTACCTGGTCTAAGCCCCGCCCACCTGGTGCCTTCCTGGTTGCTGCTCTTTTTCCCTACTTAAGGAGCCCTCCAGCCTTTTCCTTTGCAGATGGGGATGAGGTGCAAGTGGATCTAGGTCACCCGGCCTAAGCCCCGCCCACCTTCTTAGCCCTGCCTCTTCCTTTCTGCTCTTAACTCTTAGATCAAGGGCGTCTTTCACACAGACGTCCGAAGCTAAGGGCAGACGAACAAAAGGGTAATTCCTGTTTGCACCTGTTTGGACCCAGGACCCACACCCTGCCCAGACAGCAGGTAAGCAAGCACCAACATGTGTTTACTCCCTCTGTCCCCACAGGCCATCCGCACCATCATCAGGCAACGCCAACATCAACTTCTCTGATGCTGGGGTGAGGACAGGTGCTCCGTGGCACAGTAAGTTGTGCATTTGTAAAAGTTATATTCTCGCGCTGCAGGGTGTTTGCAGTTCGCTCGCAGTGGCGCCTTCATGACTGCGTGGTCCCTCGCAACTCCCTATCGCGTGTGCCGCATGACCCCCTCTCCAGCCTCCTGCACCCACGCGCCCCCTTTGCTCTTCCTCATTGACTGCCCTGTTTTGCATTGTATTGCTTTGTGTCCTGCTGCATTCTTCCTTCTTCTAGGTTTACATTTGTCGACTGCTTTGTTTTTTGTATATTGTTCTATGTTCTGCTGTGCTCCACCCTCCCCTAGGTTCTCTTTTTAATGACTACTCTGTTCCTGATGCGCTGGTAACCTGATTTGCTTACCGGACTGCCTTGTTTTCTGCTTTGTCTACTTAGTCAATCGTCCACTATTGTCTTGTCCCTTTCTGTCTCGTCTGCTTGCACCCCTCCTTGTTTCCTCCCCTAGTGCCCCCCACCATTCCCCTCCACCCCTCTTCCTCTCTCCTCTTCCCCCACCTACTCTATGGTGCTCCTGGTTTCTCCTAACTTTTCAAACTGCTTCTGTATCGACTGTCCTGCTTATCCTCACTAAGTCTGCAAGGAAGAAGTTCAAAAAGGAGATCCTGGTCTCCAACCCAGGGCTCCCTATTGCTGACATCGATACCAGTGCTTCCTCCAGACAGACCCTCACTGAAATCCTCTTTGTCGTTCCCTTGCTAGACCTATGGACCCTTCATATGGTCTCTGTGCTCTCTCCTTTCTCTTCTTCTCCCATTAATGGTGGCACCCGGTGGGAGGCCCTACTGGCCCCCTTCCACTCCTCTTAGGTCATCATTAATGTTTACCTGAGTGGCACCATCTTGGTCCAAGGCCCTCAAGCCAACCTTCGCCTCTTTGATAGACACTTCCCACGCCTCATCAATTTCCTTTCTTCTCCTGCTGTCCCTTCACTCCCTTCTTCGGCTTCCTTGCCTCCCCCTCTGCCTCCTCCTTGGCTACCTTGCCCTCTGCTCCTTCCTCTTCTGTCCCCCTCGGGCTCCTTCTACACCTCCACAGGGCATACCTCTGATTTGTACCCCTCCCCAGAAGTCTTTCAAGGTTGGCAACCTTCTCCATATTGCCACTCTCAACTCTCGCTCAGCTGTCAAACACTCCTCTGACATCTGCCGCCTCCTGGAAGAACTTGATCTCAATGTCCTCGGTCTCACCGATACATGGTTCATGGCCAGCTCTGTCACAAGCCTTTAGACTCTCCACCCTGATGACTACAAGATCCTCTTCACGCCCAGATCCAACCGTTTCGGAGGGGTGTAGGCTTGATCTTCCCAGAGTGGATTCCTGCCTCTGTCATTCCTATGCAGGCCTACTCCTCATTTGAATGCCTTGTCTGCAGGCTCTCTCTCTCTCTCCTGGCCACTCTCTTACCGTGCCTACTAACTATCGGCCAACTGGTCAGATCACCTCCTTCCTCTCTGAGTGGGCGGACCTCTCCTCCTCCCTCCTGGACCCGACCACTCAACTCTTCCTTCTAGGAGACTTTAACATCCACCTGGATGCTTCCTGTCCCTCCTCTGGACTCTTCCGCGACCTCTGCGACTCTCTCTCCCTTTTTCTTTTCTCCCCTCTGGCCCGACTCACTCTGCAGGGCACACTCTGGATGTTCTGATCTCCTCAGACCTCCCCTCTCTATCTCCTTCACCACACCTCTCTCCTAGAGTGATCACCTTCTCCTTTTGTCCCATCTCTCCCTCTCTACCCCTCAGGCCAAGCCAACTCCAGCACTGCCACCTACCTTCTCGGGCATCCGACCCATGAAGCGTGTGTCAGTTGAGGCTTTCGCCGCCACTTTCTCTCCCCCTCCTCCTCCTCCCCTGGCTGACTCACATCCTGACACAGCCTTTTCTATGCGCCATTCTTCTATCTCTGATACTCTTGATGTTCTTGCCCCTGTCATGAGGATCCGTTTGAAGTCCAAAGCCAAGTGCAACTCCTGGTATGACTCTGACCTTGTCACCCTTAAACGCAAGTGCAGGGTGGCTGAGAGGAAATGGCTAGCTTCTTGCGCATCCTCTGACAAATTGGCCTGCCGCCTGCTCCAAAGGCAATACCGGCTCTCTGTCCGCACCAGGAAGAGAGCCCACATCCAAGCCAACGTTGTTCCGGCATCTAACAACTCAGCCAAACTCTTTAAAATCTGCAAGGAGCTGGCCAATCCTGCTGCAGTCTCTACCAACCCTGTCCCCTCCCTGGCCCTCTGCATGGCCCTGGCTTCTCATTTCATCTCTAAAACCCAGGACATCCTGTCCACCCTCTCGCCCTCTCCTCCTCCTCCCTCTACTCACTCCTCTACCTCTGGCTCCCGTGTGGCCACCTCTCCTCCCTCTTTCTCTGCCTTTCCTCTGTTCTCCCCTGACAAGGTTTCTAGACAAGTCAGATCTATGAAAGTCTCATCAAAACAGGTTCTTCCCTGTTCTTCCAAAACCATCAAGGACCACATTGACACCCACGCTCCTGCCCTAGTTGACTTCTGCAACCACTCCTTCGCCACTGGAGCATTCCCTTCCCCCCTGAAGCACTCTCTTGTGCACTCTCTTCTCAAGAAACCCTCAGCCGACCCCTCCTGCCTGGCTAACTATCACCCGATCTCCATCGCCCGATCGCCATCACTCCTTTCCTGGGCAAACTCCTGGAAAAGCCCAGCTTAATCTTCACACTGAATCTGCTGGTTGTCTCCATGACCATCAGTCTGGCTCCAGATCAGCCAGAATCACGGAAACTGCTCTCCTGAACATCCGTGAAGACCTGCTCTCTAACCTTGATTCTAATCTCTCCTCTGTCCTCATCTTACTCGAATTCTCTTCTGCCTTTGACATGGTCAACCATGCCATCCTGCTCAATCGTCTCCGTGATGACCTGGGGATCAGGACCTGGCCTGGCTGACCTCATCCCTCTCTGATCGACCCTCCCAGGTCCAACTTGGGTCCTTCCTTTCCTCTATCTCACTCTCTACCTGTGGTGTTCCCAGGGGTCTAACCTCTCTCCCTGGCTGTTCAACCAATACCTGGCACCTCTTGCCCACCGCAATGCCGCTCTCTGCTCCAACTTTCAGTGCTATGCGGATGACACTGAGCTCGTTTTTATGCTCCCCTCAGCCACCTCTTCTCCTTCTCTCATCTCTGACTGTCTGTATGTCTTCTATCCAGGAGTGGTGTGCCGCCAATGATCTCTGCCTTAATGCCAGTAAGACAATCTCCTCCTCGGTAAACCTGCACCATCCTTTCCTGTCACTCTCGGGCTGGCCTCCCTTGTCCCTCTTCCTGTTCCCACCTTTGAGGCTAAGAACCTTGGTGGCATCTTCAACTCCACACTCCCCTTTTCTCCTCACATCTCTGACGTCTCTAAGAAGTCAAACTACCAACTGCACCTCCTCAGAGGTATTCGCCTTTCCTCTCCTTCCCCCAGAAGCTCACTGTCTCTAGAGCTCTGGTTCTCTCTAGGATGGACTACTGCAACAGCCTCTTTCTAAATCTGCCTGCTTCTACTCTCCATTCTCTGCAACTCATCCAGAACAGGACTGCGAGACTTGTCCTTGGCCTCAAGCCCAGGGATAGTATCCCAACAGCACTGAAATCTCTGCATTGGTTCTCAGTGGCTGCAAGGATTAAGTTCAAGACCCTCTGCATTGTCCACAAGGCCTTCTGGGGCCCGGATCCTTAATACCTCCATCTCACTCTTCGTAAATACCTTCCTACGCAAACTCTTCGCTCCTCCACCTCAAACTGTCTCAGGGTCAGTCGCTGCTCCAAGCAACAAGATGGTGGTACATCTCTTTCTTCGGCTGGGGCCTCCCTTTGGAACAGCCTCCCTGCCTCTCTGAAACTTGAGGAGAACCATCTCCGGTTCCGGAAGCACCTCAAGACCTTCCTCTTTGCTTCTGCCTTCTCTCTTCCTCTCCCCTGCTGATTTCCTGTCTGATACTGCACTGGTCACCTGGCTACCCTCTGATAACGGGCCCAGGTCCCTAACCCCCCAGTTGCACACCCACACTGCCTGCCGGCAACCCTTGCACTTGTGTCTGTATTTGTACCCTACAGTACCCCTACCTGCACCTTTAGACACCTGCTGTCTGCACTTACCCTTGCACCTGCCACCTGCTGGCCATACGTCTTGTTATTGTTTTTGTTCTATTTACAGCACTGCCCCTCCCCTTTCCCCTGGCACTTTTCCCCCTACCCCTACCCTGCACTTGCGCGATCTCAATTTCACTTGGCCTAGTAAGATCGTTGTCTCTGTCCTCCCTCTGTTCCCCCTTCCTTGCCTTGTCACGCCTTGAAACACTTGTGTATAGGCGCGTTACAAATGCCATATCATATCTACTATAAACAACTCTGTTATATATATTTGCAGGTATCGCTTGGTAAATACACCCTGCATATTTGAGATCCTCATGTGGTCCCAGTTTTTAAACAACATTGTAGGCTTTTTGGAGCTGCACCTCGCGGCGTAAAGGTTCCACCACACCGTTAACGCGTTATCAGTTGTCACCTACTGAGAGGCCATTTTTTGATAGACTTGTGCTATTTACGTTCTACGTCCATGTAAACATCAGTAAGACGTCTTTGCACCAGTAGGTATTGCTTCTGCTAAAATAACAAAACAATATGCCTTTTAACATTCTATTAAAGCGTTCGACTATAGAGGCCTTGACATCGGTTTGTGTCACTACTAAGTGCTGTATGTCCAGTTTCTTTAGCAAGGCTCTAAATTAATTGTTTAAAAACTCTTTACTGTCATCAGTCTGTTGCTTTATGGGTATCCGTCAGTATGAAAACTTATTTGAAAGCGTTTGTCACAGCAATACCTATCTTGTCTTTCAGAATCTCTATAAAGGCGAACTTGGATAAGACATCTATGACTGTTAGTACATATTTACACCATAGTTATGTTTTGCTAAATTAAATTAAAATCAATCAAATCTGCTTGAAATTGATGGGTTAAATCCCCAGTTATTGTAGCCCTGCAGGGGTAATGCCTTCTAGCGGGTTTATGCATCATGTAGGAATCCTGCCCTAATAACTACTCTATCACATTCTCTTTTTTTAACTTCTTATCAATAGCCCCCAATGGATTATAAAGGGGTTTGATACCTCTCTAGCTAGCCACTAACCCTGAATCTTAGTAGATTTTGTGTAACTGTTTGTCCGACATCTTCCACTCTTAGTAATAAATCCACAAGAGATGATTCGCACATAAAGACTATTATTTTATGATATTTTCTCAGAAGTAGGACAGTTTGCATTCTATAGGAATCAGGGTTACATTTTGTGCTAGATGCAGTGCTGTATTTTCAACAGTTTTATAAAACACTCCCTCTCACACCTTTTGTTGGCCTGGCTAAATGATACGCCTGTCGCATTCATCAGATCATATAATTGATACCGGGTCAACGAATGACGATTAATAAACAAATAAGACCGATATAGCTGGACCCAAGCCACTAACAGGCCTGCCTAGGGTTCCAGCATCAGCAAATGTATGGCTTTTTTTATACTCAGTCCAGTAACCGACATATAGACTCACATTGTTGACAGTTCTCAATATTAGGGTTGTCCATTTCAAGAGGATTTTTCATTAATGAGCAAGCACAGGACTTTGAAAAGAATGTGCATCTGGCTTTTCACTTTTAGAGGTGCTTCGTTCGTTCATTCGTTTCTTTCGTTCATCATCTGTTGTGTTTTCTAAAAGTATATATATATATATATATATATATATATATATATATATATATATATGTATATATATTACATGGCCACGGTAGTGGCCATGTAGTTGTGGTTAAGTTGGTGTTTCCATAGGAAGAGCACTTTTTGGGCGGCTTATAACTTCGCGCCCCCTGGACGAATCCTCACCAAACTTTGCTTTCTGTTTCTGCCGCCTGCACACGAACGCCGTGTGTTTCTCTCCCTCCCCCCACCCCCCGCTCATGCCCTGTGTGTCTCTCTCCCTCCCACCGCCCGCTCATGCCCCGTGTGTCTCTCTCCCTTCCCCCAACCCAACTCATGCCACGTGTGTCTCTCCCCCTCCCGCCCACCCCCCGCTCATGCCCCGTGTGTCTCTCCCCCTCCCGCCCACCCCCCGCTCATGCCCTGTGTGTCTCTCCCCCTCCCGCCGACCCCCCGCTCATGCCCCGTGTGTCTCTCTCCCTCGTCCCCACCCCCGCTCATGCCCCGTGTGTCCCTATCCCTCCCCCCCACCCCCGCTCATGCCCCGTGTGTCTCTCCCCCTCCCGCCCACCCCCCTCATGCCCCGTGTGTCTCTCCCCCTCCCGCCCATCCCCCGCTCATGCCCCATGTGTCTCCCCCCCCTCCCGTCCACCCCCGCTCATGCCCCGTGTGTCTCTCCCCCTCACGCCCACCCCCCGCTCATACCCCATGTGTCTCTCCCCCTCCCCCCCACCACCGCTCATTCCCCGTGTGTCTCTCCCCCTCTCGCCCACCCCCCGCTCATGCCCCGTGTGTCTCTCCCCCTCCCGCCCATGCCCCATGTGTCTATCCCTCCCGCCGCCCACCTCCTGCTCATGCCGCGTGTCTCTATCCCTCCCCCGCTCATGCCCCGTGTCTCTATCCCTCCCCCGCTCATGCCCTGTGTCTCTATCCCTCCCGCCGCCCACCCCCCGCTCATGCCCTGTGTCTCTATCCCTCCCCCGCTCATGCCCCGTGTCTCTATCCCTCCCGCCGCCCACCCCCCGCTCATGCCGCGTGTCTCTATGTCTCTATCCCTCCCGTTGCCCACCCCCCGCTCATGCCCCATGTCTCTATCCCTCCTGCCGCCCACCCCCCGCTCATGCCCTGTGTCTCTATCCCTCCCGAAGACCACCCCCCGCTCATGCCCCATGTGTCTATCCCTCTCGCTGCCCACCCCCCGCTCATGCCCCGTGTATCTATTCCTCCCGCCGCCCACCCCCCGCTCATGCCCCGTGTGTCTATCCCTCCCGCCGCACACCTCCCGCTCATGTCCCGTGTGTCTCTCACCCTCCCGCCCACCCCCCGCTCATACCCCATGTGTCTCTCCCCCTCCCCCCCACCACCGCTCATTCCCCGTGTCTCTCCCCCTCTCGCCCACCCCCCGCTCATGCCCCGTGTGTCTCTCCCCCTCCCGCCCACCCCCGCTCATGCCCCCGTGTGTCTATCCCTCCCGCCGCCCACCCCCTGCTCATGCCCCGTGTCTCTATCCCTCCCCCGCTCATGCCCCGTGTCTCTATCCCTCCCCCGCTCATGCCCTGTGTCTCTATCCCTCCCGCCGCCAACCCCCCGCTCATGCCCTGTGTCTCTATCCCTTCCCCGCTCATGCCCCGTGTCTCTATCCCTCCCGCCGCCCACCCCCGCTCATGCCGCGTGTCTCTATCCCTCCCGTTGCCCACCACCCGCTCATGCCCCGTGTCTCTATCCCACCTGCCGCCCACCCCCCGCTCATGCCCCGTGTCTCTATCCCTCCCGATGACCACCCCCCGCTCATGCCCCATGTGTCTATCCCCCTCGCTGCCCACCCCCCGCTCATGCCCCGTGTGTCTATCCCTCCCGCCGCCCACCCCCCGCTCATGCCCCGTGTGTCTATCCCTCCCGCCGCCCACCCCCCGTTCATGCCCTGTGTGCCTATCCCTCCCGCCGCCCATCCTCGGCTCATGCCCTGTGTGTTTATCCCTCCCGCCGCCCAACCCCCGCTCATGCCCCGTGTGTCTCTCCCCTCCCCCCCACCCCCGCTCATGCCCCGTGTGTCTCTCCCCTCCCCCCCACCCCTGCTCATGCCCCGTGTATCTCTCCCCTCCCCCCCACCACCGCTCATGCCCCGTGTGTCTATCCCTCCCGCCGCCCATCCCCCGCTCATGCCCCGTGTGTTTATCCCTCCCGCCGCCCAACCCCCGCTCATGCCCTGTGTGTCTCTCCCCTCCCCCCACCCCCGCCCATGCCCCGTGTGTCTCTCCCCCCCCACCCCCGCTCATGCCCCGTGTGCCTATCCCTCCCGCCGCCCATCCCCCGCTCATGCCCCGTGTGTTTATCCCTCCCGCCGCCCAACCCCCGCTCATGCCCGTGTGTCTCTCCCCTCCCCCCACCACCGCTCATGCCCCGTGTGTCTCTCCCCTCCCCCTTACCCCCACTCATGCCCCGTGTGTCTCTCCCCTCCCCCCCACCCCCGCTCATGCCCCATGTGTCTCTCCCCTCCCCACCACACCTGCTCATGCCCTGTGTGTCTCTCCCCTCCCCCCACCCCTGACCCCCCGCTCATTCCCTGTGTGCCTATCCCTCATGCCGCCCACCCCCCGCTCATGCCCCGTGTGCCTCTCCCCCTCGCGCCCACCCCCCGCTCATGCCCCGTGTGTCTATTCCTCCCACCCACCCCCGCTCATGCCCCGTGTGTCTATCCCTCCCGCCGCCCACCCCCGCTCATGCCCCATGTCTATCCCTCCCGCCGCCCACCCCCGTTCATGCCCCGTGTCTCTCTCTATCCCTCCCCCCCGCTCATGCCCCGTTTCTCTATCCCTCCCCCGCTCATGCCCCGTGCCTCTATCCCTCCCGCCGGCCACCCCCCGCTCATGCCCGTGTCTCTATCCCTCCTGCCGGCCACCCCTCGCTCATGCCCCGTGTCTCTATCCCTCCCGCCGCCCACCCCCTGCTCATGCCCCGAGTCTCTATCCCTCCCGCTGCCCACCCCCCCGCTCATGCCCCGTGTCTCTATCCCTCCCGCCGCCCACCCCCGCTCATGCCCCGTGTCTCTATCCCTAAATCGCCGCCCACCCCCGCTCATGCTCCGTGTCTCTATCCCTCCCGCCGCTAAACCCCCCGCTCATGCCCCGTGTCTCTATCCCTCCCGCCGTCCACCCCCGCTCATTCCCCGTGTGTCTATCCCTCCCGCCGCCCACCCCCGCTCATGCCCCGTGTGTCTATCCCTCCCGCCGCCCACCCCCCGCTCATGCCCCGTGTATCTATCCCTCATGTCTATCCCTCCCGCCACCCACCCCCCGTGTGTCTTTCCCCTCTCCCCCACCCCCGCTCATGCCCCATGTGTCTCTCCCCTCCCCCTGACCCCCCGCTCATGCCCCGTGTGTCTATCCCTCCCGCCGCCCACCCCCGCTCATGCCTCGTGTCTCTATCCCTCCTGCCGCCCACCCCCCGCTCATGCCCCGTGTGTCTATCCCTCCAGCCGCCCACCCCCACTCATGCCCCGTGTGTCTCTCCCCTCCCCCGACCCCCGCTCATGCCCCGTGTGTCTCTCCCCTCCCCCCCACCCCTGCTCATGCCCCGTGTGTCTCTCCCCTCCCCCACCCCCGCTCATGCCCCGTGTGTCTCTCCCCTCCCCCCCAGCCCCGCTCATGCCCCGTGTGTCTCTCCCCTCCCCACACCCCGACCCCCCCGCTCATGCCCCATGTGTCTATCCCTCCCGCCGCCCACCCCCGCTCATGCTCCGTGTGTCTATCACTCCCGCCGCCCACCCCCCACTCATGCCCCCTGTGTCTATCCCTCCCGCCCACCCCCCACTCATGCCCCGTGTGTCTCTCCCCTCCCCCCCACCCCCGCTCATGCCCTGTGTGTCTCTCCCCTCCCCCCCACCCCTGCTCATGCCCCGTGTGTCTCTCCCCTCCCCCCCACCACCGCTCATGCCCCGTGTGTCTATCCCTCCCGCCGCCCATCCCCCGCTCATGCCCCGTGTGTTTATCCCTCCCGCCGCCCAACCCCCGCTCATGCCCTGTGTGTCTCTCCCCTCCCCCCCACCCCCGCTCATGCCCCGTGTGTCTGTCCCCCCCACCCCCGCTCATGCCCCGTGTGCCTATCCCTCCCGCCGCCCATCCCCCGCTCATGCCCCGTGTGTTTATCCCTCCCGCCGCCCAACCCCCGCTCATGCCCCGTGTGTCTCTCCCCTCCCCCCCACCCCCGCTCATGCCCCGTGTGTCTCTCCCCTCCCCCCCACCACCGCTCATGCCCCGTGTGTCTCTCCCCTCCCCCTTACCCCCAATCATGCCCCGTGTGTCTCTCCCCTCCCCCCCACCCCCGCTCATGCCCCATGTGTCTCTCCCCTCCCCACCACCCCCGTTAATGCCCCGTGTGTCTCTCCCCTCCCCCCACTACCTGACCCCCCGCTAATTCCCCGTGTGCCTATCCCTCATGCCGCCCACCCCCCGCTCATGCCCCGTGTGCCTCTCCCCCTCGCGCCCACCCCCCGCTCATGCCCCGTGTGTCTATTCCTCCCACCCACCCCCGCTCATGCCCCGTGTGTCTATCCCTCCCGCCGCCCACCCCCGCTCATGCCCCATATCTATCCCTCCCGTCGCCCACCCCCGTTCATGCCCCGTGTCTCTATCCCTCCCCCCGCTCATGCCCCGTGTCTCTATCCCTCCCCCGCTCATGCCCCGTGCCTCTATCCCTCCCGCCGGCCACCCCCCGCTCATGCCCCATGTCTCTATCCCTCCCGCCGCCCACCCCCGCTCATGCCCCGTGTCTCTATCCCTCCCGCCGCCCACCCCCGCTCATGCTCTGTGCCTCTATCCCTCCCGCCGCCCACCCCCTGCTCATGCCCCGTGTCTATCCCTCCCGCCGCCCACCCCCCGCTCCTGCCCCGTGTCTCTATCCCTCATGTCTATCCTTCCCGCCACCCACCCCCCGCTCATGCCCCGTGTGTCTCTCCCCTCCCGCCCACCCCCGCTCATGCTCTGTGTCTCTATCCCTCCCGCCGCCCACCCCCCGCTCATGCCCCGTGTCTCTATCCCTCCCGCCGCCCACCCCCCGCTCATGCCCAGTGTCTCTATCCCTCCCGCCGCCCACCCCCGCTCATTCCCCGTGTGTCTCTCCCCTCCCCCGACCCCCCGCTCATTCCCCGTGTGTCTATCCCTCCCGCCGGCCACCCCCCGCTCATGCCTCGTGTCTCTATCCCTCCTGCCGCCCACCCCCCGCTCATGCCCCGTGTGTCTATCCCTCCCGCCGCCCACCCCCGCTCATGCCCCGTGTGTCTCTCCCCTCCCCCCCACCCCCGCTCATGCCCCGTGTGTCTCTCCCCTCCCCCCCACCCCCGCTCATGCCCCGTGTGTCTCTCCCCCCCACCCCTGCTCATGCCCCATGTGTCTCTCCCCTCCTCCACCCCCGCTCATGCCCCGTGTGTCTCTCCCCTCCCCCAGCCCCGCTCATGCCCCATGTGTCTCTCCTTCCCCCCACCCCCTCCCACCCCGCTCATGCCCCGTGTGTCTATCCCTCCCGCCGCCCACCCCCCGCTCATGCTCCGTGTGTCTATCCCTCCCGCCGCCCACCCCCCGCTCATGGCCCGTGTGTCTATCCCTCCTGCCGCCCACCCCCCGCTCATGCCCCGTGTCTCTATCCCTCATGTCTATCCCTCCCGCCACCCACCCCCCGCTCATGCCCCGTGTGTCTCTCCCCTCTCCCCCACCCCCGCTCATGCCCCGTGTGTCTCTCCCCTGCCCCCGACCCCCCGCTCATCCCCGTGTGTCTATCCCTCCCGCCGCCCACGCCCCGTGTGTCTATCCCTCCAGCCGCCCACCCCCTGCTCATGCCCCGTGTGTCTCTCCCCTCCCCCAACCCCCTCCCACCCCGCTCATGCCCCGTGTGTCTATCCCTCCAGCCGCCCACCCCCCGCTCATGCTCCGTGTGTCTATCCTCCCGCCGCCCACCCCCCGCTCATGCCCCGTGTGTCTATCCCTCCTGCCGCCCACCCCCCGCTCATGCCCCGTGTCTCTATCCCTCATGTCTATCCCTCCCGCCACCCACCCCCTGCTCATGCCCCGTGTGTCTCTACCCTCTCCCCCACCCCCGCTCATGCCCCGTGTGTCTCTCCCCTCCCCCCGACCCCCCGCTCATGTCCCGTGTGTCTATCCCTCCCGCCGTCCACCCCCGCTCATGCCTCGTGTCTCTATCCCTCCCGCCGCACACGCCCCGTGTGTCTATCCCTCCCTCCAGCCGCCCACCCCCCGCTCATGCCCCGTGTGTCTCTCCTCTCCCCCCACCCCTGCTCATGCCCGTGTGTCTCTCCCCTCCCCCCAACCCCACTCATGCCCCGTGTGTCTCTCCTCTCCCCCACCCCCGCTCATGCCCCGTGTGTCTCTCCCCTCCCACCAGCCCCGCTCATGCCCTGTGTGTCTCTCCCCTCCCCCCCACCCTAGACCCCCCCGCTCATGCCCATGTTTCTATCCCTTCCGCCGCCCCGCCCACCCCCCGCTCATGCCCCGTGTGTCTATCCCTCATGCCGCCCACCCCCCGCTCATGCCTCGTGTCTCTATCCCTCCCGCCGCCCACGCCTCGTGTGTCTATCCCTCCAGCCGCCCACCCCCCGCTCATGCCCGTGTGTCTCTCCCCTCCCCCCCACCCCTGCTCATGCCCCGTGTGTCTCTCCCCTCCCCCCAACCCCGCTCATGCCCCGTGTGTCTCTCCCCTGCCCCACCCCCGCTCATGCCCCGTGTGTCTCTCCCCTCCCCCCAGCCCCGCTCATGCCCCGTGTGTCTCTCCCCTCCCCCCACCCTAGACCCCCCCGCTCATGCCCGTGTGTCTATCCCTCCCGCCGCCCACCCCCCGCTCATGCTCCGTGTGTCAATCCCTCCTGCCGCCCACCCCCCACTCATGCCCCGTGTGTCTATCCCTCCCGCCCACCCCCCACTCATGCCCCGTGTCTCTATCCCTCCTGCCGCCCACCCCCCGCTCATGCCCCGTGTGTCTATCCCTCCCGCCGCCCACCTCCGCTCATGCCCCGTATGTCTCTCCCCTCCCCCCCACCCCCGCTCATGCCCCGTGTGTCTCTCCCCCCCACCCCTGCTCATGCCGCATGTGTCTCTCCCCTCCTCCACCCCCGCTCATGCCCCGTGTGTCTCTCCCCTCCCCCCAGCCCCGCTCATGCCCCGTGTGTCTCTCCCTCCCCCCACCCCCTCCCACCCCGCTCATGCCCCGTGTGTCTATCCCTCCCGCCGCCCACCCCCCGCTCATGCTCCGTATGTCTATCCCTCCCGCCGCCCATGCCCCGTGTGTCTATCCCTCCTGCCGCCCACCCCCGCTCATGCCCCGTGTCTCTATCCCTCATGTCTATCCCTCCCGCCACCCACCCCCCGCTCATGCCCCGTGTGTCTCTCCCTCTCCCCCACCCCCGCTCATGCCCCGTG